>NW_026533254.1:26194382-26204527 GCF_026225885.1 Hylaeus anthracinus | reverse complement strand
TAACCGATTTACTCCATCCACACGGCGTTGGAAAGCTCTTTTAAAGCCCAACAAATATTGTTTAATGGTAAAAAACACTCGGATGGCTTTATCACCCTCAAAATTCGAGTCAAAGGTCACAAATCTCAAAAACACTTACGAATTTTTTTGAGGCTCTTACGATTCTTCTAGCGGGTCACCGATTTTTTCATGGATACCTATTGTGAAGCTGGACATTCGGTAAAAATTTCATCCAATTCCCATTTAAGGTTCTGGAGTAAAAAAATAAATAGTTGCAAAAGCTGAAAATTTCAAGGGGGGTATTCCCTTCCCGAATTTCAGTCAAAAATTTTTATTTTTAGATCTCGCCCAAAATATGGTTTTCAACGTTTTTGGGGTCGAGAAACACGATTCTGGAATCAGTTTCTCGATAAAGAAATTGTATCAGATGGTTTACTTATACATCTTTCTTCTTCCTTGGTTTGGAGTCTTATTTTCGCAAAGCTTGCCTACAATTCGACTTCAGAATCGTGTTTCTCGTTCCAAAAAACGTTGGAAACCATATTTTGGACGAGATCTAAAAATAAAAATTTTTTGGTTACAAAAGGACCTCCAACATTTTTGGGACACCCTGTATAATACATACCAAGTTGTTACAAGTAAATATATTGCGAAGCACGTCGTGTTTGGTGGCATTTTAATCAGAAAAATGTTGGGAATATGATGGTAAAAGTTTTACAACAAAAAAGTTTCGCCGTTGCATTAAATTGTCTCGCCGAATAATCGGATCCAAGATTATCTTTACATTATTCAGCGATCGAACTCCCGGACCCTTCAAAGGGTATACCCCACAGTGGTGGTGCTGGTTTCTGTGCATTTATCGTAGACAAATTCGTGCACTTACGGAGACATTACTGTTAATCGATTCCCTTTTTAAAACATTCCTTCGATTTTTCAACGAAAATCTTTTCCAAATCAATCACATGTTCATTACCTTTCGGTCCCCCTAATATTTACTATCAGCGTATAACGGTACCATGGAAAAATACATAAAGCATCGCGTTTCCATTGTTCTCGAACGGTTACTCCGACCACCAGCGCGATTCTCTCCGAGCCGCGATAAAAATCGTTCACAAAAATTTCACCGTGACTTTTCACCGCGACAGCGCCCTTTGGCGTAATATTTTCAGGATCAAGGTCACCGCGGCTCGCCCAGCATCAATGAACGTCGCCCATTATACGGCCGGCGTCCCTTTGCGTATGCGCTTCCGTGTATTTATTTTTTTCCTCGTTCTCACCCTCCGTCGAAAAAGAGGGGGGAGGGGCAGCGAACACGGTGAAATTGCAAGAAGGGATGGCATTTAATTCGTGAGCATGCGCCACAACCATAGGGGAGTTATTGCAGAGGGGTTGCCTCTCTTTGGGGGCGATGTTATTGATCAGACTTTCTTCTTCCCTTCGTCGAAATGGCTCAAGTGTATCACGCCATGGGGCATCGGGGTCTGACTCTCTTTTTTTTCTTTCTTCGTCTTTTTCTTTTTTCATCGTTCGCGTGTGCACCCTTGGATGCAGCGAGGAATAAAAATCAACGAACTTTGAGATTTTAAGGGAGGGCGGCTGGGTTTTTTCGCGAAGTCGCTGTTTGTCGGTCTTATGGAAACCCTTGAAAATTTAAGGGGCGGATGGAGCGGGCGGAACTTTGTCGATGCGACTGAAACGTAGGAGAGTCTCATTTAGAGGTCCAGATTAACAATAAATCTACCACCACTCGTCAAATGACCGTTTTCAAACTTTTGTGTACAATTCTTCTGCGCATTATACGAATCATATACAATTGTTTCATGCAGTGCCGGATTTACCATAGAGTAAATCATGTTTCTCTTGGTAAAATTATATGAAAACTTCTCAGTAAAGACGATTTTAAGTCGTGTAAACAAAACTTGAATAGGTTCTGTCGATAACTATACAGATTTTCATCGGTCTACAATGTTAGATGAAAGATTATCCTCTCTGGCATCTTTATTCATAGAAAACGATTCATTAAAATCTTTAGGTTTTAATGATGTAATACTTCTACAATATTTGATTAAAAAAAAAATCCTACGTATGTTTCAGATTTTATACACAGTTGACAAAAAAAAGTGAATTTTCAAGACTCGGTTCGGCACCGCCATCTTGTACTAAAACAATTTTTCTTTACACTTCAATATACGTCGAACAAACACTGTAAAACGAAATACTATACCTTTCGCGATACTCTCAAAATTAATGATCAAAGTTGGGCCTTTTTTCAGCCTCCGAAATGGCGTACCCTTCAAAAAGTAGATACAACGTTGTAGGTGGTAATATTTGTACGAACCATTTGTATGTTTAAGTTACGTTGCGTACGGATTGGTTAGCTTACCAAGCAATAAAGTCATTTCAGGGGAGGAGGGGGGGGGGTGATCCTCTAATTACTTCGGCTGGTATAGATACAGACAGAGGGGAATTTCATGGGAGCAAGGAGGGGGGCAATTTAATTCGATAGAACAGGAAGGAGCATTAGGTGACGCAACAGTAATTTCGTATGGAAGATCACGGGCAGGGGAAGCCGCAGGGATCGTAAAAATCCGTACAGATCTGTTAGGAATTAGACCTGAGTTGTATCAAACATAACTTATTTTATTTGTACTGACAGGAAAAGAATATATATAATATGTATATTATATGTATATGTATATTACATGTATATTACATGTATATTACATGTATATTACATGTATAGTACATGTATAGTACATGTATATTACATGTATATTACATGTATATTACATGTATATTATATGTATATGTATTTTTGTATACATGTATACAAAATGTATTGTATATATATTTACAATATATTTATAATTTTATATTTTGTATATATATATTTATATATACAATTATTATATACAAGTATATATATTATTATATATAATTATATATATACAATTGTATATTATATATATATATATATATATATATATATATATATATATATATACAATACATTTTGTATATATATATATACAAAAATAAAGTAAAACGAAAGTATACGGAACACGTGGATGAACCCATCCATCTTGAACAGTTTTCCAGTATTAAGACTTTACCTACCAGGCTATTGAGAAACAGTCTTCAATTCAAAAAAGGATTTTCTACAGCAGCATATGCTAATCTTGGCTGACAATTCCTCCATACTGTTACCGGGTACATTGAAAGCCAAGTCTGTTTCCAAACACTGATCATTGTAAGTAGACAGCCACCAACACAGTAAATAAATTCGAATAGCTAAATACTGGAATTAAGGAGCCTATACATAGGCTCCTGGTAAATAAAGTGTTAACTGCCGTCTCAATGTACAGAGAGGGCGTTCGCATGCGAACTAACAAAATAAAGAGTAAATTCAAAGTTACATTCTTAACAAGATCGAAGTAGAGAGACGGGGAGATAACGGCAGGATAGGAGAAGAGAAAACGTAATTTATCCAAAAGCTGTGCGATAGCCGGAGCGAGCAGAGGGATAGGGAGAAGCGGGATAGTAGGAGAGTGGAAAGAGAAGGAGACGAGACCTCGTAAAGAAGCGCGTTGGAAAGAGAGGAAAGGGAATCGAGTGAGTCAGTGATGGCGTACAGCAGCCAGGCCGAGCCCAGCTGTTCCTCGATCCCCTAACCTACGTCAGTTTATTTCAGCTACCAACACCACGCGATCCGAAACGCTCTCGCGGAGCTTCGTTATCTCTAACCTTCCGGTATTATCGTCGTTCCATCGGATCTCCGTTTCTACGTTTCGTCGCTCGCGTTCATCCTCGCCTCGACGGCCAACAAAGAAAACAACAACAACGAAGTGACCTCAAGGAAGTTACTTGAAGAAACGTTTCGTTCGCGTTGGACACATCGAGTCGATCGCGAGTGCTGCGTGTGTCGTGCGAGTTTATCCAAACAGCACGGGAACGTGCGACCGTGGAATCGATTCCGTTTCAAACATTAAGGAGACAGAGAGCGTTGGGAATTCGACGAAGTTGAAAGAGTTCGAGAAGAAAAGAGTTAGAGTTAGTAAACTGAGATTGGTTAATTTTCTAGAAAATTGAAACATTTAGAAAACAAAAACGTTGGCAATCCTTTCGCGACGAATTTGAAAGAGTTGAGTTAAAGAAGAAAAGAGTTAGAGAAGTAAAGAGTCAACTTTGACTGTTAGTAGACTGTAATAGGTAGATTTTCTAGAAAATTGAAACATTAAGGTGACGAAAACGTTGGCAATCCTTTCGCGACGAATTTGACAAAGTTAAAGAAGAAAAGAGTTCGAGAAGGAAAGAGTTAGAGTTAGTAAACTGAGATTGGTCAATTTTCTAGAAAATTGAAACATTAAGGTGACGAAAATGTTGGCAATCCTTTCGCGACGAATTTGAAAGAGTTAAAGAAGAAAAGAGTTAAAGAAGAAAAGAGTTAGAGAAGTAAAGAGTCAACTTTGACTGTTAGTAAACTGTAATAGGTAGATTTTCTAGAAAATCGAAACATTAAGAAAAGAGTTAGAGAAGTAAAGAGTCAACTTTGACTGTTAGTAGACTGTAATAGGTAGGTTTTCTAGAAAATCGAAACATGGAGGAGAGGAGAGCGTTGGGAATTCCTTTGCGACGAATTTGAAAGAGTTAAAGTAGAAAAGAGTCAACTTTAACTCTTATTAAACCGGAATAGGTAGATTTTCTAGAAAATCGATAAAGAATCGAGCCCGGAGGGATTTTTAGAGCCGACTCGAGCATGCATCGAATCGAATCGGCCCCTTTGACCTATCGACACGAGATTTCCGCATCGCGGAGAAACCGTGCGTAGCTTTGGCCGCACAGTCGATCTCGTTATCGACCTTTCCGTTGGTCCTCGAATCGAGGACCCTTCGCCTTCGCGGCTCCTCTTTGATTCGTCCAACCGAGAAAATAACGAATCGAACGCGACGTTACGATACGGATTGTTTCGTGGAGAGTTTTTCGAGCGTTGGCTTCTCGACGCGGCACGCGTTTTCACGGTGCGACGGGCCTGCAGTCCATCTTTGTAATCGAGGATGAACCAACTACCTATACGAGCTACCTATACGAGCTATGGTTTTAACGATCAGGAATCGGAGATCGGCGCGCAGACACAAAGCGTGAATCGAGGTATTCGAGACGTGACCAAAAAGACGTATAAAAATCCCGTGCGCAATTTAGGAAATGTATAGGATCTTTATTCTACTAGGAATTGACAAGGAAAAACAATTGTGTTGGTCTGAAAAGTAGAGGCTTTATTCCTATAATATTACCCTGATATTTACATTATTTACAATATTTCCAACCAACCTGAAAAGTAGAGTTTAAAGTTTAAACGAAAGTTTTTATATTGTCTAATGTCAATTCCTCTCTTTTCCTTACTTTCAACGAAATTTATTTCTCCTTAACTGCACCTTATCTCGTTCAGTCGCGCATCGGAGTTTGGTGAAATTCCAAAAATCTAGTTTTGGAAAATGTATTTTTCTTACGAATGTTTAATTAACATTCACCGCTCCGTGAATCATTTAGTTCGGAGGTTTCGAATAAATTTAAATATTCCCCGTGATCGTCGCTTATTACGATCTCTGTGAACATAGGGAGAATAGAAATAGTAAAGAACAGAAAACTAGCTTTATCTCTTCTCCAGGCTGGTCTCGGGTCCTCGATAAGAAAATTATAAGAGGTTTCGAATAAATTTAAATATTTCCCGTGATCATCGCTCATTACGATCTCTGTGAACATAGGGAGTATAGAAATAGGAAAGAATAGAAAACTAGCTTTATCTCTTCTCCAGGCTGGTCTCGGTACCTCGATAAGAAAATTATAAGAGACGTTGACGTCAGGCCGACAAAGAAAACAGATTTTCCTTCTTTATCGCCGCGAAAGGCGCGTCCGGCCGATTTACGAAACCACTGGCAAAACGTGGGCCGTAAACGAGTAACAGCGTGCAACTATAAATGGAACCCGCACCGTTGAACCATGCGACGACTCTAACCGACTCTAACTCTAATCGTCTCGAGAATTGCCGGTAATAATAATCGCCCGTAACGAAATCATTTCGTTAGATCGAATTCGGCGTGGTTCGATCGGTCGGTCGCGAAGGACCCGACCGAAACGATAAAATCGCGCGTGGAAGCCAGGAAAGGTTGACGCGGCGCGGGCAGATGGGGTGTTGAAATGCCAGAGGGACATTTTGAAAATCTTTGCTTCGACGCATGCGCCCGTCGGCACTCGACGCCCGATGGAGCACGATGAAGCTGTCCCGCGGCGGATGAAAAGGAGGGTCGAGACCCGGAGAAGAGTTTCTGACGGTGCGGCGACGTCAGACACGACAGGACGCCGGTCGTCGCGACGCGTGGGAATCGTTCCCGACACGGAACGAACACGAAGAAAAACTCGACCAAGAAGACACCCGTAGCGTGACGCGTCCGTACCTAACCAAAACCGAAACCGAACCGAAACGCGAACGCGGCGTCGTAAAACGTGTATATTTTTTGGTTGTTGACATCAACACGTAGAAGAATGCCGAGCGAGAACAGAGAGCAGAGATCGAGGAGCGGAGCTTCCGGAGGGCAGGACGCGTCCAAGGATTTCGAGCCGAGGCCTCGCGGCTCTATGATACCTCTTCCTCGTGCGACACAAACGGCGCCGATTAATCCGACGAACCCGAAGACGGCCAAGACGGAGAAGAATCGCTTGAAGCTGATTATGGAGAATCGCGGGACGACGGACGTGTTCGAGAAGGAGAGGAGGATCGACGAGGACACCGGCGCGGTGTATCGAGTGTCCTGCGCGAGGGAATCGAGATACTGCGACCTGTCCTGCGACGCGTATCGATGTCCTGCGAGAAAGGTGATTCTCTTCGATACGGGACCGCTCTTGCTTTGCTCGCCGGTCTTCATCGATCATCGATGAAAATAGATTTCAGGTGTTGGGGGGGTCGAGACAGTGTCAACCATTGTTTTCGAGGTTTAATCGAGTAACTTGTTCGATTTGTATATCCTTTATAATTAACTGTATATCCTTTATTAACCGTTCGGTTCCTTTTTTTTTTGTCGTTTAACTCTTTTCGAACGTATTAAAGTTGGTCGTGGGTTTCGTACTGGCCGGAATTAATTCAGATTGTTTTTTGTTGTGGTGACTGAGAGCAGACACACGACCGGAACGGTAAAAATACTTTGGTGGCTGAGGGTAGACATACGACCGAAAAGAGTTAATTGTGTTGTTTCGGTACTGTCGCAGCTGGATTCGTAGAACTGTTAACCAAATTGTATCGAGTAACATTACGTAACCGGCGAATCGATTATTTCGCTCGAGTACTCGAGTACACGTCGCGTAGAAGGTTCTTAACACTTTATTTACCGGAAGTCTATTTACACCCTATTTATATTTCAATAGCATATTTCGTAGTACTTAGCTATTCGAATTTATTTACCGTGTCGAAGGTCGTCTACTTACAATCATCTCTATTTGGAGACAGACTTAGCTTTCAATGTACCTAGTAAAAATATTGAGGAATTATTGTCGGCCTAGATTGGCATATCCTACCGTAGAAAATTCTTTTTTCAGTTAAAGACTGTTTCTAATAGGTAGAATGTACTTGCAAGGGAGTAGAATATAGCGAGTAGAATTTTAATAATAATAATAATAATAATACTTTATTTACGGGCTACCTGCCCTTGATATCAAGTACAATGTGATAACATGACCGCAAGAAAAAACAAAAACAAAAAATGAAGACGAATGCGGTATCACTATGATGTAAGGTGTTCAACCTTGATTGCGCATCTGCAAAATTGCGACTACTGGCCTCTTTTTGCATGGAATTGCATGGAAAGTAGGTTTACTCTCGAATCAGATGTTGCGTATACAGATCTGCCTGTTGAAACCGATAGCAAGGGAAACATGGAAAATATTGTCCAAACGTGGAAAAAATCGGGTAAATACATTAAGGGTCGATGAATTCGTCTTGCAAAGCACTATAGGATCTTTTAAATTAATAATATTAGGGAGACCAGAAAATAATGTCGTTTTTGCGAATGTCAATACTTGTTTATCATTTATCTTCTCGTTGTATACCAATTGATTTTAATCGATCAGGTATTGAAAATTTGCACACCAGATAGCAAAATGATAACGAGGACGATTACGTGATTGATTGAAAATAAAAACTTGTTCTAAGTGTATCTGTTTGAATTTAATGTGAAAGGAACGACATTATTTTCTGGTTCCCCTAATATAAACAAAAATTGGTTTACGCCGAAATTTCGTTTCGATATAGAGCCCACTGTATCCTGCAATTTGCATGTAAACAATTTGTTCGTATCGTCAATAGTTATTGAAATACGTGTCGAATGGAGTTTATTTTTACTGGACGTAATGCGTCCATCCGATAAATGAGTCACGGTTATCGTGTCGTATCTTTCGGTGTACCAACCGGAAGGTTGCTCTCGTCTTTTTCGCACCACTGATTAGTATGCTCTGTTTTCTAACCGCGTTGCAACTTTAAATCTGTAGATTTAATCTGGGAGTTTCTTTAATTCATATATCTACACGAGTGACCTGGTTTCTATTGTTGTCTCTATTCTTCTCGATGCTTCGAAAGTTGATCCATATTCATACGGTAGTACACGTATTAGAATTATCGAAATCTCTATTTTTTTTCTTTTAAATATGTATCGTATTATTAATTATACAGGGTGTCCCAAAAGTCGGGGAGGAGTCGGAAATGGGGGGTAGCTGAGACGATTCTGAACAACAATTTCCTTTGCAAAAATGTCGGATGGGGCTTCGTTAAGGAGATATTAAGAGAAAACCCCGACCAATCAGAGCGCGCGGATACCGTTGGAGCGGCCGCGGTAGCGAAGGCTACGCGCTGGCGGCCGCGCTTGTACGCGAACAAGTGACTCGACGTGCATCGAAGGACATTGACGCTGCCGCCTAGCGCGTAGCCTTCGCTACCGCGGCCGTTCCAACGGTCTACGCGCGCTCTGATTGGTCAGCGTTTTCTCTTAATATCTCCTTAACGAAGCCTCATCCGACATTTTTGCAAAGGAAATTGTTGTTCAGAATCGTCTCAGCTACCTCCCATTTCCGGCTCCTCCCCGACTTTTGGAACACCCTGTATAGAACGTAAAAGCTTTGCTCGCGAGGAAAGCAAAGATTCTTCGTTAGAAACCACGGTTTTAGATTGTTTGACGAAATGGTTTTAAGATGCCGTCGGCGACGTGCCGTGGTGATTCTCGATTGCTTCTCACGATGCCACTGTTTCGACGCGATAGACAACACGTTCGCTAGCTTTGTCGCTTTATTTCTTACAATTGGTCCGAAATAGGCCAAAGAAGAGGACTCGTGGTGTAACTCTATCGCGTTAACGCGAGCGTTTAAGACGCTAGGAAATTGTATACGCGCCCACGGCTCGAGAGTCGAACGACGCCGATGATTGGCGAACTTTTTTGAACTTGAGGAACGTACGACGACGAACGTGTGGTGTTCTGTCGGCGTACGTGCCGCGCGTGACTGAAATACGCTTCCTTGCTTGATCGTGTCGGAAATAAAAATACGAGTTGCAGCAGAATCGATTCCGATGTTCTGAAATCGGTGGAATAGAGAAGAATATTAGTTTTTAAATTTTGTCCTTTTATATAATTGTAAAGAAATAATACTACACCTGGGACATTTTAATACATTCAGCTGGGAATCATAATTACAATAAGGATTGTAATCAAATGTTTCCGAGTTATGATTACGATTATGATTGTAATCGTAATTACAAATTTGATTCGGATTACAATTGTCGTCACAAATTTGATTGGAAATTAATTCAATATACGGACATGTACGTTAGAAATTTATTAGATTTGTGTAAACATTGGGTATATCATCGTTTTTGTAGTCGCTGATTATAAATCTGATATTATAATTTCGAAATTCAACATGACGGATTCAATTTGTAATTACAAATTTGATTTGGATAAATTTCTAATGTACATGTCGGCCATATTGAATCCGCCATTTTGAATTTTGAAATTTTCATATTAGATTCGTAATCAGCGACCACAAAAACTATAATGTTCCAATTTTTACACAAATCTAATAAATTTTTAATTTACATGTCGGTCATACTG
>NW_026533254.1:26191023-26194372 GCF_026225885.1 Hylaeus anthracinus | reverse complement strand
CCACAAAAACTATAATGTTCCAACTTTTACACAAATCTAATAAATTTCTAATGTACATGTCGGTCATACTGAATCCGCCATTTTGAATTTTGAAGTTTTTATGTATATCTTCGTAATCAGTTACCGCAAAAACCACGATCAACCCATTTTTCTATTCATCTGTAAACTCGGTCTATTTTTGGCCAGGTTTTCTCGATTTCACATCCCTGTGCGTCGAGTAAATTTCCATTTCGTCGTTTACTTGCCTCTCTTTCTGCATCTCGGTGCCTCTTATCTTAATTCCTCCTCCATTGAGACGACTGGCGCACGATTGAGCGACTCGCAATCCGATTTACGTTCGTCTCTAGTTCTACTCGCTGGGATAACCGTAAAAACAGCTGTCCGTTCGCGATAAACGGTTTACCTGGTCGCTTCTTCGTCACGGACACGCTTCGCGACGAACCTCTCCTCCGTCTCTGCATTCATTTACACGGGGGCCTGCTTAGCGTAAGATCGTCGGATAAGACGCGAACAGGAGAAAGAAAACGAAGTTTCTGGGGTGAAAGCTAACAAATCCGCCGTTGACAGTCCAAAGTAAACGCATTTATCGATCCGCTGATTAGAACGCAAACATACCTCTAAAACATAAAAATAGATATGCGATAGATAAACTTCCAAACTGGATAACGAAGACGAGCTGTTGACGCCACTGTCTCTGAAATGAGTGTACCGTGAATCATTGGGCAATTAAGAATGATTCAGTACGCCGGCGGAACGCTAACGCGTTACTTAATATCTATACAACAATAATAATATGTCACGCAACGATGGTAACACGGTTACGTTTAAATTCCAGCTTATTTACTTTTCTAGAATTAATGATATAACATTTTTTAATTTTAATTTTTAATTTAACGTTGGAGTATTTCATCGTTCCACTGATTCACTCGATTACCTTTCCAATTAAGCTGCCTTATCGGTGCACGCTAACTTCGGGAATGAATCACGGTACACAAAGGATTCGAAAGTAATCCAGGTCTAATCTAGTTTAACTCTAGCAAT
Source organism: Hylaeus anthracinus (assembly GCF_026225885.1). NCBI lineage: Eukaryota > Metazoa > Arthropoda > Insecta > Hymenoptera > Colletidae > Hylaeus > Hylaeus anthracinus. The sequence continues at coordinate 26,193,331 of NW_026533254.1, read as the reverse complement.
CTTGTCCCGAAATCCTCTCTCTGACGCCATACTCGAACGACCCTCGTCTGGCATCCTCGTGCGTCCCACAATTGAAATGCATTCTGAGTTATTATTCTCGATGCAACGTACCGCGCAGTCCTTCGCATTCGTTATTCCCGCGGTTGGTGGTTATCAGAGAAAACCAGCTGGTGAAAGTGGCAAATACTCGGCAACAATACCTGCTTCGGCGATCCGCGATGATTTAATTATGCATGCAGAAAGAGATGGAATCTTCTTCGTTAATTCCAAATCCGTGCGCAAGTTTTCTCCGTTTTATCTCGATAGAAATAAGATCGCCGAAGAATTGTTACATTTGCAGGGCGGTGCTCACGATAGTTTCGCGATGGAGTTTACTCGCGGCCGAAACCGCGAAAACTTTTGCGACGGTCCGATATTTGTCTCCGACGATGTTTCTATAATTTTAACTCATAAATAAATATAAATAATCAATCTTAAATATGTATAATTAAATGTATATAGAGTCCGCGGTTTGCACGGAGCGTTCCATGTTCGCAACGGTGACCTTTTGTTTCCCTAGAATGCTGCAGGTTAATTGGTTGCTGCACGCAGCTCTTTCTTACCGCGCCTAATGAACCAGTATTAAATCTAAAGACGACGGAGGGGACGCGCAACGTCCGTGAACCTGGGAGAAAGTGCAGGAACCGAAGTTCTGCCGCGGCTTTCGGAACGAATCCGAGCGATACTCCTTTCTCTGGTATATTTGTTTTGCTTCGATGAAAGGGAACGAGCCAGAGGGGCCGAGGCTAAATTGACTGGGATAAAAATGAATGAACTCCGCGGAATTTTCGAGAACGATTCGACCATGTTCCACCGCTATCTATTTTTCAAGATTGAAAACGAATTCTCTTGTTGTCGAAAGTGTGACACGCGAAAGATATTAAGTAATATTAACCCTTTGCACTCGATTCTATTGTCACGAATGCTAAGCTTAGATTGATTTCGAAAATGAGATCTCTGATTTGAGATATGAAAATCAGGTCTCCTTTGTCTCAACGACAATCATTTTATTGACACTTGGAGTTCCAAAGAAATGAAGCCTAAAGGAAACCTAGTGGTGACTGAGAGTCACCTTTCGAGTGCAAAGAGTTAATTCAAAGAACGCTTGTTCTCAGGATGGCGATTATTTGTAATAGTAGCAACTCCGAGTGATAACACGTTACTCATCATCTGCGGGAGGACGTTACACGATAAGGACGCTCTGCCTACGCTTCGTTATGCAACAAATTATAGCCCAAGAATTTACTCCGTCGCCGTAAAGTGGTCGAATGTCCGCCAGAAACTCCGCCTGAACGGTTTTATACATACATACATACATGTATAGTCGCTTACGCAATTGTACGACGAATTAGAAAAAAAATAATATATACATATATATATATATATATATATACATATGTTGAATTGAGAAACATCCTCGTTTTCGAAGTCGGTTAAAAATAATCAAAGCCCAGATAAAATAGAGTGGAGAACAGAGTTCGTAATGTCAAGGTTAATGACGAAGGATATCGCGAATATAATATATACTATTAGTAATTCTTTGAAATATTGTCGATATTTTTGCCCGGAAGAATCCAGTTGTGAATCATAATTACGATAAGGATTGTAATCCAATGTTTCCGAGTTGTGATTACGATTATGATTGTAATCATAATTACAAATTTGATTAGAATTAAAATCGTAATTACAAATTTGATTGGAAATTAATTCAAAATGGCCGACATGTACGTTAGAAATTTATTAGATTTGTGTGAAAATTGGATATATTATCGTTTTTGTGATCGTTGATTATGAATCTGATATTATAATTTAAAAATTCAAAATGGCGGATTCAATATAGCCAGCGTGTACATTAGAAATTTATTAGATTTGTGTACAAAATTGGATATATCATCGTTTTTGTGATCGCTGATTATGATTTTCACATTATAATATCGAAATTCAAAATGGATAATTCAATATGGCCGACATGTGTATTAGAAATTCATTAGACTTGCGTAAACATTGGATACATCATCACTTTTATGATCGCTGATTACGAATCTCAAATTATAATACCGAAATTCAAAATGGCGGATTCAATATGGCCGGTATGTACATTAGAAATTTATTAGACTTGTGTGAAAATTGGATATATCATCGCTTTCGTGATCGCTGATTATGAACCTGAAATTATAATTTTAAAATTCAAAATGGTGGATTCAATATGGCCGACATGTACGTTAGAAATTTATTAGATTTGTGTACAAAATTGGATATATCATCGTTT
>NW_026533254.1:26166769-26190623 GCF_026225885.1 Hylaeus anthracinus | reverse complement strand
CCTGCAAGGAGGATGCCATGGAGCCGGAAGTGAAGGAGGAGGACGAACGAAGGTCGTCCACGCCGAGCCCCGAGGTAAATTTCATCGGTACCTTCGATTTTCTGTCGTCCTTCTCTGCTCCCGCCGTCCATCTCGCTTCGTTCTTTTTCACACTGTCGTTCTTTTCATCCCGTGGAGCTGTGTTTAGAATCACGGACGGGCACCGTTCTTTTATCTAGATGACAATTTCCGATAACAAGAATAAATCCATCGTTCGTTCTACAAAATCCAATTTCGGTCCTGTAATTGAATTTCATCTCGGAAACTTTTGTTTTAGGAGAGAAAAGAACGTCGAACTGCGAAACGTTACGAATAAATTGCGTGCGCGTTCGTTCGATCCGCGAGCTATTGTTCGAACAAAGTGTTGGCCATCTCCGGTCCACCGGGAGAACCAGTCGACGGCGAAATTGATCGAACCAGAGATACGTGGTGTTTTTCAGTTGGGAGAAACCTGTAACGCGAAGATAGAACAGGTGGAATGCGATGGGTTCTGAATGGAGTGTTTTTCTTTTCACGACCATAAATCCCAACGGAGGGGAGTCGTCTTCGTAATCGTATCCATGTTACCGGACGCGTCTTACCCACCTTCCATTGCAGCCTAACGTTTTTCAATTGAGATACGTTTGCTTTTGATCCATACGTAATTATCCATATTTCGTCGCCGAGAGCAAATTTAAATACATCTTGTAATTTGTAATATCATTGAAAGAGCAACGAACCCTGTCTGTTTACACGAATGTTCAAATTAAGATTTGTATGCACGTTCGAGGATCGCGGACTACTGCATTGTTATGTAACGCAGAGTAATGCATGCATGAATTCCTCGGGAGGCTCGACACACCTGTGCGTTGCATTACTTTTTTCTTCTTGTTTTCTTCTTTCTTATTCCTTCGACTCGAAAACTTTGGATAGTTGTTTTCTTTATTTCGAGGGTATTATGTTGCGACGAAGAAGAAATGGTTGGATACCACTGGTGTGCCCCTCGTGCTTGTGAGCACGAGTTCCTGCTATATACACGTCCGCCAACGTAGCCGCGTATTGATTTTACGGAGAGCTCCATTCTATCTTTCTCTACCTTCGCTGTGCACGTTTACGCACACGTACACGCCGACATCTCTTTCTCTTCCTCGCGCGCTTCTTATCTCTCCACCTTTCTCTTTCGCCGCCCTTTAACTCGCCCCCTGCCGCCCTGAACCTTTACGCGAGAATTCATCGTGCCCCGTTCGCGATTTACGCAGAAATGCGCGAGACATTTATTTTATTTATTTCTCTTATACTATATCGGAGACGGTCTTGCGCAATTTTAGTCCCATCGAGATTCCGCATCGGTTTATTTATCGGCTTGTCTTAACTCAATCTGTCGTTTTTTTTTTTTTGTTTTCTTTCTTGAATGTAACGTTTATTTAATTCTTTTACAGATTTACGTAAGGAGGAATAAACGCTACAATGAAGGTGGAAGCAGCGAGGAAGAGAGTAAGCCAGACACGTCTTTGCAGAGTCACAGATTACCTTCCTCTTATCGAGGGACCTGGCCCATTAGAAGAGACCTTTGGGCCAATCAACAAATGGGATTCTCCACTCAACAAAGCCCGTCAACCACTGTACATAACGTAAGTCACTTTTTATTATACGTTAAAGAAAAAGAACGTTTAATCTTATAAATAGAAATTTTAATTATCGATCTTCCCTTGTCACCCTGTCCCACAGGATGTAGCCAGCGTGATGAGTTTTTCCTCGAATTCCGGCACGGCGCTGTCCTGTTCCGCGGAGATGCAAGGCGATCGACGATTGGGAGCCAAAGTGGACGTGGTTTACAACCTCCTGGGAATGCTGGGGAGCACGGAAGGCGGAGAGGACATGAGCGCGACGCTGCTGTCGATGAGCACTTCGATAGACAACTGTTTGATAATGAGGCAATCGGGATGCCTGCCTTTGTTGGTGCAGTTGATTCACGCTCCCGGGCAGGATCCAGAGACCAGAGAGAGAGCTTCGAGGGCTCTGCACAATATAGTACATGCTAAAAGCGACGAGAGAGCCGGACGTCGGGAGGCTAGGGTTCTCCGATTTTTAGAGCAATTGAGAGACTATTGCCAGGCGCTGAGATCTTCTTTGGAAACGGGACAGGTCCCCGACGACTTGGAGAGACATCCGGGACCGACGATAGCCGCGCTGATGAAGCTCTCGTTCGACGAGGCCCATCGTCACGCTATGTGCCAACTAGGTGTCCTCCACGCGGTGGCGGAGCTCATCGAGATGGATCACATGGCTCACGGGAGCGAATGCGACGACCCGAACTGCATCACTCTACGCAGGTACGCTGGAATGGCGCTGACGAACTTGACGTTCGGGGACGGGAACAACAAAGCGCTCCTCTGTTCCTTCCGAGAGTTCATGAAGGCGTTAGTATCGCAGCTGCGAAGTCCCAGCGACGATCTCAGACAGGTGACGGCAAGCGTCTTGAGGAATCTGTCGTGGCGAGCCGACACCAGCAGCAAGCAGACGTTGAGGGAAGTCGGTGCCGTGACCGGGTTGATGAAAGCAGCGATGGAAGGTCGAAAGGAATCGACGCTCAAGTCTATTCTGTCGGCCCTTTGGAACCTCTCCGCGCACTGCAGCACGAATAAAATAGACATCTGCGCCGTGGAAGGTGCCCTCACGTTTCTCGTGGATATGTTAAGCTACGTAGCGCCGTCCAAAACGCTCGCGATCGTCGAGAACGCCGGAGGTATACTGAGGAACGTCTCCAGTCACATTGCGGTCAGGGAGGACTACCGATCCATCGTGAGAGAAAGGGGATGTCTTCAAGTTTTGCTGCAACAGCTGCGATCGCCGAGTCTGACGGTCGTAAGCAATGCTTGCGGAGCGCTCTGGAATCTCTCGGCTCGATGCCCGCAGGACCAGCGATTGCTGTGGGATCTAGGCGCTGTCCCCATGCTACGCAGTCTCATCCACTCGAAGCACAAAATGATCTCTATGGGTTCCAGCGCGGCGCTGAAGAATCTGTTGAGCGCCAGGCCAGGGTGCAACAACCTGGTTCATTTGGACTCGACGGCTCGCGGATTAGGGCTTCCAACTCTGCCCTCCTTGGTCGCTCGGAGACAGAGAGCGCTGGAGCAAGAGATAGATCAGAACCTAGCCGAGACTTGCGACAACATCGAGCCCAGCACGTCTCCCACGAACAAGGACGATAAATTTATGTTTAAGGTGGATCACAGCTTCCTGGGGATCAACGCGCGAGCTCTGCGCACGTACCAGTTACACAATCAACCCAGCACGTCCAGCGTAAAGTCCAACGGGGTCGCCAGGAGCGAGAGCAGGGACTCCATGAGGTCCGTGACGAGCACCCACTCGGACACCATGTTCGAGAGAGTGAATCGTCACGTGATGAACGGACTCTCCCCTACCGACATCCAGATCAAACAGCAGTCCTCGTCGTTGCACTCCGCTGTCGGGTTCGACACGGGGATGACCAGCGATGGTCACTCGAAAACCTCCGAGAAAAAGTACACGTTGCGTTACAAGAACGCTATCCCTGACCGTTTGAAGTCGTCCGAGACTTTCAACGGTCTCAGCGATTTCCGGTGCACCAACTCGACGATCTCATGGTCCTCGGCGCCGGACCAAGAATCCGCCTGTTCCCAAAACTTGCTTCACTCTTCGGTCGAGGATAACTTGCCCCAGAGCATCTCGTCGAAGGCTGGTAGCCAGTCCAGCGTGTCCGAGGAAACCGAGCTGGTGTGCGGGAAAACTGAGTACCAATGCAAGCCTGGGATCGATAAACCGTCGACGTTGGCCTTCGTCAGCAGCGACTCGCCGGCAAAGGACGTCGGTTTTGGCAACATTTACGACAAGTCCGTGCTGAGTCCGTTGAACAACATACAGAAAGCCATCTCTCCGACCGTCGCGAACGGCAATTTGTTCTACGCCGAGACAGATTTGGATCAACCGACTGATTACAGTCTGCGATATGCGGAAAGGAGTTTGGAGGACGAGGACAAGCAACGCTCCCATTATTTTGCCAGCAACGAGCAGGAACTCATTCACGAGGACACGGTGAAGACCTACTGCACCGAGGGAACACCTCATGGAATCTCGTTGAACTCCTCCAGAGCCGCGTCTGCTTCCGATCTGCAGGAGGACAATCGACTGAGGAATTCGACGAAGAAGATGCAGGAACAGAGGAAACTTCAGGATAAAGAGGAATTCAACTTGGAATGCAAAGTGAAACTCTCGGACGATAATGTTGAAGAGAGTGGACATTCTTCTACCAAAAGTCCATCGAGGTTTGTATATTTGCGTTAGGAATATTTGCTCCCCTTTGATATATATAAATGAATGCCCTTATTGTTTGTTAACAGTTTGAGAACTACGTTAACACAAATGTCGTCGAACAACTTGCATTACGATGAGAAAAATAATATGGCGTCCAATTCTACAAAAATTAGATCAGGTAAATTAATCGCACTCTGAATTATTACGTAATATCGTTTCAATATTTTAAGACGCACGAATGTCTCGTTACAGATGTGGAAGAATGTTACGAAATTGAAAATGAAATTTACGAAAATACCGATAAATTCAATCAAAATTTTCCTGCAAACGGAATTAATTCGTACGTGATCAGTGCACTCAAGGCTTCTAACGATTCAGGATGTAAGGAATTTGAACTAAAAGGCGATACGCGTCACATGCCTTGTACATTAAATATAAACAACTCTTCCGAATGTTTAGATCAAGTCAGTGATGGAGATGAGGACGACGAAGATCTGCTTACAGCTTGCATTAATATTGGAATGCAAAATAATAGGTAAAGAATTTTATCTCATTTTTATTTCATATAAATGTAATATAGAAACTGGTATTTTTACATCCTAACCGCGCCTTACCGTCCGTTTGGTTTTGTTTCAGACACAGGCATTCATTCATAGGAAACAATTTCGATAAGATTCCGCGAAACGAAAGCAATCTAGCCAGGTATCAGACGAGCGTTGCTCTAGATCAAATGGAGTGCAATGTATTGGTCGAATCTACCGCGAACAGCCTCGACACGAATCGAATAGCATGCGAGGAAACAATGAGTTCCGATATTTGTGAAAACAAAGTTGCGAGCAGTTCGCCAAATATAAACATTGCGTGCGATTATAGCCAGAATACAACAATGTTGAATCAAAAGGTACCATATCTGTTATCCCAAAATCCATAGCATGTCTTTTTTTTTTTAAATTTATCACTGAATTCTTTCATGTAGATGGTACACAATTCGATCACGGACGACAACCTTTGCAATTTTTCATTGCCTTCGAATCTGAGGAACAGTCCAATATTACACGAAACCGTAGTCTTCGACACAGAGCCGAGCCAACAGCAGTACTTGTCTAGCATGGATACTCAATCGAACGAAGATATGTCATCCTTGGTTCACAATGATCTTCTCGAAGATGAAAGAAACGCGGAGGACAGCGAGATCGACAAAGTCTCGGAATCCTTGAATGATAGAATCGCTGAGAACTCTATGCAGCAGTCTTACACAAAAGTAACGGATTCTGAGAGCAGCGAATCGATCGACTCGGTCGAGCAATCCGAACATGCGCTCCTGGAACTGTGCATTCAACCTGGATTAACGAAGACTATCGAAAACATTAAGCACAACAAAGCTACGTGGAAATCTAATAAAGATCTAGATCAATGTAGCTCGAAACAAACGAATTATTCGGGTGAGAGCAGTCAGATGCACGACACGTGCGAAGTGGACGGCGTTTTGAGAGAGGAGGTCGACGGAAATCAAAAATCGACAATGAAGAACCCCGACACACCGAAACACGGGAAGAAAGAGGAAATGTATCGGCGTCAGAGGGATCCCGACGCTATGATCGCATCGTTAGACCGTTTAACCGCGACTCTGGTGCAGCAGACGGAAGCGATACGCGAACGCGATTCCAGCGCGATGAAACAGAGCATATTGAGCGACACGTGGAACGAGGATTCTCCTAACGAAGTCTCCTTCCCCAGTATCAGCATCAGCGCTCCTATCATCGCCTCGTTCAAGAGCGACGTGCCCGAAGAGCAAACGACCATTACCTCGGAATGCGTGGAAACGGCAAGTAGCGATGGCGGTCACATGACGAACTCCAAGATCATTCAACGAGAAGCTATCAAGCTGGCCGAGGCCGTAGACGCGGAGATAAACAAGAACGAGTTAGAAATGACGAGCATGACGTCCATGGACTTGGAAGCAATCAAACCCCCTTCCACGATGGGGAGCTTGTTGTCCTTGACAGCCAGTTACGCGGGTTCGGGCGATTACAGCGAGACGTTCGTTAACAGAGACAGATGCAACTCCACGTCCCTTCCACCGATGCAGCTGAAGACTTCGTCCTTCACGGACTTCAAAAACTGTCGCAAGAAGTCTCTTCCCCTCGGCGTGGTGGCTAAACGAGCTCTCAATCAGACTCAGACTCACACGGGAAGTCTAGAGAATTTATTGAACGAGTGCAGCGGATCACATTTGGACAGCGTGAAGCCACCGTCGATGATGGACGAGCTACCAGACGTTGGCGACATGGAGAACAGCATGGTAAGCGTAGCGAGCATCACGTCGGAGGTAGCCGATCCCAAAGACCAAGACCAGAGTTTAACCAGCAGCGACGCTGTCTTCGACCTGCTGAAGCCTGTCGCGAACGTCCTCTCCATAACTTGCATGCGTTACGCCGAGGCCATGCAGAGCAGCGCTAACAACAGCTTGAGCGAGTGTCTGGAGAACATCAATCCGCCATCTTTGTTCAACGAAGTCTGCGAAATGGACGAGTCGACGATGGAGCAGGCCACGGAAACCGTCTGCAGCGACACGTTGTGCATCGACGTCGAATTGCGCACCGAGGAGGCTCCGCACCAGATCTTCACGGAAAAGATCGACGAAGGTAGCAACGACACCGACGAAGCAGTCACTCCGATTTCTTCCGAGTATTGTCTCACCAGTTCAGCAGAGTCCACGCCCAAGAAACGGGCGCATAGAAATCTGACGCCTAAACAGAAACGAACCTTGGCCAAAGAAAGGTATAAAACGTACACCATAGCCGCGGAGATGAGTAGAAAGGAAGAGGAGAGGGACAAAAAGGAAAATGGTAGCGCGCGGGAGGGAAAGATCCCACGCGGGAAGTGTTCTCCATTTTCCAAGCTGACACCCAAGCAACGTAGGCAGGAGGACAGAGCCAGATTCCAGACGCAGGTGTTAGAGAATCCTTTTCCTCAACCGAGTCAAGTGCAACAGGAAGCCGATGTCCGCGAGCAAGAGAATCCCGAAACGGAACCGTCGTCTGCCGTTAAATCTGCTATTCCTACGTTTACTAAACTGTCTGGCTGCAAAACGCTGATCAAGAAACGTATGGAACAGAAAAAGAATCGCGAGAGGTATCGCACGAGGACGTTAGACGACTCCGAGTGCATATTCAGAGAAGCAGAGAACAACGCCGCCGCGAACACGGCGGAAGGTGGCGAGTCCAACGCGACGCGCATCGCCCAGTCCGAGGAAATTCAAATCATGTTGCAGCAGAACGCTACCATCGTGCTGAACACCTTGAACGAGTCGACCAAGGTTAACGAGACCGGGGAGGAACCGTTGTTAGACTGCGAGACGATCAGTCTGGTGTCCAACGAATCGGAGTCGGAAAGAAATCTGCGAATGCGATTTCTGAACGGTGTCTCGAAGAAACTGATAGGTGCCTGCAGCCAGCAAATGGACGAAGCGCTGGAATCCGAGCAAAATCAGAAGGAGACGGTCGAAATTGAGACGAACAGATCTCAGGAGGACATCAGGTACGCGGATACCGTGGAAAGCGAGAGCGAGAACGAGTCGAACAACGCCGAAGAACAGCCCAGGGAAACGAAGCGACCGAGGATAATTAAACCAGGAATGGTAAGAGATCACAGCAACGATTCCAACGCAACGGACAGGTCCGAGCCGGAGAGTCCTAAAGCTATTCGCGGCAGAAGGAAAGCTCTCTACTCGAACCCCATAACGCGCAAACCGACGCCTCAGTCGTCCCCGTTGAAGCAACCGAATCCTGTCAGCGGAATACCCATTGGTCGCAGCAACACCTCTCCCATCGTGAGAGCTACTCGAGCCACCACGCTGAGGCAGAACAACAACAGTCCAAGTAACGGTATGAAAGATTCTCCAAAGGCAAACTCGAGTCCTAAAATTCCTTCGTTAACAGACGGAGAGAAACGAACGAAGAAGATGTCAGCAGCTGCGAAGAGAGCGTCCGTTCCTCAAAAGGGATCGTCGTTGACCTTCACTAAATCCGTGAAAAGACACAGCACGCCTCCTACATGTTCCTCGAATTTTCAAAACGACGCCAAGCCGGATGTTAAGCCTTTAGAACGGCAGGGTACGTTTACCAAAGACGAACCGGAAGTGGAAAACGCGCCCCTGGTGGTCTCTACGTCCTCTTCCCCGATTAAGACGAAAATCGCGAAACCCATCAAGGGAGCCACTTCCAAAGTATATCCTACGATGGTGAAACCTAAAATCGCGCCGAAAACGCACCAGGTGCATCAGTCGAAAGTCGGGAAAGTAGCTCCGGAAAAGCCTCCCAAAACGGCACCGCTGCTGGTGGCTCCGAAACGATTGCCTACGGGCAAAGTAGCCGCGACTACGAAAATTCCAGCTAGCAATCAAACCGGCGTACAAGCCGAGAACGGTAAGATTTTCCGCAAGATAGGTCCACTCGGTCAACGATCCAACAGCAATTCCAGCATCGTCTCCAATTCGTCGACGGGAATACAGACCAGAAGGCTAGCGAAAGAAGCGACGAGCAAAATCGCGAGTCTTTGGAAGAAGGTAGAGGAGAGCAAGAGCAAGCAACGATTCGAAAAGCCTGACACCAGACAGTGGGTGCAGCCAGGCAGTTGTGCCAACGACGTGGACGGACCTTCTCCTGTGAATACTCCACCAGCTTTCAGATTGTTCCGTAGTTCGACGTTCGAAGGCGTACCCCAGGAAAACGATGACACGGAGTCGACATTGTACAAGTCCAAATCGAAAAGACCATTAGTAGTGGGGATGCAGTCTAGCAAAGCGAAATATAGAAACTCTTGCGACTTGAGCGGAATGAATTCAAACGACGCACCTTGCAAAATACCCGTAAAGTCCAACGATGCATCCACCTACAAGAAAGACTCTGTACAGGTGGGAGACGCGTCAGTGATTTTACGGAAGTCGCAAAACACCGAGTCTTCCGCCGTGGAGGTAGACCCCACGAAACGAATATCGCGCCTTGGTTCCTTCATAAGAGTGGACTCTGCGAACGCAGAAGGCTCTGCACAAACTTACGTCAATGGCGGTGTGCGTACACCTGCCTCCGCCATTGTACCACCTTTCAATTATAATCCGAAGCCAGACATTCCTTCGCAGACAACCAAAATTACACAAAACGAGAGCGAAAGTAGGTTTGGAACGACGGATTGTCACAGCGACATAGTCACAGCTTCTACGAGAGTAACAACAGTATAAGAGAGCCCGTTATATTTATAAAGTAATCATGTTTTTATTTCTTTTTTTTTTTGTTAAAACTTAATCAGAACAATATGGAGCGAAGAAAATCAAGAGATCTCTCCGATCAACTAACGGAAATCTTAATTTTAATCTTTTCTTTTGTAGCATCACTTTTTCATTTCTGGCTAGTCATTGTACATTTGCTTCGCATTGCGTTGACCACTAATCGATGCGTGATACGCATTACAAGTACTCAGTAAGTAAGTTAATAATTTCTTTTTACCTCATCGTTCGATGTCACGGAAAATCTCCATCGTATTTCATTGATTTTTACACTTTAAATGTAAAACGGTCACTCTGATATAATTGTTTGTTGCATCGCAACGCAAGTTTTTTAAGAGATACGAACAAAGTGTTAAATAGTAGCTGGAAATTCTGATATCATTCCTATTCACTTTGCGTGTTGTATATACATTGTATTGAGAAATTCCACGATTAGGAAGAAATTTAAAATTTCTGTAGTACGTAGCAGTGATTACCTTTGATTATTTATTCAATTTTGTATATATTGAACGTGGATGGAAAATGTAGAAAGTTTAGTGATATATATATTATATATATTACGACTCACAGTGTATATCGCAGGAGATATGTCGCTGTACATCTTTGTAATAGGTAAATTTGCAAGGAATGAGATCTGTATTTTGTTTCCATCGTAACTGATTTGTATTCCTTCAACGGATACAAAGTCTAATTACTTTCAAAGACTGATAGAAACACGATGAAGATTTGGACAAAGCTTGGACATCTTCGACGCAACAGATTGTTACGATAAAGAGATAGTAACATTTGTATCGATGTTAGCGGTCTAAGTAACGCTAAACTGGCATTATATGAAAAAAAAAGAAAAAAAAAAACAAAATTTTGTAAACTTTACTTTAAGTTTCTAGTCTACTTAAAAATCAACAGGTGATGTAGCTTCTATTTTGGTCATATGTACTACGTAAAATCAAATTGCATGTAAGAAATGTCTACACGGATTCGACCGTTACCCTGTCTAAAATTAATATAGGTACAGTGAAGAGTGTGTACGGATCAATTATGTATCTACAGGTCTGAAAATCGGAAACTTTGCCATGGACTTTATATTAATTTTATTTCCATATCTTTTCTTTTCTTTTAGATTCATTGAAAATTTGCTGCATATTTTGGACATTGAAGAACATATTTTGTTTTCTTCTATATCGCGTCATCTTTCCTTCTACGTGCATCGAAACGATTTAAGATCTCATTAGAACGAAACCGTTTGGCGCGATATGGAGTAGATTTTAATGTGCATTATTTACAGAGATTTATTACTCGTGTTTTACCCTGTTCCAGTTCGAGTTAATTAGATTTAACCCTTCCAACTTGGAACCACATCAGGGTAGTTATATGTTTTCCTTTATATGAGATTTGGTCTGTACACCAGACTCCTTTTCCACAGTTCTTTTGTAATACCCGTCATTTAGTTAGATATTAAGTGTAATTCAGTTTTTTTGTTACGTTGTATTTTAGATTTGGCAGACATCTTAACGATTTGTATATTAATAATTGCAGTACAATAAAATTTATAGCTACTAATGTCTATTTTGTTTGACATTTCTATCGTGGTAGGAATAATATACAGCTCCGTTTTATTAAGGTACACATGTCAAAGCAAAATAATACTTCGCAAATGTAAAATATTTTAAGGAAAGGAAATAAATATAAGCATTTATTCATTCGTCGTTATAAGAAAATTTATTTATCTTAAGGTGGACATTCATACAGATTGATAGATTTGTCGTCTGACACCGAGGCGATTATATTGTTTCTTATCGGACTATATTTCACAGACCATATCTACGAAAACAAATTGTTTATATCAGTATTATAAAATTACAAAATACTTCACATGATGCGGAGATTCTACCTGATCATTGTGTTCATGAAACGAATGTAGACATTGTCGTTGTGCTAATTCCCAAACTTTGACAGTCTGATCTGAACTACAGGATGCAAAATTTTGTCCATCTGGAGAAAAAGCAACTCCGAGTACCCACGAGGCATGTCCCGACATAGTTCCTGCTACATTAGCATCTTTCCTGTATGGAAAAATAAAGGAATAATCGATCCTTTTGCTATATGTTCAATTTATTTACTGTAAAGGAATAAGTTACTAACACATCGTATATTTTCATATGCCCATCGTCCGACGCGGTAAGAAGTAGCTGCGAGTCCGGTGAGAAGCATAGCGATCTGATTGGCATCGCGTGACCTCGAAAGAATAAATTTGTGCAACATGTTTGTCAAGCACCGATTGTTAAAATTAATTTGTTAAACTACCTTCTAGCGTACGTAACACTTTTCCATAAGTAACATCAAATATATTGATTATTCCATCTATTGCACCACTAGCAATATATTTCCCATCTGGGCTCTAAAATAGGAAATATAATAATGCAGACCTAGAACAACTGTTTCGTGCTGCATCTTAAAGAAGAATGCTTACATAGGCAACGCTAATTGTGAATTTTCCACCTCTGGTATCAAAAATTTGTTCTTGTTTACCACTCTCTGTTCCATACAAATGTATTTTTCCAGAATGACTGCCAGATACAATGAATTTATCATCCGGAGAAAATACTACCATCCAAGTATCTACAGGACCCACTTCGATACTCGATATTTTCTCTCCAGTTTCCAAATCCCATAGCTTTAAACTGGAGTCTAAAGAACTGGATGCGCATTCTGCAAGTAAATTATTGTTATAATATTTTGTTTTAGTTGTTGATAACGAATTAACTAACTACTTACTCAAGCCATCTGAACTTACTGCAACGGATACTACACCCAGCGAATGACCAGTTAGTGTATGTTTCAATTGTAAACTTTTATCTTTTTGTACCCAAACTTTAACGGTATCATCAACAGAGCCAGTCACTATGTACTCCACTGTTTCATCTTCATTGGATCGCATAGAATCACTATAACGCCATACAAAATATGTAGACAATCGAATGGAAATAACAAACATCTAACCTAACTATCCTTATCTACCGTGAATCGTCATTCTCCGGTAGTGTTTCTCTTTTCTTGTTCGAGCAGCCCCAAGCACAGGTCCAAATACTATCTTCGTGAGCATTTTCTGTTTTATTAAGTAAGGAATACTGAAAAAATGTCGAACACGGCTTTGCAACTATCTCGTGCTATGGACAACATAACCTCTACATTTTGCTAATTCATTTGTTTCTCACCATTTTACAAGAAACGTATCTCTAAAATAATTCTTGATGTATGCCCGCGAATAAAGGCCACGATCCTATTTTAGGGCAGGAAATCCAGTAATACAGATTATAAATACGAATTTATCTATACATCCATGATTTACAAGATCTCAGATGAGTGTCAGATGACTCATTTTATCAATGTAAGAAAGAAACATATTATATACTAGAAGAAAAAAAGATTATTATAGTGATCTTATGTTTGCAACATATACATATATGGAACATAGATGTGCGTTCAAGATGTTTTGTTTTTAAAATTCGCAAAATTTTTTTTATTTATTGTTTCGAAGATTCTGATTGGAAATTTGTCTACTTATTTTTCCGCGTTACTCTGATAAAAAAAACACCTACGAAATTTCATTCGAAACTGATCGTATCATTCAAATTAAATTAAATTATTCGAGATATAAATGCACTGACAAAATTTAATTTGAAACGGATCGTATCATTCGAACTAAATTAAATTATTCGAGATATAAATATTGGCGGGAGCGTGAAATTTGAGAAACGCAGAGATGCAGTGTTTATCTTTAACCTGGTTTAACCCATGGTTCAACATGTTCGCTGTTGTGTCGAGAATCGAGACAAACTGTTGAACGATTAACAAGCTTTCCGTAATATTATGAGTAACTGACGGAATACGAGCGAAAATGTTGAAAACGTTGAAATGTGGACAAAGAGCTTACTGCAGAATTCAGAAATCTCTGATACAGAGGCGAACGTTCCTGTCTGAAGCGTACCGGTGCGAGGAAGCGTGGAAAGATAGATTCAAATTTCCTTTACTACGAAACGTTAAACCAGAAAATTTGTTCATAGACTTGGACCACAAACAATCCACCACTGGTAAAATAAGTGCGATCGACATCGACATATTCGCGAATACCGTAAAGGAGCAATTTCAAATAGAGGAACTGTTAACTTTAGTTCATAATTTGAGGTTAACCGCTGAAACGTCGAACACCTTAGAGTCGACTCACCACGCTGTCATAAGATATTTGTTGGACATTGACTGCACAGAAGATCTTATAAACGTGTTGCACGACAGACTAAATTATGGCATTTTTCCCGACTACTTATGTTACAATATACTTATGGACACATACATAAAAAGAAAAGATTATGCTACCGCAGCAAAAATTGCTGTTTTACCTATGCTACAAGAAGATTCAGGGAATCCGATAACTAACGCATTGTGCGTGTACTGTTGTCACAAACATTTGGAGAGTCCTGAAAAGTGGCAGAAGCCAGAGGTTCCAGTAGATGATTCCAAAGAAGAAATTAAAGTGCGCGTTAGCTATCTCAGGAATCCTTACTTTGATGATCATTTTGATCTTACTGACCCACGTGATTTGGTGGGAAAAACGTTAGCTTTTTATGGAAAGTTTATGAATAATACATTAGGACGAACTTGTCAGTTAAGAGGTTTAATATTATATAAAAAGTATGATGATATCTCGAAGCTAATAGAACAGTGGTTGAAGGAAGTAAAAGATAATGTAGTTTACGAAGAAGTTCTTGATTTGATAAAAAAGGATAATGAAAGTCTATCCGAAGAGCAAGTAACAGATGAATTTAAGAATGTAATGTCCCAAGTTGAGAAATTACGAGCTGTAAATCTGTGTAAAGATAGTTTAATTGAAGCATTGGAGAATGAAGTTAAATCGGCAGTTGACAAGCAATCAGAGATAGATATAAGCGAACAATTACAGGTAATTAGTATTAAAAATATATTAAAGTTCCTTTAGATGATTAGTAGAATGTTTTTTAATATTTTAGAAATATATTCATTGGGGAGAAGTAAGAGAAATAGTGTTACAAGATCAATTAAAAGAAATAGAACGACAAAAGAGCATAGAAAATTTAACTGTATTGAAGAAAGCATTGGAGGACGAAGAAAAACTTATAACATTCTTTGAGAATGAGGAAAAAATAGAATTGGAAATAGAGAAAATAGAAAAGAGGGAACAAGATGAGATGGATCGTGTTCTTAAAATGCATAAAGCTGAAAAGAAACTTAAGAAATTGGAGAAAGAAGAAGAGTACATACCGCCAACTATTGCAAAACAGAAGTTAAATTTCTGATGTCATCGTAAACAATGAATACAATTTTGTAGTTAATAACTATTTAATAAAATGTATGTTGACATAAATTGTTTGTGGGAGGATAATAATGGTAAGAGACAATAAAAATATATTACATATTATTTATCTTTCATATTTTGTACAGAATCGCTTAGAAGTGGTTTTTAAATATGTATTACGTATATGTTAGTAGTAGATTTCTCCAAAGCTGCTTATTCTTTAGAAATATGAAAGTTAATTATACAATTAAATTGTGTACTAAAAAATTATTAGGCTCTGTAACAAATAACGTTCCTTTTTGAGCGTCGGTATCGAATAAGTATTTGTCATATGCTTGGCCCAATTTTAAGCATATTTATTTTACATAACTTCGAACCAAGGTACACATTTAGCAATTAGTCTTAACAGATTTGTGAAGTCTGCTCTATAGGCAGTAGTATATTTAATTTTGTAGTTTTAAAAACTATAAAATTTGGTCTTCGTATTCGTTTGTAAGGAATGTCCTGTAAATATAACAATACGATCTTTTAAGTCATGTGGAAATACGGCAGCAGTCAATTTTGATGTGTATAATACTAATTGAATGTTTACCTGGTCGTTGTTGTTACAACTCGTATCGTAGTACCGTAAATTACATAACAATCACGAAGATTTACTTTGCAGTTGAGCAGTTAATGCTGCCGTTTCTTGTTTCATTTGTTTTAGATCAGCAGTTATTCTCTCCAAATTTGCTCCAACATTTTTCGTAGATTCGGAATCGATCTTTAAAAAAAATATACGATATTTAGAAAATATTACGTTTCGTTGTTTAATGTAAATTCGAAGTTATTCCAGTTATATAACAAGCCGATATTACCTGCTCTTCCAAGTCTCTAATTTCTCGTATAGTGGCACCTGTTTCTTCGACTAAACTTACGAGTTCGCTGCAATCAGAGTGAAGCGTGGCCAGCAGTTTATACGCTTTTCTCGATGCTTCATTTGTCCTCGCATCGCGAAATATTAATTCATCGACAAATGTAAATGATCTTTCCATTCTGCCTGTAAGCGTATTGATTTCTTTTTGAATTTCCCGTGTGTCGGCTAAAACTTTATTGATTTCGTCCCTTTGTTTCCTAACATTATTAATTATTTCTAAAATTCGTTGAGTATATGCAGATCTATTTACTTCTTTAGGAAGCTTTTGAACTTCTGTTACTAATTGCGAGTACTGCTGATCTTTGTTACGACATTCCTCCTGAAGTTCTTTTTCCTTTTCTTTTAGTAACTTTATTTCATCGAGCGTCTTTTGACTTGCACTCTATATATATATATATATGTACATACATAAAATTTTGATTTTAGGTAAATACTATCAATTTTCAGTTTTTCGTTACTATAATAATACTTACAGCTTTCGTCGAATGCTTTTCTCTTTCTTGTCTGTATTTCTGAATTAACGGTACTCTATGTTTTTCCCATTGATTACCTAAGTTAATTAATTTGTTTGTCGTGGCTTCGATCGCTGCCCCTAGTTTCTTAATATTTTCCTCTCCGTCTTGAAGTAAATCGTAAATTCTTGCTTTGATCTTTTTCTGTTCTTCGTTAATCGTTAACTCTTTCTCTTCGTTTTGATAGTTTATCGTTATTTGCGTTATGCTAGTACTTAGTTTTTTAATCTCATCCTGCAATTCCTCCATATTACTTTTAATAGTTTCGCATTCTACTTTCATCTTTTCTACTTCTAATTCCTGCTGTTTTGTTTTATCTAATGTTTCTTGTTTTGGAAGCACAGGTTCTTTAATGTCCTCGTTTTTTACCTGAGGTTGCTATACATAAAATAAAGATCTTAATGATGAAGTATAGTATTATACTTATGTATAGTACGAACGAACAAACATCGTGTCAATTTTAAGAAGCTTACTTTGGAAGTTATCATTGTATTTTTTATGGACACCCTATCGAGAACATTAACGTCACCCGGTGTACTGACACAAGTAACTTTATCCGAGTGTTCTTTATTCAACCAATTTATTCTATCGAGAATATCCATCGACCGCGGATGAAGAGCTTTCGCGTTATAGGATATCAAAGAAGGTAAAAAGGATTGTTGATTTTGCACTTGTTTAGGCACAGATTGCAGATAATGTATGCAATAATCTTGATACTCTGCAATAAAGAAAAATGTTCATTATCATTAGTCGAGTAATATTAATGGTGCATAGAGCGATCGACATTACCTTCTCCATCATCTGTTGTTGGTACTTCTAAACTCACAGATATGTAGGGGGCATCAGTTCTGCCTTTATTTCTGAATCCTTTCGTATGACAATAATGTGGTAACCATGGGGCTGACAGTCCTTGCGATATTGCAGATGCTATAGATTTATCTAATAATGCGATATTGCTAACAGGCTCGTTTATGGTCTTATCACATTCTTTTGGTAGTTTTTCAATGAGAAACATAAGAACTCTTCGTAGGTCAGCTTCTGAACTATATAGAAACGTTTGGTAACCGATATCACCTTTGTATCCTAATTCCTAAATCGATGAACTAAGTATCAATAAAAATAAAATAGCAATTAGGAAAGTAACGAGGATAATTATTTTATTTCGATATCTTACTGCACACGCTTGAGCAAGTGTTGCACCTAGTCGAAAACGGGCTGCCATGTTTACAGGTAAAACTGTGGATACTCCAAGACCCGGTCTTATTATATCTAAACATCTTACAGTTGCTCCTACCACTAATTCTGTATTGAAACCACTGAGATTTGTTACGCTTTCTTCTATGTCACTAAAACGTGGTAAAAAAAGATTGTATTTCACTTACATTTTTCTTAAGATTACATGTATCAAATATTTATCGTTACACGCTATTGTCTCGTGACCTTTTTCAAGATTAGCCGGCAAAATTGATTTAGAACTTGGCATATTCCGAACTTTCTCGTTCGTCTACTTATATTTACAATGTATTATAGTTTGGTAATTTTGACAAAACAAATGCAATACTAATCGACGACACGAAATACGATAACGCAAATAAACATTACCGCCCATTGTTGTTCTCAATAAAACGCCGTCGACGTCGTATGTCAAAATAGCCGAATATGCGATCGACGATTACGAAATGCAACTCACCAGCCTATTTGACGTAACGAGTGAATAATTATATTGTCAACCTCCTCCATCATCCGTAAAAATGTGAAAATTCTAAAATTCCTACGGTGTTATCGTATTTTAATAAACGCAAGTTGAATTGCAGGAATCTAACCTGTCCATGAATGAACAAACATTTCTGCACTGTGCAATTACGCAGATGGCGCAACAAATTTTCAGTTACGCCAACGTGAAGTCCGTTTCTTCTGTTATCATCGTTTTTATTTTATGTAATTGGTTCTCAGTAAAAAGAGGCGATTTATATAAAGCATATTTGGTTGTATAAAATTGCGGTAGAAGCACAAGCTGCACGGAATTCTAGGACAATCAACTTGAAAGTTTGTTGTAGGTTGGTTTCGGTTTGTTCGAAGGAGGTTGATTCTAAGCAATCGTTGCATAGAAGATTTAGAATAAATATATTTCTCTTAGAAGTTCACTAAATTAAGTTAATTATGTTTATTGTACGATGCAGAAAATCGCAATGAAGTAATATAAAAGCTTAGTTCTTTGAGGGAACATTGCATCCTTCTTTCTAGGAGTACGTATATACAAATTTTCTTTCTTTATTTTCATATATCGGAACATGTCAGTAGGGCCGGCTTTAGCAATATTGGCGCCCCGGGCAAGATTATCGTGGCACCCCTTCAGGGATATATACAGGGTGTCTCAAAAATGTTGGAACCAACAAATGATTTGAACCAACTTTTTCTTTAGCGAAAATGTTGTACGAGGCTTCGTTAAGGAGATATTAACATAAAACACCGACCAATCAGAGCGCGAGTATGCCGGTTGAGCGTAGGCTACGCGATAGGTGGCCGCGTTCATTCGCTACCGCGGCCGCTCCACCGGCATACTCGCGCTCTGATTGGTCTGGGTTTTCGCTTAATATCTCCTTAATGAAACCTCGGACAACATTTTCGCTAAGGAAAAAGTTGTTTCAAATCACCTCCCAAACCACCCCTTTCAATGTGTTACAACATTTTTGGGATACCCTGTATATCGGTATATTCGTATACTAGGGCAGTGATGGGCAAAACCCTAGGTTTCGAATGAATCTGAAGTTTACCGATATGTTTGTCTCGTTTCCTTCTTTGAAAAATGTTCAAAAGAGACAAACATATCGGCAAACTTTAGATTCATTCGAAGCCTAGGGTTTTGCCCATCTCTGTACTAGAGACACCGGACTGCGACGTCCCGAAAAATCTGATGCCCCATCCCTAACGTCGGCCCTGTATGTCAGCGGAGCGCAGTTTGATAATGAACCCATTTCGAAATTCAAATTTACGCGCGCTTTAGTTGTCGCGCCGGTGGCGCCCGACGGCTCGCGGCCAACTTCGCGCCGCCGAGTAAAGATCAATTATTCGCGGCGAGAGGTCCGCACTCCGCAGAGTCGTGCGTTGCGTTCAGGTACGCGTCAACATCAGCTGTTGTTTCGCTCTCGCGTGAAATGACAGTTTCGTGGAGGTTCGCGATGTGGATATCGTTTTCGTGAGGGTGCTTCGTGTACCGCGGTGGGTGATATCTGCCACAACATTCTCTTGGAAAAAGATGAACGGGAGTCTGGGGATAATGCGCGGACCCGAGCAACATCCACAGAGGTTCGCGGATTATTTTGTCATTTGCGGACTGGACAAAGATTCGGGCTTGGAGCCAGACAAGTATTTCGGTGAGTCGGTTTTCTTTTTGTTAACCCGGTTATGGCTGACAACGTTCCGAAATGATTGTACAATTTTTCTCGATTACGGTTTTTCAGCTTTCCGTGTTTGTATTAGATCAGGCTGACGTCCTTGTAGAAGGAAGGGTCATTTTAGAGATCGTCGACTTTCTTTACGTACACGAATTTTATTCGTGGTAAAATGTTTAGGAAAATCGGTGAATTGCAGTCTTATCTGGGTTACACGCATTCGCGAATCACGCCGTTCTGCCAGACGATAGTGTGCTTCTCGAGTGTTTAGTCTCGAACGAGTCTAATCTCGATTATGAACGTTCGACGGTTTGTTTAACGACTCGACAGGGAGATCGTATTAACGTTAACGTTGACGTTGACGTTTTATTTACCATAAGGTTTTTAAATTGTCGTGACGTCAAGTCGAACATGTTTTATCGAATAAATCAATATCCGTTGATGTTGCATTTTGAAAATCGCTAGTTTGCGTAACGCTAGATAGATAGTCTATCTCGAAGCAGTGAATGCTACCATTGTTACGTTAATACGATATCGTTGTCGAGATGGATATTTGTATAACCCGAAAGGAAATAAAAGGAGATTCATTGTCCTCGAAAGAGGGTTCATTGGACCGTTGAATTAGGTTTGTTGGTAGTGTCAGTTAATTTGTTTACACGTGATAGACACGTGAATTATAACCGATGCCAGCGCTGGTCAACAGAAAATCCACTTCTATCGACAGCTCATCTGAATGTGTCACCGTTATGTTTTTTTCTAATTCGTAAAACACGTTCGAATCTATACAAGACTTATTCTTTCAATTAATCTATTGTATACGATGATTCATCTCAAAGATAAAGCACGATACATGATCATATTTTCAAACACAACTAATTGCTGTGGATGATTAATCGTCTAATTGTTTTTATTTAATTAGTAGAATCAAGCGTGAAAACTGAACGCTCGATTAGCGTTCATCTCGTATATTTTTAATTACACATTTTTTTAATGTCACTTGAATCGATATTTCTATTCGCTTATTTTTAAAGCGTCCTCTACCCCTTTTGTAAAGCGTTTTCGCGACGAAACGCGCTACGGAAACTTCGTTTTCATTTTCGATTAAAAATATAGGAGAGTTATTTACTTATCGTTTGGAGGTTATGATATTATTCTCGAGTGATTCGAAGCGTTCCTATTTTTAATCATGCACGCGTCGCTGGACTGTTGCTTAGATAAGGGCACGGGAAATTCACGGACACGGTTTGTTTTCGTGGCTGTAACCTTCGATCTTTCTCAGCGTTCGATAATTTTGCAAACATTGTCGCGATTATTTTTCCTAGCAAAATTAGATGGTTCAAAGGTCAATCGTGTAACGGGAGACTGGTATTTTGGGACGTAATAATAATCATTTGTTGCAACATTGAGAGTGTGTTAGGTTCGCTTGAAGTTTGCTACGTATTCCATTCGTCATTGGTTGGCAATACTTGGCGCGCAAAACTTTTACGTTTAGTAACACTCAGAGCTGGGTAAAATACGTATTTTAAATAGTAAATAGCAAATAAATATTTTTATTTCAAAATAAAATATTTTATTTTCGGATCATGCAAGTATTCTTTGAAATAAAATATTTTATTTGTCGTAAGAAATTTTTAAGATAATATTTCAAAGAATATTTTATTTGAAAAAGACTGAAAATATTTGTACCATAGTTCGGAATATTTGATTTTACTAAATTATAGTGTAAATAAAAAAAATATATATATATACATATATCGAATTGAGTAACTCTTCCTTTTTCGAAGTTGGATAAAAAATATATTTATTTTGGTAATCTAAAACGAACGAAGTACTTTTCCTCTGAATTATAAACATACATTCAATGTAGTTCTTCAA
Source organism: Hylaeus anthracinus (assembly GCF_026225885.1). Taxonomy (NCBI): domain Eukaryota; kingdom Metazoa; phylum Arthropoda; class Insecta; order Hymenoptera; family Colletidae; genus Hylaeus; species Hylaeus anthracinus. The sequence continues at coordinate 26,169,004 of NW_026533254.1, read as the reverse complement.
TGAATACTTCTATCAAGAATCTTCATGAAATTAATATTCTTCAATCGCAAGAAATCATAATATTTGCAAGAAATAGTTTCTCTCCATCTGTGTATCATACATACACAGTTTATTTTCAAATTAACAACTATGGAAAGTATTCTATTTTATGCTTTATGTTATTAAAACGATACATACTTTATTTTATGCGTTAGATTATCAAAATAAAATATTTATTTTCATGCTTTAACTATAGATTACCAAAATAAACTATTTTATTTTACGTTTCACATTATCAAAATAAAATATTTTATTTGCTGAAATTTCATATCCCATTTGAAATACTATTTTATTCGGATTACGAAGAATCTATTATTTGAAGCCCTAGTATTTAAAATATTTATTCTATAAATATTACCGACCTCTGGTAACACTGTAAGAAGTTAGTGTAATCGGTACACGTAGTTGAGTACATGGTAATCTGGAACACTTATAGTTACAAGCTTTTATGTAAATACAGCTTTGATTCTAAGATAATGATCCTTATTATGTTTGAAAAAATTGATAAGCAATAATATAAAATAAATAAAAAAAATATAAATATAAGAAGAATAAATGTAACAGAATAGATCTGTCGGTGTAATTTGTAAAACTTTATTTATTAGTTAAAATAAATGTTTTCAGGTCATGGGTAACAATAATCAATACATTGTTTCGTAGTCAAATTTAATCAATTAAATCACTGTTTTGATATAAAAAAAAAAACTAAATTAAAAAACTTAAACTAAAGATATACAACTGACACTGAAAGATTTATTTTGTTATATTCATTCTGTTATATTTATATATTTTTTTTATTTATTCGTTTTATTGCTTATCAATTTTTTCAAAATTAATAAGGATCGTTATTTTCAAATCAAAGCTGTATTTACATAAAAGCTTGTAACTATGAGTGTTCAACTACGTGGACTGAACACTTTTTATTTATTTGTTTCATTGCTTATCAATTTATAAGAATCGCTATTTTAGAATAAAAGCTTATTTTACACAAATGTTTTGTACACAAAACTAATCGGATACTGTATACCGCATTAAAAATGCACGTGTTCTTAATCCCTCGGTACACGTTCAAAAACCGCGATATGCATAATACAACTATTTCAAAGTAATTACATTGCATTTAACGATAAACAATAATTATCGGTTATCGTAACAGTTACCAGCCACGGTAAAATTGCGAAAAATCTTTTCCGATTGGTCGCTGAATATTCGATACTGTGCCGGCTGATGGTTGGTACCGTTCGACACAAAAAGCTATTCGAGATGCGAACAATGAGGGCACAGGAAGCGACGGATCCTCCCAAGAAGCTCTTGCGTCTCTCGTTCGGTCCATTTTTCTCGGAACGAGCTACAATGGATCGCTTTACAGATCGCTCTTACCTCTCCTGGGAAAATTCCCTGTCGAAAGATGCGTGCATCGTCGGGAGCTGACCACTTGTTTCGTTAGACCGATCGCACACGGCCCAACCAATCAGTTTCAAACCACTCTGAAACTAGTTGCGCGCGACCGTGGATCTAGGTAAAACAACGATAGCGGAGTAGGTGAAACAAACAGCGCCAAACGGTTTCAAATTTCAAGTTCAACACTAATTTCAAATCGGTTGCGGCCGTGTGCGATGGGACTAAGGCCCAAATCCTTCCATTCCAAAATTGTAGAAACTATTAGCTTCGTGACGTTGGCACCCTCAAATGCAAATTTGGATAAAAATCAAATTGCATTCGTTTGTCCACGATTTGTTCACGTTTGTCCGACCACAATTTTCATTTGTCCACCCTTCGGAAAAATGTTTCAAAATGAAAATCGTGGTTGGACAAACATGGACAAACGAATGTAATTTGATTTTTATCAAAATTTGCATTTGGGGGTGCTAACTTTACTAAGCTGAAAATATTAGTGTCGTTTTCTTTTACATTAAATTCAAGCAAATTCATTCTTAATAAGTATCTGTTTTTAAGCAATCGTCGATCAACAGCCCTATGTCATCTACCGTGCAAATTTTCAATTCAGGATCGGTCAAAATCAATGATCCGATGATAAGTATATAAATAAGTATTCAGATTTCCAGAAACGACATTATTTTCCAGTACACCTAATATTTTCTTTATGAAATTAATATTAATCGAAACTTGCACTATAAATAAGTATTACATTTGCAACCAGAGAGCGTCGATTCATCCATTCCAAGATCGTGGAAA
>NW_026533254.1:26160797-26166759 GCF_026225885.1 Hylaeus anthracinus | reverse complement strand
GAGAGCGTCGATTCATTCATTCCAAGATCGTAGAAACTATTTTCTTTGTGAAATTAATATTAGTCGAAACCTGCACTATCGATAAATATTAAATTTGAATCGCGAAAACGTAGTACAGATTCTTCCCAAAGCGGCTCGCTATTTCTACCGTTTGTTTATGCAAGTTGCTTGCACGGGCTTGGCGCGACACTTGCTTTGGATTAGTATCGCATTTCACGGCCACGCTTTCGATTCGTTGAGAAACGACCGATTATTCATCGTCGATCGACAGGCAATAATAATAACTTGTAATAATCTCTTTGCTGCATTTGTACGCCTACTTTGTAGCAGGCGTTGAATTACTTTGTAACATTAACCCTTTACCGCACGGCGTGCAATGTACATGCGCCTCAGTTTCTTTATCTTCCAACATTCGCGATTCGAAGAAAATTCATCGCATGTTTGGCTATATGTGTCGCATACATAAATAATAAAAGACCTAAAAATGATGTTGGAAAACTTGGATAAATATTTATAGTAGAAATCGCTATCCAGGAATTTCATTCATTACACCATGTCTCATTAAATTTGTTCGTTTCGCTTTGATAATATTTTTCTTTGATATCCGTAGGCACACAAGAACCAATCCCGTTGTTTATCCACGTGGAATTATCTCTGTTCGATGTGTACCATACATCGCGGGACACCCTGTACACTCTGCGCGTCGAACAAAGGCTAATTGCGAACAATGGCAAGAAGAAGATAATTCCTCGCTTTCGTTGAATCGCGAACATCCACCCCGTTTGTCCAGACGTGTAAAATGGATACTCTCGAAAAACGAATATTCTCTGGAATACTCTAATACTCTGGTATTAGATTTAAAAAGAATACCATAGCTAGAAAGAGGAAAATAGGTTTCCCGCGGTTTTCTCGAGGTCTTTTATTTCCCGAAAAAATGCCGTTGGTGAATGAAGCACGGTACGACAAACAGACGGCTAGGGTTCTAAAGATACTGCGTGCAGCTGCAACAGATGCAGCGCAATGCACCCTCGAGACCAGCCTCCGGAGTGACGGAATTAATCGGAACGCGAAAGCTTTCGAAAACGAAATTCGCTCGTTCGTTGACCGCGATACCAATGAACGGAAAAGTAGCAAATGAAAGAACAGAAGCGTAGGAGGAAGCGTAGGTCTAAAGTTTAGACTCTAAAGGAAAAATAAGGCACGGAGATTCGAACCCACGAGATTCTCGGATTCACACTCGACCCGCTTTACCCTATGTCACAAATCCTGTACCCCACGTTTCGTGTTCTCGTTTCACTCCTTGTTATTGTATAACACTCCTTGTTATTGTATAATAAGGATACTAAAAAATTTTTAATTGACTCCCGCCATCGAATAGATTAAGTTGATGTACACTTATCAGTCCATCGCGTATACGATTATGTAAACGACGTCGCCCTCGTATAAATCGAGTCCGTAACTCTTCGGATTTGGATGTCTCTCAACGCGATAGCCGCTCGAAAGCCGCTGGCGGATTCAGGCTCGGCCATTCGTCAATTTATGTAATATGTTGGCGTAGTGAGAACTCGATCGATCCGGCCACGCGCAAACTTGAGGCATTAAACTCGTCTGGCTCTGTATATAGCAAACGATACCTGCCGTACAACGGCGACAACCGAGGAAGACCAAGGAGCAAGAAGCTATTAGGTTGTCCCAAAAGTTTTCTCTCATTTTTATTAATAAGTTTTGTTATAAATATAATTTAATAAATTTTATTTATAAATTTAATAATATTTACATAATAACACAATATTTGATGTCTAATGTTACATTATTGAATTGCGTACATTACTGTTACACGTAAGAAAGATTAGATTGCCTATTTATATAAACACTATCGCGCAAAATAATTGAGCGTAACGAAAGAAACTTTTGGGACAATCTAATAACATCGAACAAGGCTTTATTTTGGCTTTACAGATTGTACAAAAGTTTAACAAAGCGTTAGATTATTACAGTACTTGTTCTATGCTATAAGTGGAGGTTATCGTTTAGGAATTGGAAAATGTAGAAACAAGCTTTGATGTTAGGTTTGGCAAAAAAGATGTCTGCTTTTAATGGTAGATAGAACTAGTTTGCGTAGCCTGCTTGCTAATTTAGCTAATTGATCTAAGACTTCAGCGTATACGTTGCATTTACAATTCGGATTATTAACGATACTTGAAGAAGAGAATCTCAAGGAAAGTTTCGGGTTAGATCGGTTTAATCGCGATTATTTTCGAGCCGCGATAACGTTTGTATTCGTGTCAGAGAACGGGGTAAACGGGCGTATCGTCTGGCGAGTTACTCGATCGAGAATAATGGAGAAAGATGCATTAAAATGCAACAGACCCCGATGCACTTTAATTCGAACCGCTTGTCAGTGCCGATGGGAACTTGCTCTAACTTTCAAAAAAATCTCTCTGGGTACGTCTTCCTTTTTCGTAGCAAAACGTGCACGAAACAGTACGAAACGAATATTGTAACGCCATTCCTGTATTTGTTGCAGTAAGACGCCTCGCCGTCTAGAGGTCGCGCCCTCTACGTTTGAGAACACAGCTGGTCATAGTCGTAACTCACCCATGAAAGAGATAGCCAAGCGTCTTTTACACAAAGCAATAGCGTCACTCGACAAGAGAAATAGGTTCCAAGCAGAGATGGGCAAAACCCTAAGGGTGCGCAGGACCCAGAGCCAAACCTCGAGTTGACTTGAGCGACAGTCGCGGAAAAAGTAGGAAACTCCGGGACAAGGACAGAGAGGGCGATACAACAATTGCAGGAGAGACGAGGACAGGGCGATTAGACTAGCACGATTCTTGTCAAGGATATCGAAGCAAAGAAGCAATATTTTCTCACGATTCTTTTTCTAAAATATTCTTCGCATCACTCCGCATGCCACTCTAACGCCCGATTTTGCAATTTCGCTCTTGAAACTTTATAAATAATAAAAGCATGGTTTCTTTTTTCTTATAGAATAAATTTGTTCACAAACACTTTTTCCAAAATCGGGCCTCACAGTGGCATGCGCCAAGGTATAAGGAATATTTTGAAACCAGAATTATTAGAAAATATTGCTTCTTTGCTTCGATATCCTTGACGAGAATCATGCTAGCCTAATCGCTCTGTCCTCGTCTCTCCTGCAATTGTTGTATCGCTCTCCTTGTCTTGTCCCGGAGTTTCCTACTTTCTCCGCGACTGTCGCTCAAGTCAAACTCGGAGTTTGGCACTGGGTCCTGTGCACCCAAATCGAATAAATCCGAAGTTTCCTTCTCTGGAAAATGCTGGAAAGAGGAAACGAGACAAACATAACTTCGGATTTGTTCGAACGCTAGGGTTTTGCCCATCTCTGGTTCCAAGTAAGGATGGCGTCTAACTAACAGTGATTTTTCACGGTGATGACACAGTCACGATCGCAGTCGTGATTAAATTTCGATCACGACCGTGATCCGGCAGATGGCGCGTTTCAGAAGCGGTTCATGTTAATTGTTATCGTTAGTGTCTCGCTGTCTTCCCTTAGCGGCAATTCAAGAAATCACAAACGAGTTATATTAACATTGCTTTCAGACCATATTATAATACGTATATAATCTAAGAAGAACATAATTCGTGAAAAGTGAAAATATTCTCTACCAATCAGAAGCGATCACGAAGAATCATGAATCACTGTGAAAAATCATCGTGATTGAAAAGTAGCAGTTCACGCTATCTCTGGTTCCAAGGCGTCGAATGCCACAGAAAAATGTACTATTCGCTCAGGCTTTCCCGAATGTTTCTTTCTGCGTCGCGAGCGTGAATGACGTCATCGTGTACGGGGTCATTTGTGCGCGAAGGGGTCCCGTCGCTTAAATACGTGCGCTTAAAGGGCGGAAGTATGGTTACAGAACGAAGTCGTTATAGCACATGCACGAGCTACGCGAGAGCAATGATTGCCGCGTCCTATACGAAATGTTTCTATTTTTACGCTATTGAAACACGGTTCGCCACGCCGAAATATTATCATCGCTTTAAGTTCCGAAATGCGTTTCCGTCCCAACGTGTCACGAACAACGTAGTCTTCTTTAACGAAGAGTTTTCTTTTTCAAAAAGAAAAAAAAAAGCGCTGCGTTCATTTGTCTCGATAAACCGCGACGCAGCGCTTTTGCGCTGCGAGTTTCAGTGTGTCTTGTTAACGTCTTTGACAACATCAAGTGAAAACGGTTAAGCTTAGCAGTCAAACGGTTAAAACACCGAGGCACGGTGTCCGGCGTGTACGTCGCTATAGAACGTGAATCATCCAACGAAACCGAAAATATCTTCTTTCGACGACGATAGAAAATTTATAGTAACGCGTTTGTTATCGCGAGGATTTACTCCGGAGCTGGAGTTGAAATTTCGTCTCGCTTTTGCGTAGCTTTCGCATCTAAAAATAACGTTTTATGCTCGCATGGTAACGCAACCCTTCTACGAGGAGTATATCTCGACGCGTGGATACATCCGTGGCGATTACAATTTTTCCTCAAATTATCCATGACTTGTGCAACGTTCTTTTTTCCTTGCTTTGGTCTCGTTACAGAAAGTCCTTGTTACAGGAGTCGGGAAAATGTTTTTAGCGAAAGTAATGTTTGAAAAAAAAAAAAATAAGAAAAGAAAAGTGTCGCTGGGAAAACGATTACTTTTATCGATTTATCGATCGCGGGACAGGTTATCGCTTTTGCGATGTATTCGTATTCGTCGACAACGTGTTCGGTACACGAGGAAAGGATGAAAAGCAATTTGGAGTGACGAGTCGATGAAAATGAATCCGCCGGGAACATGATTGGCTCTCTTGCGGTACTAAATTGGTATCAAGCACATCTGGCCTGTTTTCTTTGCAAAAGTAATTATTCTAAAGCGAGCGAATTTTATTTTAAACGATATCGACGTTCGAAGAGTATATATAAAATTCAAGGTTAGCGGGATTCTGAAACTTAAAAAACTGTTTGCTCGAAAAGACCGCCATTAATTTTGTTTATTATTTGAAACAGGGACAGGTAAACGAAACGTCGCTGTTGTTTATGAATGAAAGAAATGCAGCCAGTGAGCGACGCACCGAAGAAATTCCAAGTCGGACAGTCATTGTCCCTCGCGTTCGTGAAAAGTACTCGTTATACGGTGTTTCGTGCGTGCAACATGCCCTCGAATCAATACTGTCCGCACTATAGGGCTAGATCTAACGTTTAATGCTTCGTTTTTCGTGACCCTCTTTGAGCGCGATCTTCTTCTGCCATTTATCCCCATTAATCGATCAATCGCGTCGTAACTGAAGTTTTACGGTTTTTCAGTTTCTATTTACGTTTATCGGTGAAACATTGCGCGCTATAAATTAACGGTTCGTTCGCGTCGTCGCGAATGATAGCGATATACATCTTTCCAGTCGCGAGCATCGACACGCACAATTCCTGCTCTCCGCTTCCATTGATATCGTAATATTGTTAAAATTCTTGGTTGAGATTGGGATACACTTTTTATTTTATTGCCCGACGAAACGTTACGTGATGTTAGAAAGCTGTTACGGACGAGGTAGCACCCGAGTTATTATTATAAGTGATTATGCATCCGAGGTTTGGAATAGTTATTAAAGTTCGTGGCGTTTGATGGATTTAACATCGTTGCTGATTGCTTGGTTTTATTTCAAGTGCATAGGGCTCTTTTTCTCCCATATTGCACTACTATATGTACAAACGAGTTATTGCGCTTGATTAATAAACTCGACTGTTTGCACGATGAACACCGAGAATTATTTAAGCTTATTTACTTGTTTTTATTTAAGTGCATGAGGCTCTCTTTCTCCCATATTGCACTACTATATGTACACATCCAGTTACTGCACTTGATTATTCTGTACTATGATTCTTTCTCATATTTTTCCATTACTTTATTTTACTTCATGTACATATTGCTCTACACTATGTGTACATCGGAGTTA
>NW_026533254.1:26148823-26150797 GCF_026225885.1 Hylaeus anthracinus | reverse complement strand
TACCCCCCATTTCCGGCTCCTCCCCGAGTTTTGGGACACCCTGTATAAGCCAGTCCCAACGGACACTAGCAGAGGCTCAGAATGAAATTCTTCCTTCTTGCTTTCTTTCTCTCTCGCTATCTCTTTTAGCAGAATCACCATCGCAAATGTTAAAAACAATGGTTTTGCATTTTTGAAAAGAAAGTGGGATCGAAAAATCTGAAATTTTGTTTTCAAAAATGGCTAAAACATTCTTTCTTCACATGATTGAATTCAGCGTTCACAATTACATAAAAATATATAAAGTTTCAAAATTTGACCTCATTTTTGCATTGTTCAAAGAAAAAGTCCAATCGAAAAATCCAAACAATTCTGCTTTACGCCATTGAATTCGGCGTTCAAAATTACATAAAAGCACAAAGTTTCAAAATTTGGTCTGAATAACTACTGGCAGCTAGTTTTTGTTTTAATAAATGGGATACCGTGACTGTGACTGTTAAAAAATGTTGTCGCTTTTTTTAAGGCTCTCGCGCGACCGTGCGAGGCTTGCTTTACGAGCCCGCATCGTGTACGTTTCGTCTTCTTGGGTGGTTGGTCGATCATAAACGATTAACCCCGTACAAGGGTGCTCTTGTGTTCATCGTGGGCGAAGCAGCTGGAACGTCGCCAAGACTTCAACACTCTCATTCAGGTCGAGCCGCTCGGGGATATATACCACGTTCAATAACAAGTTGCCCACGTTGCCGTGGAGAGATTCTAATTTTTCCCAGGCAGAAGGAAGCCGGGTCTTCTCCTCGTAGGAGTGCTGCAGGTCCCGTGATGCACTTGGACCGCACCGAGAACAATGTGCAAACTGTTGTGAACACTTACACGTGTCTGCTTGGAGAACACTTCCTCTCAAACTTGGGAATTTTTTTCTTTTTTTTCTTGCGCCCCACTCGAGACCCTCGTGTATTTTTTCCCTCGGCCAATTGACCCACTTGAATTTCTTTAATTCAATTACAGCGAAGGAACAACCGATTTCCCTTAAGCTTTGGATCTTTAAATTTCGAAATCTCTGCCCAGAGAAATTTTATTCTTCTTTATTCTTCTTAGGATTCGTTTAGGAAACGTTTATAAACTCTATCTCGTTTAATCTCCAGATAAGGCACGACGCCGGGCTTAAAGAGGCAGAATTTTAAGTAACACGGAACGTGTATACAAGTATTTGGCCAAAAGGTCACGGTCGCCACTTATCGTTAACAAGCATTACAGTCCATCGTTCACGAAGCACGTTGTTTGCAATTATAATTGTCACGCTACCAAGTCCCAGTTTCAGAAATCACCGAACGACACGTGAATGACAGCAAGAGTTCATTTTCATTAATATTTCAATTATAGTTTAACAACTGCATTCAGTTGGCTATCGCTAGGTGAGAATCCCTTAATTAATTCTCAGGCTACTCAGGTACACCGAACATGTGCGCTAGTGTAATTATGAAAGTAACCCAAGTAAAATACCCAAAAAAATTGAATCTATCATGCCATCACCCTCGAATAATATACTAAAAATTATATATTTCTGTTTCAGGAGACTCTCTACAATGCACGCCTTTGGACCGAGCATACAAGAGCAAAGTATTGGGACACTATCCGGACTCTGTACCATGGAACCCCTTCGACGAACACGCTGTCTGCATGGTGCGTCAGTCGGTTAAACGACGACAGTTTTATTATAGCGTTCGTTCATAAAGAATAATGGATAATTGCATACTCAAAAACATGGAGCAAATGAAAAGAGGAAAACCAGCTCGTCGAAGTGAAAATGAAATCATCTGTATTATAAGAGACAGCCTCCTCCCCTCCCAATATGATAGGAGGGCTCAAATTCATTGAAACAGCCCCCAGGCGTCAAATTTTACTGTATATATTAACACTTTATATACCGAGCTATTTAGAAACAGTCTTTAATTCAAAAAAAAATTTTCTACGGTAGCATATACCAATCTAGGCTGG
>NW_026533254.1:26124716-26148813 GCF_026225885.1 Hylaeus anthracinus | reverse complement strand
ATAATTCCTCCATACTGTTAATAGTACATTGAAAGCCAAGCCTGTTTCCAAAACTGAACATTGTAAGTAGACAAAAACCAATACAATAAATAAATTCAAAAAGCTAAATACTGGAATTTAAAAGACTATAAATAGGCTCCGGGTAAATAAAGTGTTAAAACGTAGCTTTAGTTCAGCTCGATGAACTCTGTTTTACACCGCGTTGTCGCAAAGCACCTCTAAGTTTGTTTCGCGGTTACAATGGAACTGGGTCTTGGCGTGTTTTACCCGAGAGTTCCGACAACCGGTAAAGAACAGGACGTGGAGAGTAACCGCCTCGCGATCAACGGTATACCGTCGCCCGTGTACGCCAGCGTCCTAGTTGCGGATGAAAAAGACGAGGGTGGGAATGAAAAGGCGTTTGTGCAACGTCACTCATTAGATATTTAATGTTTCAGCTTTGCCTGCCGAGCGGGCTGAGATTCCGGACCCAGAAACACTCGGTGGAGCCCACGTTTCACTCGTTCGTGCTCACCAAGGAGGACGGGCACAGAACGTACGGGTTCAGTCTTGTCTTCTACGAGGAATGCAGGAATCGCAAGATATGCGCGGCTATGCAAACACTGCAGGCGATGCATATCACGGAGCTGAGCAGCGGCCAAAACGGTACACCGCCAACGTGAGTCTCCTATGAGTCGTTTAATAGCTGGGTACTTGAATGATACAGTTAATACGACCTACACTCGACGACATGAGTCTCGACGATAGACAGTTTTTATTTAGTATGACGTCTAAGAGAGAGAAATGTATTTTGCAGGGTAAGGAAAGGCCAGGATGGACATAACACGCGATCGCTGCCACGGCATTTCAAGCTATCAGCGCATTCTCAAAGCGCCGCGTTGGGCTACTATGATTCTACCAAAGACAAGTTGCTAGTGACTAAATCGATATCCTTGCTATGTCAGCAGTCCTACCTTCACGCCGCGAAAACGTTCCTCACTAATCTCTACAAGTAAGTAAGCCTCCACATCCTCCTCTAACACCGACACTCTTTTTGGAGACTAAAAAATCTCGTAAATTCCTTTTCCAGATGTGTTCCTAGACACCCAGGACCCGGTCTTAGCTTAGAGTCCTACGTGTACAATATTCTCTATAACGTGCCGGTACCATTGCCTGGGAAGTCGTTGAAGTTCTTCGTTCCCAGCGACGAGCCAGCAAAGTCACCGTTGGAATTAGTTATATATCAGCCGACACCGTTGCAGGAACTACCGATGCTCGATTATCCTCTGAAAGACATGTTCACGTGGCTCGGCGCGGAGTGCGTGATTCAACTGTTTACCTGTGTGTTATTGGAGAACCAAGTGCTGCTAAGAAGCTCGGATTTTCACAAGCTGATGGTGGTATCCGAGTGCATAACGGCGCTTCTCTTCCCATTTTCCTGGCAGCACGTGTACGTGCCGATATTGCCTGCCAGCCTGCATCACTTCTTAGACGCGCCTGTGCCGTTCATAATGGGTTTACATGCTCAGAGCGAGGGCGGCGTCCTGAAAATTGCTAGCGAAGTAAGCGATCCAGTCTTTAATAATCGATGATCTTAGAATTTCCTCCTCGACGTAAATTGAACGAGAAGAGTTTAGAACACGCATGTTAAACTCGTTTTAGTTCGACACTGTTTTATGTTTTGTTTCTCGATTGCAGGCAAATCTTTGTTATGTAGATATAGATAAACAAAATAGCCAATTTCCAGAAGAATTACCCGTGTTTCCTCATAGGCCGCAATTCATTAATGAGATTAGAGCTCTCTTAAACAAGTACAAAGTACCATACTCGGGAAAGTAAGTGAAAAAAGTCGTTCTTCTTTGCCGCGCATTTATTTAACGCGACGTTTAACGGCGAAATATTTTATAGGACTGACAACATGGTCATAAATCATTACAATGGCGACATCATGACAAGTAGTTTGACGCTTCCTGGTTCTGGTTTTCATCTTCCTCGCAGAAAACACTCGTTGCACGATGTCCTGGATTGGGATCGGCCGGAACCGCCTCAATCGGACACTTTACAAAGGATAGTAGATATTGTTAAAAGAACGGGTAAGCGTTCAATTACAAAAATAATTTCAAAAATAATTTCAAAGATACTCGCCCTTAATATAAGATTCTTTTCGTTGCACGTATTTGTTACAGGCGTGAACGTAGACGATCTTGATTCGATAGACGATAACGTAAAGGAAAGAATACTCACACCGCAGGAAGAGTATCAGGAAACGCTTATGTTTAATAATGCGATTAGGGAGATTTTTTTGAACCGTTTTGTACAGATCTTTTCTAGTTACGAACACTTCGTTATTCAGCCAAGTCAGGTGCGATACGAGACTCATGCATGATTCATTGCTGTAAATTAAATTACAACTGTAAAATGGAAGTTAACTGTACGTTATAGGATAAAGATGAGTGGTTGAATAATAGAGATAGTATGCACGTTTTTGATAAGGCGACATTTTTATCCGATCAACCCACGCAGCATTTACCGTTTCTATCGAGATTCCTGGAGACGCAAATGTTTGCTTCTCTTGTCGACAATAAAGTCATGTCTACGTGGAGCGAGCTGGATTTTAATATACGGGTTTTCGATCAGAGAATTTCTCACTTGAGGTGAGTCTGACGAAATTAAATATCTTTTTAAACAAATTAACGTTTAATATATTTACTGTGGAAAGATTCATTGTTCCCCTTACAGAAAAAAAGTTGGCGAGGCCATCGTACGATCGACTCGTTACGAACCATGTACAAATATAGAGGAGTCGCAAAAAGTGTTGGAACAGAGACTGATGAATGTGGATTTCGAAACGAACCCACCCAATGAGATTCTTCCTCATAGGGCGGCGTATTTTCGAAGTTTTCCATTGTTAGACACTGTTGCGTTAAATAAGGAGCCGGCTCAGAGGTACACATTACGCGCAAATATATTTCTTCACCTATTACATCGATGCATACTAACATTTACTATCTTATTTCCTGCTTCACGTATAGCATACTTCGGTAAGGACTACTTCTCTGAAGTCGTATAACGTGCATGTGTATTTTGTGTGACTGTCTCAGTGTCCCGTTAATTAAATTTAATTATCATTTAGAATTTCACGTAATCGAATATCTTCGAACGACTTGGAAAATACTTTTAATTTATAATTGTTTGTCCCTCGTCTAAATTTAACGACAGCGGAGTACAATTGTAATTGTTCGATTGCTTACAACAGCAGTCGGAGAGGACAAACCCAGTGGAAGTACAAAATGAAGTCCATGGAGTCGAATGGAAAACCCCCCGCGCCTCAAGAAACGCAGTCACCCAGGCCACAAACCAAGCTCTCAGCGGACATGAGTCCAGCGTTGATAGCGCAAGCCAATTGGACTTTTGTTGAAAAATTGCTCAAGGTACTTTCCTTGGAAAATAAAAGAATTAAATGCTCGTTGAAATAACCAGGTTAAATGCTAAATGGATCTTTTCTTTCATCAAGGACTGTAAATCAAAGACAAAAAGGATGTTGGTCGAGAAAATGGGCTCCGAAGCCGTAGCATTGGGTCACGGTGGCGAGTCGTTGTCCGATGTCGAAGAGAATACTCTAGTTGCCAGTCTTTGCGATCTCCTAGAACGGGTTTGGAGCCACGGATTGCAAAACAAACAAGGGAAAAGCGCCCTTTGGTCGCACCTTACTATGTACCAAGAACTAGAAGAGTGTAACGAATCAACTAAATCCATAGATCCGAACTTTCTCTCTCCTGGTAAGTTATGATTTATCATTGCCTCACGATATCTGTTATATAATTGTGCTTCATCCTCGTGATCACGATACTTAATAAATTTTATCACATTTGGAAATTCAGCGCTAGCGTGGTGCGTGCTGCGGAAACGACTCGATTGTACGTGCCTTATTTTATTTAAGATAAAGTGTTAAAAGTAGAGATTAGTTTCTCATACGTAGATACTCTGCACTGTATTAGTTGTAAGTGACCCATTATCGATAAACAATTATTTATCACTGTCTATGTGTTCTCCGCTAAGATTGCACAAAGTATATTAGTGAGCACATTTGGTTGCTACTTTTCGGTATAACCAAACATTTTTTAATATTTTGCTTTTTTAAATATGATTTACATTTTCGTTTTGGTTAATTTTTATTTGTGTTTTATTTTCCTGTTATAAATAGCCAAGAAATCGCCAAATAAGTTTTTTGGATTACCGGACCGCTTAATTTCATCCTTAAAGGGCAGAAATATTTTTGAAATTGCTTCTTATATCAAGGAGAATTTGAATGGTAAGCCGTAGCGTTGGCTTGCCACAGGAGACTTTCGATAATGACATTGCATTTTATTTTTATGGTTCTCAGTAAACTGCATGTTCGTGTCATTGGTGTTGATGTTTCGACAAATGTTGCGGAACATATTTATTAATTTATTGAAATTATAACTAACGTAGATAGATATTTCAGAATATTATTTTCTCTTGATATTGTTGTTACGAGTTACGCGAAAGACTGAGTTAATTTGTCTATGGAAATTGCATCCAGGCTGTTTTGATCGAAGCATGACTTGTTTGCATGGATCTTTAGAAACATTTTAGTGACAGTGTAAAAACAAATAATTATTTTGGACATTTTTCAGCTTTTCCATGTAATTTAATTTGTATCATCTTTAAACCATGACAGATTTATCAAACCTGGCATTGGAGACTGATGTTTCGCCTACACGAGGGACGGATAAACATAAATCTCCCGGGGATAGAAAGATTGGTCCAGAACATCTGAGGCCTCTACCCGATTCTTTGCTCTTTGACATAAGAAATGTGCAAGCGATGACTGATATTAAGACTCACATTGGATACGCCAGAGCCTGGGTTCGATTGGCATTGGAGAAAAAACTCCTTTCTCGTCATTTGAAAACGCTTCTATCGGACACCACATTGTTAAGGTACAGATAAACTTAATCTCTAATTATTACTGTTAGAACTAATGAAAGTTATCACCATGCTTTGACTCGACATTGTATCGTGTAATTTCTCAGGAGTCAGTACAAACGCTCAGCGTTCCTTCGCTGCGAAGAGGAAAAGGAACAATTCTTGTACCATCTCTTAACGTTGAATGCCGTCGATTATTTTTGTTTCACTAACAACTATCCAACCACAAAGTTGCCATATAGGGTTGTTATATTTCCTAGTCGAAAAGCAAGCGCAGCTACTACTTCCGCGAATAGCTGGATCGCTATCTCAGGTACTCTGTGCGAAACGAATCCGGTTCCCATTCCTAAAGGAGCGCTGGAATTCGTATTTCACGTAAGTTTATATTCTCATTAAATTTTTATTTTAAATGATATAAACACAATCCTTAATCGTAATTCTAATTTTAGCATAAGAATTTGGGTGTACTCTCTACGTTACGAATAGGACACGACAATACAGGTCTTTCTCCTAAATGGATGGTGGAACACGTAGTGGTGAGAAATGAGGTTACGGGGCATACGTTTAAATTCCCTTGTGGTAGATGGCTTGGCAGAGGTATCGACGATGGCTCTACCGAGAGATTATTAGTGGGTGCTTTAGTGCCCCGCAGTATCGACAATGAGGAATTGGTCGAGTCGTGTTCGACTCCGCCAAGATGTAGATCGCCCAGCATACCTAGGCGCCCGATATTGTCTCAAGTTGAGCTGCAACACATGTTAGGTAAATACGAGTGAAAAAGTTCATTCTAAATTCGTATTATTCTACGCTCTTTTTTTCTTTGCAGGAGAAGCCGTAAACGCAATTGTAAAATTCCACTATCGAAGAGAATGCCAAGATGGCTCTCTGACAGCTTTGCTTTGCGGAGAAGGTGGCCTTGTACCATCCTTGGAACAAATATTTTTATTCGGGTTCAAAAATCAGAGGATATTTGGGAGAAACTTTTATGTTTGGGATTACCTCCGTAAGTTACTCAAGGATAGCCTATGTTGATGCGAGCACAGTATCATTCGTTACTCTCAAACTTATTTTCAGTGCGCATAAAGGAAAATTTTGAAATTTCCTTGTTGGAGGAAATGGACGAATATTCACAGAGGTTGAATAGAGGCAGACGAGCCCACGTTGAGAGTAATCAAAGGTTTACTACCTTGAGATGTTACTGTCATCTTATCGATCAAATTAATATGTTCAGCCAAACACTTGGCAAAGATGGGAAGTTTCAGTTGTTCATTTGCTTGGCAGCGAGGTAATTTGCTTACACGTTTATTAGTTGTATAATTTCGTTCGTATAATTAATTAGGTTATGTTTCAGGGAGCAGCTTCTTCATTCGATGCTGCGACCAATGAGCGAAGCACGCTCCACCACAGACATGTACGAGGAAACCTCATTTCTGAGAAATACCACGTTATTAAATTTTCTAGTTCACATTCTTGAACCATTGTGTGAGTTTCACATCGTCCTTGAGAAGAGTTTGACTCACGGAATTTCCAGTATATGTTAATTTATCGAATGACATTCCGCTTAATTAGGTAAGATATGTTTTAAGAAATTGATCGTGTTCCTTTAAAATTCCCTGTCTTTTCGTATTATCTTATATCGTGTCTCTTTGATGCAGCATGATTTACCAAAGGTTAAATATTGCGAAGCGAAAGAGGACAAGTGTTATATCGGAGGAATGAAGAACTTTCTAAAACCTATTATTAAGAAATTCAGAGGAATTTAATAATGCAAATGAAGACTGTTAGGGAACTGTAAAATAGTCGTTTTTAGGTGAAAAATTATTCGACGAAAAGTTGATACATGAGTGATGATGAAAACATAGATCTTGCCCAGTTTCAGACGCTTATGATATTAACGATGATGACAAGAGTCCCGATACAAAGATAGATCTAATTTGGCCCATCTTGCCATAGATATTAGTAGAAAGCAAACAATGTTTGTTGAAACTGACGAATCGTGTACCAAAGATGTGATCCTATTAGTTCTTACTATTAGTGTTATATTAATATTATCATTACTAAGGGTTTAGTTTTTTTTTTTTTTTTTTTTTTTTTTTTTTTACGGTCTTTGTCGTACGCAGGACATTCGAAAATCATACAACAACGTGTATATCGCGATAACTGAGAAGTTATACAGAACATGTATGGTTTTTGTATGTTCTATTATCATTTTTATCAAACGATAAAGAACAGAGAATAAGATCTCGCCCATAAAATTAGGATGGGAAAGATTTACATAGCATTACTGTCGAATCTTTAAGCATTTCCATGGGTCATGATATATTTAAGTAATGAAATTTTAACGATCAAAGCTAACTTGTAATCTTTCCTGATTTCTAAGGTCGATCTCTCGACGATTTGCAGCGTCGAGTAATACTCCTTTTTACAAAAATTGTATATTATATTACGGAATCTCTTTTTTATTTTCACTAGTTGACGAGTCTTTAACGTTAATTGTTAACTTTCAAGAAGCAAACTGTAACCAATTCCCGTATCTGTGTCTTGTTATATTTTTTTTCATCGAAATTTGAAGTCCAATCAATCTGTTATAGCATTGGAGTCAAATGGACCAAATAACTTAATCATTTACAAAATCTCTCGAAGTCTGGCAGTTCGCTCCTAATCTGCAATGTATGTAACATTGGTACCAATTGTCTTTCGACAGTTTTAATGTACTTGACGGTAATAAGACATAGCTATCAGAGTACAATATTTAGCATTTCACAACCATCGTTAAGTATTAAGTTGGTTTAAAAGTAATTTCGTTTTCTTAGCTGTTAATATTGAAATATCATAACTCAGTCCAGAATACAGAATATTTGTTGTCAAATGGCTTGAACAATACAAATAACGAAATTATTTTTCCATCAACCTAATAATCGTTTTGCTGCATAATGTTATCAATGAAATACTCGCATAATGAACTGGTCAGGTTCTTCTTTCCTAGATTTTCTAGGGAGTTGCGAAACAGTTCTTTTTATAATTTGTTCAGCGCGGAAAATGTTATTTTAGGTGATTGCAAAGTGTGCATTGTGATGCGTTTTAGACTGAAGAGTAATTTATTATACTTTTTCTTTTATACTTTATGCATACCTCGTGCTGTCATGTTGAAGCCAACTTTAAACTTTCTTGAGCCAATGTTTCTAATCAGGCATGTGTTTTAAATATCAAGTAATGATACCTTTGGACTATTTGTAATGTTTATAAAAAATTGAAATATATAATGCTTCTTTTAACTAAAAATAATTATAAAGAAAATATGTAACATTTTTATAAAGTGATTAGTTCTTCTACATGACCTCGACGTGTACCAGTTCACAATACTCAATTCAACATAGTTTGTACCTAAGCGTTAATTGAAGATTGAAAAAAAATTATGTCCATCTAATCGCAATCGATGCTGGATCATTCCTCGTCGAGGAGAATCATTATTCTATCAAATATTGTACATAAGTGAGGAATTATAAAGCTTGATGTAACGTACAGAATCTTTTACAAGACGACCATCGTATAATATAATTGTATATACGTATAAGAATCATAAAACAAGCTATTATAATACTGTACAGTAGAATAAAGTATTATCAAATAAAAGAGTTTCATTCATGTTTTATTCTGAAGTTTTTTAACGATATTGTCAAATATCGTAGGCACTCCTGTACCTGCGAAATGGCAACCGAACCGAAACACGGCTAGAAAAGGTTGCCACATGAAAGGGGTATCACAGCGCCTACAAGATGGCAACCGAATCGACAAACTGGCTGGTATAGGTTGCCGCATAAAAGGAGTACCTCTGCGCCTACGAGATGACAATCGAATCAACAAGTAGACTACTATCGGTTGCCGTATACTGATAGCATCCGTGGATAAAAATAAAAGAAATGTGTGCAAATACATAGACATAAGTGAAAAGATGTACAACTAGTTATACGTAAACAGTAGTGAAATAACTTGTAATTATATGGTTACTTTAATAAACAAACAATCAAACAAACAAACGTGTCAGATTTTATTCGTACCACCTCCCTGCATATCATGTTCTCCTGATACCAAAATCCAAAATCGGCCAGAATTTCAATACGTACCGAAAATGTGCCCCTTGAATTAGGCAACCGGCCCGACATACCTGTAAGTGTAGGTTGCCTGCTTTTCGGCGCAAACGTGCCACCTCTTCGAATATCATATGTGCTCCTGATACCAAAATCCAAAATCGGCCAATTTTTCGGTAAGTATGGGAATTCAGGCTGATTCAACAATGTTGCAAATCCCTCCTCTCAAAACTTTCACAATGTTGCAAACCCGACAATGTTGGAAATCGATTCTCCCGAAACTTTTCACAATGTTGCAAATCGATTCCCCCGAGACTTTCACAATGTTGCAAACCCAACAATGTTGCAAATTGATTCTCCCGAAACTTTCACAATGTTGCAAACCCAACAATGTTGCAAATCGATTCTCTCCCAACTTCAACAATGTTGCAAATCGCTTCTCTCCAAACTTCAACAATGTTGCAAATCGCTCCTCTCAAAATTGTGATTGGAAATGTCGGATTTTTACTCCTGGTATCAGGAGCACATGATATGCGAAGAGGTGGCACGTTTGCCTGTCAGTATAGGTTGCCTAATTCAAGGGGCTAATTTTCGGTACATTTCGGAATTCTGGCCGATTTTACATTTGGGTATCAGGAGTACATGATATGCGAAGTGGTGGCACGAGGAATACACAGTACGTATCGAAATTGTGCCCCGAGTTTTACATTTTGGTATCAGGAGAACATGATATGTTGAGAGATGGTACGAATAAAATCTGATACGTTTGTTTGTTTGATTGTTTATTAAAGTAACCATATAATTACAAGTTATTTCACTACTGCTTACGTATAACTAGTTGTACATCTTTTCACTTATGTCTATGTATTTGCACACATTACTTTTATTTTTATGCACGGATGCCATCAGTATACAGCAACCGATAGTAGTCTACTTGTTGATTAGATTGTCATCTCGTAGGCGCAGAGGTACTCCTTTCATGCGGCAACCTATGCCAGCCGGTTTGTCGATTCGGTTGCCTGCTCGTAGGCGCAAACGTGCCACACCTCTTCGTACATCATGTGCTCCTGATACAAAAACGCAAAATCAGCCAGAATTCCGATACGTACAGAAAATGTGCCCCTTGAATTAGACAATATATATACTTACACATACAGGCATGTCGGTCCGGTTGCTTGCTCGTAGGCGCAAACATGCCACCTCTTCGCATATCATTACAAATCGGTCTAGAATTTAATACGTATCAAGTACTTCTCGTGCCACCTCTTCGCGTATCATGTTCTCCTTATAGGAAAATATCCAAACCTTATTTACGATTAAAAATTTATAACAATGATACTTAACACAATGTTTCATAGCATTTACAATCAGTGTAGAATATTTAAATACTTTTTAATTAATTTTTGTATTAATCTCATTGCTGGACTATTAAGGAGAACACATCGAGTGACTGTATAAAATACCAATACTTTATTTTTCAATCGACTGTGCGTCGCACCACGCACAGGATATGTACAAAGTCGTCGTACCGTTTCTCCACCACCGGTACAACTTTGCGCGCCTACCGATTAAAAAGTTATTTTACGTGCTAGGTTTAAAAAGTAACGCATAAGTGTGGTTGCTTCATTTTTTTTTTCTTCTTCCTTTTTTTCTGTTCACTTTTCTCTCCCGTTATATTTGCTCCTTCACGGGCGACAGATTAAAAACTATACATACTGTTCCGAGCGGTGTATATGCGGTGCCTGAGGTATATCAGTGGTATTTCTATTGCGTTGCTTCGAGAATCGGTAAAACAACTTATACGACAAATATACAAAGTTATTAACATATAGGATCGATGCGAGTACACTACACATTTGTTCGACGTGTCTGGCAGTGGAGATATGTCCGTGTCGCGGAGGAGACGGGCTTCAACTCTTTCGGCGCATTCGTAGAGTACAAACTCTTACTTTCACTTAAATGGTAACGCATGGCAGAGTGTTAGATGGTGACGCGCGATACCGAAAGCGTTCAAGAACCTTGTCCTCGCATCGAACAAGGAAAAACAATTGAGAGGTCGGACTGTGACAACTGAAAATTCGCTGTGTAGTTGATTGTAGCATTTGTTCGGCCGGTAAAAAGAAGAAAAAGGTGACGCAAGCTCATTCGCGTTCTTACAAAGCTAAAACAGGGGCGGAAATACGAGGGCTGTTCGATTGGAACGAGACGTGATTTAGGAACAGGTTCGCGAGGAGCATGGGTCTCCATACATTTTTCTCTTTGCTCTTTTTCACAGCAATTTGAAAAGAAAACATTCTTCTCGAGTGAAATTATTTTCATAAATCGAAAAAGGGATACAAGAGAACGCGGAGCCTCCAATAATTAACGTAAACGAAATGGTGGTATAAATAACTTAAAGGAAAGTACAGGAACGTAAATCTCGAATGGTTCGTATAAATAAAATCCAACGAGCAAGTACAGTAAAGAGAGAATCTCGAAAAGAAATGAATATAAACTGAATATTCGTAGAATCATCCGAAAAAAAGTGGCGTGGATAATTCCGATCATCGATATAAAATAAATAAATCAAAAATCACGACACGAACGATTAGAATTTCGTTTGACTCGAGAAGAATCGGAGACCCTTCATCGAAGAACCGTCATCTCCCGGCTCGAGTCGACGTTCTGACGATGCGTCCCCTCGCCCCCGTCTCTCGACAATCCCCCCGATAATTTTCCAAGGTACATAATATACATGTAAAATAGTGTTTGCGTGCGCAACGCGTTTTACAATACGCACGCGCTATTAGTACAAGTAAGAAAAAAGGTGAACCGTGCGTACCAAGCCGGGATGATACAGTTTTTTTTTTCCTTTATATTACTCGATCTTCTAACGTTGTACTAAGATTTGGTTACTGAAGAGTATGTTGACTAAACTAGTTCGCTTTGTGGCACTGGGCTATCCCCCGTTTTGTTAGTCGGAATGCGGATTACACGAGCGCGGACGAAACGCGCGTTCCTCGTCGACGATCTTTTTCGCCGTCCAACGCGAAAGGAGAGATGGAACGCGCGTTCCCCGATAAAAAAAAAAAAAGTCCGTCTCCTCTTTCTCGTTACTCTATCGACGGCTCTTTTTTTTTTCTTTTTTGTTTGTTTAAGTACTAACAAGTAAATATTTTTTCTGTTTTCTTTTTTTTGGATGATCGTTCATCGATCTTTCTCGGACGTTTGACGTCAGTCGAACCTCGGCCACTGTCGTACTTCAACTTCGAAACATTTTAACCGATTGCTTCTCTTTTTTTTTTTTTTTTTTTGGTTGCCTCGACATACCCTAGGATTATTTATCTATACAACTATACGCGTACAGCGTTTACAGGACCAACAGCGTACATACGTTGCGTATCCACGACCCTAACTTTAGGCTAGAATTAGGCGACGGTTGCGTATCGATCGGAACAACAGTGGTCGCGGTTCGACTCCTTCGGTGCTGCTCAACTTTTGCAAATCCGATGCACTGAAGTAGCGTTTGGAGAGGATTTTGTGAAACTGAACGTAAATTTCATTCGGAGTATTAGAATTTTCGTGTCAGGCCCCGTTCGCGCGACAACGGGGCCCTGAAACAAAGAGTACCACTTAAAATACTTAGTTCCTTTGGGATTTGAACTTGTGCAAGAAACGCTCGTCGAGCTAGCGAGCCGTTCTTGGTGACTGAATCTGGTGCATTTTGGAGAAGTTAGGAACTAAAGTTACATCCTTCCTCGCGACGGTCAACATCTAAGCGATAGAACCTGACGAATCCTGGAAGCTTGACGAGAGCTCCAAACAAAGACGCACCAACGAACGCAGCACCGAAAGTGTGGAATCATCGGGTTCCACAGATAAGCTCCCCACATCTCGCTTCTCAATTCTGTCGCTTTATCTTACACAGACTACTACGCGTTAACTCTTAATCGTACGCCTCGTATAGCTTACCTACATATGTACAGCCGCGGTACGGGGACAACGAGAGCGACGCAGGGGGGGCTGGTTTCGAAAACTGACGCGTTTTTGCTGCTCCGCAGCTTCTTCGGGTCGTTCGATCGACGAGTTCGAACTCGCGAAATCTACTATTTGCGAGCGAAACAAAGATAGACTTTTCCCGTTTCTGAAACCAGTCTTCCACGGAAACCCCCTGTTCCCCGTTTCTCACACAAATCGCACATGCATACATACTCGCGCACACGAACACCGCGTTTACGAACGAGCCGACGCGACCGATCTTAGGAACCGACTGGAATAAGCGACGGGTCGCGTCGCACGCCCGGGACAACTCATTTGGATAAACAATTAGCGTAGCGTAAATACAAAAAGAAGGGAACTACTGTCCATCGGTTAACGCCTCTTTCTCTCTCTCTCTCTCTCTCTCTCTCTCTCTCTCTCTCTCTCTCTCTTGCGCGCGCGAATTAACATACAAACTTATCCGCGGTTTTTCATCTCTACGCTGTCTCTCTCTATCTCGCATACACGCACACATACCTCGTGTATATATGTATATATATTCATATATAATCATTTTCATCATATGTATACCTATGTACAAAACACTAAGTGACTCGACATGACTATGTGCATTTCTCCCCGTTCACGTTTATTCCTCCTCCGTGTTTTACAGTCCCGCGAAGGAGGATAATCCGCACTGCCGTTCTCGGCCCTACGATAACTCGATACAGGTTGGCGTGGTAGTTTCGTTAGTCGTCCGGCTAAAAATTAAGTGTATAATTCTATTACGAAATAGATGCGTAAAGCGTATTACATTGCCTTCCCCCAACATCACGCCCTCCTCTCGATACCTTCCTGGTTTCTGCTCTCTTTATTTTCTTCTTCCTCTCGTTCGACGATATGCTCGATAATATTTTCAGCGACCGCGGACTCGGAGACGTTTCTGAGCCCTTTTCCCATTAAAAATCATTGGAAAGCGAGTCGCTCGAGAGCCGATATTAACGTGAAAGTTTTTGGCTACTTAAAAAATCACATGCTGCAACGTTGCAACACATGGTAATTGCTTCTCCGATTCGCTATAATTTCTCGGAGACGTTCTGCTCGATTTTTCAAACAACAGTTACTCGAAAATAAATTCGATCCCCCAGGGGGAGATATTCCGCATCCGCTTTCACTCTTTTCATTACAAGGCGTGATCTCTTTCCACAGGGTCAGCGTCTCCGATGGTCCCGTCGCACCGCGGAAAAAGAAGTCTCTGGAAACTCTAGATCACGATTCGAGACGGACGCAGACTCCGACGAGAACAAAAAAAAAAAAAACTAATCCCGACGCCACGTCGGGGACACGATTTCCCAAGTAAAAACGCGTACAACTAAATAACAACGAGATCCAGTTGGCGAACTCGCCCTTCGCGACGCCCGTCTTTCGTCGACTAGCGATCGAAAGATTCTGAACTGGCGGAATCATGATCCGTTCAGGATGCTCCTCTGTTTTTCGAATAAAACTAATCTAACCAGCTAAGAACCTAATGGCCCCGTGCGCTTTTCGACGGCGAATACTCGAGCGAAAACGAAACGAACAAACGTGACATCCCTTGCGCGGACCTTCAAAAATGACTGGCGCCAGTTTTGTTCCTGATTTAAAGAAACGAGAAAAGAGCGTTATGAGAATAATAAAATTGTGCAGGTCTCGCCTGGTCTTGATTGAATCGTGATCTGACATTTACTCCTGGCGCCAATAATCTTTTACAAATGAATCTTTCGCGTCTAACTAAAATAATCGACGCAGACGTTAAATAACGGAGTCGAGGACTGTTTTTCAGGAATCGTTTTCAGGACGTGTCTCTTCGGGCTCGAGCTTCTCCTCTTCGTTCTTCCTGGTTCTCTTCCTGGCCGTAGGTCCTTCAGCGTCGTCGTCGCTGTCGGCTAACGTTTCTTCCTCGGCCTCTAGGATCAGCAGAGAGTCACCCTGGCCAGAGTTTCCCTCAGCGGCGTCTCTCAAAAATGGACGTCCCTCACGTCGGTCGGCGTGCCCGCCTTCTCGTGCTCCAGAATCTTCTCCTGGCTGGTGATCATGTCGTCCCCCAGCGGCCTCTGCGGGGCACTCGACACGGACGTCCCGATCACCTGGTGCCCGCTCCCGCCAGTCCCGTCGGTGGCTACGTGAGCCTGCGACACCATCTCCTCTATCTGCTCCAGACAACCTTGCAGGTAGTCCTGAAATTAACAGACGCGAGATTAGAATACGTAATGAAACATTATGCGAGTTTCGATTATCCTAGTTCAGCGACAGTTGCGGAAAAAGTAGGAAGCTTCGGGACAAGACAATGATGCTGTGACAGAGAGGGAGATACAACAATCGGAGGAGAGACAAAGACAGAACGATGTCAACCATTTGTAATTTTCCAATAAGTTATTAAGTTATTTTTTAAACCGTTCCTTATATAAAATTCCGCAGCGTGAAATTGCAAAGTGAAATTGCATGATAATAACTAGACTGCGGATGTTTATGCAAAATAAAAGCTTCACAAACGTGCCTACAAAAGTTTCACCTAAACAGGAATTTATTATATTCTGCAAATATAACGTGAATTTTCCTTTCAATCTTTTTTATATTTTTATACATATTGTTTGCATTTTGTAGGTTCTTGCGCATGTCAAATTTCTAATAAATGCATGAAGATGCATTATAGAAGATTAATAATAACAGATTGGAAAATTACAAATGTTTGACATCGTCCTGTCTTTGTCTCTCCTGCAATTGTTGTAGTACCGCCCTCTCTGTCGCAGCACCATTACAGAGACAAGGATCTACCTTATCGTTCTCTCTGCGAGCTTCCTATTTTTTCCGCGATTGTCGCTGAAGTCAACTCGGAGTTCTGCTTCGACTCCTGCGCACCCTTCTCGAACGAGACATCCTAACCTAACCTAATACATCTACATCCTAACCTAATATAATAACGATCGAAAATGTCCAGGTTTCCACGAACAAATCCACGGGGAATGATTTCATGAAGGGGATGAATCGTCGAAGAGGATTTTTCGAGAAAGACTCGTGGAAGGAGAGTCCAGCCAAGATGTCGTGCAAAAAGCCCTGACGGGAGGAGTGCAGCAGGTGTCAGGCACATGTTTACGGGAAAAAAAGGGTCGAGCGAGCACGCCGAGAGCGGGAAAGAGGGCAAAGAGCAACGCGCGATTCGAACACGCGCAGACTATACATTCATAACGCACCAAGCGCAAATAAAGTGCACGCGTGAATGGCTCGGCATGGGGTCCACGGCCTGTAAGCGCAACATTTTCACCAGCCACATGTGTTTAGGAGTAGGAAGACCGTCCTCGGGGTCTCTATCTGGCCACCTGCCTCTTCATTCATGATCTCGACTCGGTCGCGACTTAGGCTCAGTTTTCGTCACATGTAAACTCATCGATATGCAAACGAGTGCGTTCTTTTAACAGATTGTTGACCGGTCAACTCGTGTTTGCATTGGCATTATTTATTTCAATTTACGAAACCAAAGGCGATATAGAATATTGCAAAAGCTTCGATCATCGCGTTTAGTCCCGTCGGTTTTTGATTCTTTTCTGACAGTAGAATATACTTTTTAGAATTTTTAGAATATTTAGAATATATAGATTATACTATTTATAAAACTCTCGTCTCTGCCAGTCCGACGTCCACTTCGCATCACCCGTTCCCATTCGAAATGGTAGGACTGTCGCGTCACTGTCGCGTCACTGTCGCGATCAAATTTATTCCCTAGACATTGCTACCTGACGTTTTCTCGAGCGACTCGTAATAGCATCAACAGCAGGACAAACCTGTTCGATAGCTGTGATGCGGGTAAGCTCGTCGAGGAGGCCAGCCAGCCCGTAACCGCTTTTCCCAGTCCAATCGAGACCGTGGAGGGCCGCCGCGACGCTCGCCGCCGCGATCATGCTCGGCGTGTACATCGAGAATTTGTACTCTGCAAAAAGAAATTCGTCGTTGAGTTAGTATGTACGTTGGACCGTGTTTGAAATAAGTCTCCTTAAATGCACAAGTTTCTCTACGATAAATGCACAAGTTTCTCTGCGATAAATGCACAAGTTTCTCTACGATAAATGCACAGCAACCATCCCACCACTGGAGTGGGGGTATATGCCCCTTGAGGGGTCGAGGAGTTCGATCGCCGAGTAGTGTAACATGATGTGGGATCGGATATCTCGGTGAGACAATGCTGATGCAACGATAAAACTTTGTTGTTGTTAACTTTTTTGTTGTAAAACTCTCGTCCAGTGTATTGCCTCACCGACTACCTTATTCGCTGTCCTCTACGTTCGAAGCGCGCCGAAACGTAAGAAAGTATACGAACTCTACGATAAACGCACGAGTTCCCGAGCTTGCGCATTTAAGGGGACTCGATCGTTTCGTTAAAAAGTCTGCACACGTGTGACACGCGTCCCGCCCTCGTAAAAATCTACCTGGGCAAACGAGGGAAAACTTGCGGAAGACGTTGACCTCGAAACAGAAAAATTCGCTAATAAAGGTAGCTCAGGTAGATCCCCGGTCCCGAAACGAGATTTACGACGTTCGAAACTGTAGGCCTCGAAAGTGGTAGAGCGGACAAAAGTCCAAAGGTTACCGACTCACCAACCGCGCTCCTCTATCCCTCCCCTCCCCCCTGGCCCTCTTTATTACCGACGGTTCGAGCGTGAAAGCTTTTGTCACCTAGCCAGGAATAGCGCGCAAGGAACGAATCTCCGTGAAACCGGAGAGGCGAACAATTAACCTTTCTCGACTGTCTCGAAGGTCCTATCCGACGTATTCCCCTAACCGCCGAAATCTGCGAAACGGGACTTTCTAACGCCTTTGTTAACGAGCTGATTCGAGCCATGGTTTTACAAATACGTACAGAATGAACGGATGCAGAATAATCGGAAGGGCTGAACTTTGCTTCGGGGCGCTAGAAATTATTAACTTTTTTAATTACCGTTTAGTAACTTTTGATGCCTAGGTCAATAAAAATGGAAGTTTTAATGTTAGGAATCCAAAAGTCATGCGTATGTAAAGTTGAGCATTTTTGGCGTGTTTGACTGGTTCATTCGACGCCATATTGACGTTACCGATGCTCTGTTGGTCAATTTAGGTAGGGAATGTCATTCTTTCCTATCGTTTGTTGTAAACGGATGTTCGTAGATGGCGTTCGCAGATGCTTGGTTTGGTGTGTTTATAGTGCGAAGTTTGACGCAACTTTTCCCCTATATGTTTTTGCACTTTTCTGGTACTCATCTTGCCAAAGTATTTTTTTCCTGTCTTTTTATTTTTTTCCATTACACATCTTATCCCATAGCTTTTCGATATTTTACATTTGTTAGCCGGCCCTAACCCAACCATGAAAAACCAAGATGGATGCCTGGGATTCGAACCCAGGTTCTCAGCGTAGTGCTCGGCTACGCTACGCACTGCTCCAGTGTCCACCCTCAGTTCGTAGACGAGCAATACAAAATGATAAAACATGTTACGAAGGTACTGTCTGAGTAGATTTGGAGTCCAATTTCCTGGATCGGTGGAATGACATTCCCTACCTAATTGACCAACAGAGCATCGGTAAAATCCAATATGGCGTCGCATTAACCAGTCAACTACGCCAAAAGTGCTCAACTTTATATATACATATTTAAAATGACGCATTTATTTGAAAACATCGAACCTATTATCTAATTTAGAGAAACTTCTACACTCAAGACTTCGAAACACGCACGAGTATTTATGTGACCGAGTGTGTATTTCCCGCGTGCGTTTTCTTCGAATTTTTCGTGGGGCAGGTACTATTCATTCACGATAAAGACGGGAACAGGTTCCCGTGGACGACCGAAATGTCTCGTGGACGGGCTGAAATTGAATCGAGCGCGCCCGCGCCGGTTGCTGTAATAAAGCTATTAAGAATGGAATTCCGCGAAGCCGCTCTTAAATTTGCAGAGCCGCGAGAAGGTTCGTTTTGCCTCGCGCAGGTGCGTCCCTCTGGCCCGTGGACGGGGAGTTATTATTTGAGAACGACATTCCGGTTGTCCGGGGACCACCCCCATTGATCGATCGCCGTAGACCTTGTCGGTAAGGCAGGTCTGTCTGCAGGTAACACAGAACGTGTTCCAAAATTTAAAAATAAATAAATAGCCGTTTTTAAAAAGGATCCAATGTAAACAGTCACAATTGTTCAGAGATGGGAGTATTCATATTCATAAATATGAATATGAATAAATTTATGAATAACAATTTGAATAACGCGTTAATAACGTATACGTGTTTATTAACGCAACTATAATGTTTTTTATAATAATAATAATAATAATAACAAGGATTGTTTTATTTGCATAAATTACATAATTTTTGTAATTACCCATTTGGTTGGAGTGAAAACGATTCTTTGTGGGATAGTAAACAATGTAAGTAAGTGATTAACGTTATTCAATGAAGAGTTAATTATAACTAAAAATGTGAACAACGCGCTATTTATAAATGTATTCATATTCATATTTATGATTCATATTTATGAATATGAATACCCCCATCAAGAAATAAACTAAATAAAATAAACTAAATAAACTTAATTAAGCGAGCAAATCTGGCGAATGCCACATTTCAGAGCGAAGATTATCACTGAAGTCGCTAATGGAGTACGAATCGAAATTCTATTCTAATAAAATATAAAATCGCTTCAAGAGAAGTCGGGGAGGGACTAAAAATCAGGGACTAAACTTATCCATCAACGCGATATCTTTCTTTTGTCGTACCTTTCTTGAACTCCCACTACTCGCATTTCATTTATCTTGTGCTCTTTCATATATTTTCTCGTTTTATTTCCCATTCATTTTCTTATCTTGTCGACGACCTCTTTTCATCTTTTCTCAAGTCTCCTTTGAGTTCGTTTTGTTCGTTCTCTCTTGACGGCTCTTTTTCAGGCTTCCCCTTTTCGCATTCCGCTTTTCTTCGGGCTCTTTTTAGTTTCTCTTTCTCCGCCCGCCTTTTCTTCTTCCGTCCGCCGCTTGCGCGGTCCTCTTTTTCTCTTCTGTCATTTATAGTCACTCGCGCGTTAGCGCGCGCGCGCGCGCGGAATTAAACGCAAGTATCGCGAGAAAAATTGAAACGTACGACCCCGCTTCGAGAACGAAATTCCGTCTTGCGTTACGAAACACCGAGGGATCCACGTTTCCTCCGTTCCTAATCTAATCGTTTACTTTGAACAAATCTCTGTCGGATAAGGACGAGAAAACTGAAGGTGCAGGCGGCGGGGAGGGAGGGAGGGAGGGAGGGAGGAGGAGGAGGTGGATGGGGGGACACGAAGAGGTTCGGAGACCTTCCGGGATTCAAGGAAGCGGTCGGAATTTCGTGGCGCCGTTTGCTTCTCTTTTCGTCGCTGAAAAAGAGGGTCAAACGACTCGAACGTCCCAGTCGACTGCCTAGTTTGGCTCGTGAGAAACAATCAGCGTCGTTCTAGTCCTCCCCTCCGCCCCTCTTCGCCAGCCGGAACCAGAGAGCCAACCAGACGACGAAGGACGATGGTCCTTGCTTTTTGCCATTGACGGTTGTAATAACAACCGACTGGCAGCGGCCAGAAGGGATTTAAACGTGTCTCGATCTCGTCCCGTCCC
The DNA here is from genome assembly GCF_026225885.1 of Hylaeus anthracinus. Taxonomy (NCBI): domain Eukaryota; kingdom Metazoa; phylum Arthropoda; class Insecta; order Hymenoptera; family Colletidae; genus Hylaeus; species Hylaeus anthracinus. Next base: position 26,128,211 of record NW_026533254.1, on the reverse strand, counting down.
TTCTTCTTCTTCTTCTCCCTCTTCTTTCGGTCTCCCCTTGTTTCTTTCGAGTCGCGCGGCTTTCCAAGGAGAGACGATCGCGAGCGATCGAGAGATCGCGCCGACCGATCTCTGTTTTCGGAAGGGAACGGTCGACCCGGTGATTTCGATAATTGTACGCTGGAAATACCGCGGGGGCCGAGCGCCGAATAAGGGTCTCGTTAATCGCGCAAAGAGAATGCGAAATACTGAGACGGGCAATAAGGAAACGTTATGTATTTAGTAAATACAGTGACTACGTGCTTCGACACGGTCGATTGGTAACTCACTCCGTAGGTTCGCGGAGACCATTCATTCATTCGTTTATTTTTATCAAGTGCGTAACTTATTATACAAAGTTACTTTCATTCTTCTTATCATCGTTTTGCATGATTCATGTAGTGTTTTAATACCGTTTGTAGTGTTTCTTGCTTTTCATCTATTGGGGCACGCTGGTCTCTTCTAGCTCGGGTACCTCGGGGTTGCGAAGCCCGTACTGTAGCTACAAACACTGCTACAGCCCCTCAGGGCATTCGCGGAAACCTCGTCGCTATTATTGTGATGTATTGAGATGGATAGTAAGGAAACATATACAGGGTTTCCCAAAAATGTCGGATGTGATTGAAAGGGGTGGTTCGTGGGGTGATTTGAAACAACTTTTTCCTTAGCGAAAATGTTGTCCGAGGCTTCGTTAAGAAGATATCGACAGAAAACCCTCGACCAATCAGAGCGCGGCCGCCTACGCCACTGCGGGGTGTCCATCGACGTACTCGCGCTCTGATGACCCCTGGGATTGACCAAAATCGTAACCCAAGATTGCCTTGTCAACTTTAAACGTCCATAACTTCCTCAATTCTTAACCGATTTACTCCATCGATACGGCGTTGGAAAGCTCTTTCAAAGCCCAATTAAAGTTACTCAATGCTAAAAAACGCTCAGATGACTTTATCACCCTCAAAATTCGTGTCAAAGGTCACAAATCTCAAAAACACTTACGAATTTCTTTGAGGCCCTTACGATTCTTCTAGCGGGTCACCAATTTTTTTATGGATACCTATTATGAAGATGGACATTCGGTAAAAATTTCATCCAATTCCCATTTGAGGTTCTGAAGTAAAAAAATAAATAGTTGCAAAAGCTGAAAACTTCAAGGGGGTTTCCCTTTCCAAATTTCGACGAAAAATTTTTATTTTAAGATCTCGCCCAAAATATGGTTTTCAACGTTTTTGGGGGCGAGAAACACGATTCTGGAGTCGGTTTCTCGATAAAAAAATTTTATATCGTGGTTTATTTAAAAAAACCCTCTTCTTCCTTAGGTTTGGTGTCTTATTTTCGCAAAACTTGCCTACCTACAATTCGACTTCAGAATCGTGTTTCTCGCCCCTACGATCCCCTAATGTTTAGGCTAGTGAGACGAGCGCCACTCGAACTGAAAGTGTCAATCGAAGAACATCTTCGAAAACCTCTTTTTATTCCTTTATTTTAATCAAATACTTTTACTTAATTTAATTCTGTCTTTATTTACACCCCCTCATCCTCGCTAAGACAAGAATCTGCACACATCTACGTAGGTACACGAATACATATACCGCTGGCAAGGGCCGCATTAGGTATCGAATAACACCGCAGTGATACGTAAACAAGTCAGGAATAAAACCGAGCAATCGAGTTTCTAAGAAGTATCATATACGAATGCTCACTCGACGCATACGTAAAGGTAACAAAATAGTCGGGCATCGTAACTTGGCATTTTCGTTGCTCCATTCTCGTTTCGAGTTCTATCTATAATTGTATGCGCGCATGACCCATTAAGCGAAAAGAAAGAAGCGCGGAGGAATCGATTCGAGAGCAGTTACGCGATGGTTTCCGTTGGGTTTCCATTGCACCGAGGATTCTCAATGCGGCCCGTGCGGCTCACGCTTCCTCCGCTGTTTTTTATTGGGCCAGACCGTGTTTTGTAGGGCTACGAACGGTAGGTGTGGAAAAAAAATGAAACGATTGAGAAACACTGGGCACCGGTACGATCCACAGGCATATTCATTAACGTGCGAGTTAACGATGCACGTTCCCGATTGTTTACGACACCGCGACACGGTTCTAACGAGGCTGACAATGAAGGCCCGCGCATAAGAATTGCATTCTAAATCGCGCAACGCGTTTACTACGCGTTTATAGCCCCAATAAACGCCTAAATGTCACCTACGCGAAACAATCGTCCGGACAGTGAATCACTATGGTTCCCAGGCTGGTTACGAATCGCGATCGGGGCCTTCCATTGACGAAACTGGAACGAATCCAGCTCGGAAAAGTAAACTAATTTTTTCTATTAAATATCTCGGTTAGAATAATTTCGCAGTTAATTATGACGCGTTAATTGCAACGTTACGATGATATTAATTAGACGAGGGGAGAGGATGCGCGCTGTATTAACAGGCCGAGTATAGAATTATAAGTACTATATGATTCGAGCGATCGTTATCTTCCTTAACGAACGTTCCTTCCGAGCATTTCCAGGATACACGCCGCTCTTGGTGCGTTAAAATGAATTTAGAAACGTGTAATTACGTTTAAAAGAAGAAGCGGGAGTGCCATCGTTCTTTTAAGATATACCAGCGTCTGGCGAACTTGGATCCTGTAATTGAAAATAGGACGCGCTTAAACAGTAGCGTAACTGAAGAGGGGGCCGAGGGTGCAGGATGCTAGATACTAGAAAATAATTTTGCGCGGTTAAAGTTTCATCGGTGATGCGTTTCTAGTAAAGAGCGTGTGCAATATTCCACTGTCTGTTGGACGCGAAATTGCTTCTCTTGTTAATTATTCTTATCGCGTCGACTCGAGTATTACGAGGGCTGCGCCCGTAAGGCGCCGCGAAACTTGTAAACCAGTCACAATCATTTCATAAACGAGGAAAGTGGAACGAATTATAATTACCTTTTGGACAGTTTATGACAAATATACGCGCATGCGACAGGCGAGCGAGGAGTCATTATTTTTCTACTCGTTCACATTCGGTTGTATTTATAATTCTAGCCTCGAAAATAAACGAAATGGGAGTAACACGGTGGAAGATGAATATTTGAAATGGGGTGTAACGAAAGAATAAAATATTTTCTGTACGAGCTGGTAAATAGTAACTGACAAACGTTACAAGAAATAGAAAGAATTTCTAGAAGTATACACTGCAGTTTTCGTGCATCTGTTGAGGCTCTAGGATACTATAGAAAGGGTTGGCACTTGTAACGGCAGGACATATCCGAAACTTTCTGTTTTCCTATTCTGCTCTTTTCTAATTCTGCAAATATTCATTGTATATACATTGTACAGTACGTATTTTCAGTACATTTATTTTTGTAGTAAAATAAAAGACTGGATTATGGTAAATATTCCAACAATAAAAATATTGAAACTATTCATTGTATGTACATTGTACAGTGTATATTTTCAGTACATTTATTTTTGTAGTAAAATAAAAGACTG
>NW_026533254.1:26120463-26124706 GCF_026225885.1 Hylaeus anthracinus | reverse complement strand
AGTGTATATTTTCAGTACATTTATTTTTGTAGTAAAATAAAAGACTGAATTATGGTAAATATTCCAACAATGAAAATATTGAAACTATTCGATAGAGAAATTACAGGTTGGTCAAGAAAAAATATAGACTACCACTATCTAGTGTCAAACCCTATCCTTCTGTCTAGTGATGATGTTAGAACGCTCAGCACGTGTACGGAAATCCTGTAGGAGCATTTATTAACCATATTCAAGACGTACGCAGACGTTCAACGGGATTCAAGTATCCCGATCGAACGTCTCAGAACTGTCCCGAAGGAGCTAAGTACATGATGTCTCAAAATGCAGATAAAACCCTATTTTCCCAAAATACAGAGAGCATATTTTCTAGAACGCACCTAGCCTAACTCGGGTGAATCGTTCGTAGCATTTAAGCACGGTTTCCTCGAGCTTTCCTCGGCGCATTCGCATGCGAACTCGTCCCACATTCATTCGCTACCGCACAAAAGTATCCGGACACCTGCTTCTGTTCTATAACACACAGTTGAACTTTGTACGAAAGGTATTTAGAGCGCTTATATCAATTGTAATTATTATTATCCTCTTGAATGTATCATAGCACAATAGAATTAATTTTTATGTACAAATTATACAATGAGTACGCAGAAATAAAATTCCTGCCTAAGAAGTACGAAATATAATTGAACGCTATCAATGGTTAAAAGAATCTCAAGTTTGCAAAGAGTGGTTCGTGGGGTGATTTGAAACAACTTTTTCCTTAGCGAAAATGTTGTCCGAGGTTTCGTTAAGGAGATATTAACGGAAAACCCCGACCAATCAGAGCGCGAGTGGTCTACGCCACTGCGGGCGCTCCACCGCTCTGATTGGTCCGGGGTTTTCCGTTAATATCTCCTTAACGAAGCCTCGGACAACATTTTCGCTAAGGAAAAAGTTGCTTCAAATCATCCCCCGAACCACCTCCAACATTTTTGGGACACTCTGTATAAACAGACAACCTAATTTCTTAGATGATAGTGTTGCAACAGTAATGGAGCAAAATGGATCGTACGCAATTCAATACTCTAGCATTAAACATCAAATATTTGGTATGCATTACTATTTAATAAAATAGTAGAAACTTTTGGAACAACATTAGAACTACGTTAGGTACTTAAGTAACTTTTATGCAATGCTGATACATATGTATTTCGCAAGTGTCCGGATGCTTTTGAGCGGCAGTGTAAATACATAGTATACGCAGCTCTGTAAATCCCGATCGTTTCTCACCTCTGGCGCTCAGAGCGATGAAGGTCTGCGCGTGCCTCGTGACCATCGCCAGGTCCCAGGTACGTGGCACCGGTAGTCTGCTCAGGATGTGCATCAGGAAGTCACCGGGCGTCACCGCGGATAATTCCCATTTCAGCTTCGAGACAACCAGCTGTTCCCACCTCTGCAACAGTCGAAAGAAAGAGCACGTTATCGAACGGTGTCGCGTATTTTTCTTCTCTCTCTTTTTTTCTTTTTGTTCCCCTCGGAGTATTAGCATGCGAGCGGGATGTGGGAGCGATAATATGCGAAGGTACACGTTCTGTGTACGGTCTGCAGGATATCGAAGATCGCGTGGATACCTCTCTATGGCGGTGTAACGAGACACGTGGGTCATCGTTTGCGGTGTAAATTCTAGGTGTTGGATATCCCAGCTTCATGGTTTCCCGTATAGTGAACACAGGCATGCTTGTATTTGCACTATTCGTAGCGTCAGATATCCTGTACGGAGGATGTCGAATGTTCAGAGCGTCATCAGACGCGAATTATGTTACGTTGAATTGTTAAAAATGGAGTTAATAAAGTACAGTCCCATAGAAAAGTTTTTACGGAAATTGATCGGTGTACGAATACCTTTTATTCAAAAAATTGTTTTTACCACCTTCGGTGCTCCAAATTCAATTCTGTTTGCACAGAACTGTTCAAAATCGTTTAAATTTTCATTAAAAAAAAAATTTTTAATTGATTGTTTTTTATTATTTGATGTTTCAAGCCCCTTGAACCCACGTAGGAACCCTATAATATTTGTGGAGCACCTTAGGTACTGATTTTCAAAAAATTCGCAAACGATAAAAGACTGTGTCTTCATCGTCAGCCACAGATAACTCAGCAATGGCTCGAAGCCCGCTTCCAGTGTCGAACGACGACGACACCCAAGCTCTAGCAACGACGTTAACGATAATTCGTTAAAGAATGCCGCGCTTTATTTGGCGAGCGGTCTAAAGCCACGTCACGCTGTTTCGTAAGAGAATTTCGCAGCCTTGAGTAGCGTGCCCGCCGAATTCAATGGACTTTTAATCAAAACGAAGGACACGTAGTACTCCACGTAGTATAACCGCCGTGTAATTTCATGGTCGAGAGAAAACGAGGGTACTACGACGTACTCGAGCGAGCAGAGCATCCGCGAAACGGAAAGGAAACAGCGTGTGTGTACGCTACTACGATAACGCGATACGCCTCGTGAAAACGAGCGTCTGTTGTATGGAAAACCGTGCAAACTTAAATGGGACTGTTTTTCGACAATGGGAGGAGTTCTGAAAGAGAACAATGGCGAGAATGAACTGTAAGAATATCCAGGGCACGTTTGGAGAGTGTCAAATCTATAGCCAATGCGATATGGAATGGATTCTAATTGGAGTACAGAGGATGTTCGGTAGTCGATGTATTGTATGACGTGTATCACGCAGAATATGTAGCACGAAGGATGCTTAAGGCATCGAATATGTAATACGAAGAATGTTCAACGTATGAATACTACATTTACATTGTTGTGAAGCATCGCGGAAAAGATTAAGTACGTCAAAGAACTTATTTAATCGTTCTTATTAATCCTTTCGGTACTACTGTCATCTATAGGCTGCGATGTAAGATTTCGCTCTCACTGTCAGTCGCGCATGCGCACTGGTTTTAGCGTCAGTAAAGCATCTAATACAGTCATAAAACTGGCGCTCTTAAAAATAGAATTGGCACGGAAAAATTAAATTATTAATGAAAAGTGGAAATGCTTCTTATATAATCTTCAATAATATTAATCGTGTGGATAAATTATAACATGGAGATAGGGCTTGAAATAATTTTACAGACAAAATATATTTGTTACAATTAAAAGAACGGGTTTTCAAGGTTTTGGCGCCAACCGTTGCTATGGGTCATATACAGTTTCCTATACAGCACTGCGCAGTCAGATTGTTTTCGACGCGCATGCGCGACTAGGAGAGCCAAATCTGAAGTCACAGCCTATAGACGGCATCCAGGAAACGAAAATGGTTACTTTGTATAGTATGCATTGCAAAACTATAAAAGTTTAGTGTCGATCACGGTTGAGATTTCTATAAATGTCGCAGAAGACGTTTTTGGTCAGGACTTCCGTACCGAAGGGGTTAAATACTAGCTGTACCCCGCGTGGAATACTATTTCTATTCTATAATATCTCAAGCCCAGCGCCACCTATCGGGTCCAAATTTTGCCTTCTTTTTATTTAAATATTATATGGTCTGTATTTAGGTCAAACATGGTCCCTAATTAAGAATTTTCGAAAAAAGCGCCATCCAGAGGGCCCTAACACAAACAAAAACAATAAACGTTTATGAATAATCGTGTTCTCGTAAACATGACGCTTGTTGGCAGACGTGCCACGCTGAGCGACGATTCTTAAACTTGACGCATCTCTCTTTCCCCCTTTCTTCCCTTTTTACAAATCTTATCTCCCTCCTTCGCGTCTCACCTCCTCGACTGACCTCTTATCCTTGAGAGGGTGGAGCTTCACACTCGAGTGCTCGCGTACACGCTCGTAACGCGACACGCAACGCGCCGGTGAATGAAACAAAGGCGATGTCGCGCAGTGGTATAGGCGCGATTTTTACGCGGCCAGAAGTCGATTCTCGAGTGGTCTCGTAATCGATCGCTGTGGATACACGATTAATGGTTTGTTTCTCGGATAACGCCAGCAGAGCGATGTTCGATGCAGATATTACGCGTTTATACAATACAATATCACAAATATTACGTACATTATGTATGTTTTTACTTTATCCCATAAATGCATAGAATCTGCAGTCTGGTGGTAAATAACAAGATACCAAGGTACGTACAGTCGGTCCAAGAAGTACTCGTAAACTCTATGCTTTTTAAAGAAAGTCTAAAGTAAAGGTGCGACGTTGCCAACTAATTGCACTGCATTGAATCTAATCGACAAAAGCGTCTTGAGAAGTTAGCGCGA
>NW_026533254.1:26101281-26105463 GCF_026225885.1 Hylaeus anthracinus | reverse complement strand
TAAGAATTATGTATTTCATAAAAAGTATACAGAAATTCTTTATACAAATTGCTCTAACACACCAAAACAGCGAAAAAAATCGATTTTTGATTTTTCCAATTACGGCGCAACACTCCTAAAAATATGAAAAAAATTGAGGACAATAATAACAATAATATACACTTCCTGTAATCTTATAATCGTAGTTCTGAGATTCCTTCGATGCAAAACCGGCATTTTTCATCATTTTTTTTTGCGTTTTTTTATTTTTCACAGTTTGGATTTTGAACTGAAAAATCTGAAAGAATTCTGGAATATGTGCCTCACTAACTGGAATATCTCTGATTTTTTTCCAAATTTTTCATGCAGCAGGACAAGAAAAATTGGTCAAAATCGTGATTTTTGTTTTTTCTTGTTTACTCCCCCACCCGTCGAGATAGGAACTTGAAACTTGGCACAGATTAGTCTTTTTTGATAACCTATCGAATACATCATCGCGAATCGAAATCGGTCTAAGGGCACTTTTGACCCCCAAACCCGGCTATACCCTTTATTTCTCTCGTGTCTTACGGTAAAAGCTGTCGAACGATTCGATACGGGAAACTTGGAAATTGATAACTACTAGAGTTTCTATCAAAGTGGTTCTAAAGTAGTCTTCGAAGTATTGTTTATCGTTCAAAATGTTTGTTATAGAAGAGATTTTTTTGTAGGAAGGAGCTTAAAAGAAATTGAATGGTGGAGCACTCAAAGAACTCGCTGCAACCTTGTCCGACTTGTTTCTACGTTCACTTTGGAGAAGAACGACGGTGACCTCATCGCGCGTGTCTGACGCGGCACTGGCAGCGACTACTGATTCCTCGTGCCAGGCACACACGTGGTCTTTGTCAGGATTTTCCTCGTTTTGTGGACGCTTTCCACCGGTCTCCTATTCGTTTCTATCGACTCACTCTTATCGTGAATTGTGGAGTGTATTTTATTTTCTGTTGAAAATTGCAATGACATCTACTCAGCGTTGAGAGACGCTTTTTTGTTTTTGTATGAAGTTTCTTTTTCACTTTTCAAAATTATTACGTTACATTATATTGCGTTACGTTGCTCCGAGCGGTTATATTCTTTTATTAAGACAACATTTTATTGACCGACTTCGAAAAAGGTGGAGGTTACTCAATTCGCCATTTTTTTATTATTATTATTGTATTTGCGTTTCAAACAGGGAGCAAAGTAATGATTACTTTCGTATTCATTACAATTTGGAGTAATTTTACTTTTGAATTAGAAAGTACCTATTTAAGTAATTCTTGATTGCTTTGTGTTTAGTAATTATGCAATACCTTATTCTTAATTACTGAGTAATTCAATTCATTTTTAATAATTACTTGTAACTACCCAGAAAGTAATTGAAAGGTATCCCAAATCTAAAGTAATTGAAAAGTAATTGTAACTACTTTCTTAATTACTTCAAAATAAAAATACCTAAAATTAATTATTAAGTAATTGAACTACTTTTTTAATTACTTGAGAGTAATTTTTACTTGAAAATAATTTTAAAACGTAGCTATATAATTACCTTCTAATTACTTTTAGGTATTAGGTAAAGCAATTATAACTACTTTTTTAATTACTTGAAAATAAAAATACCTACGGCCAAGCATTCGAAAGTTGAAATTAAACGAACCATTCGGGTTTCTTGGAAAGTGTCAATGCACCAAGTGTACCTGGGCTACGGGCACCCGCATGAAGATCCTCGCCGTTCAAAATTACATTTCTACCGAGTCGACGAAATTGAGAATGATCGGTGCATGGTCAACGACTGAGCGTTTTCTGGACTCGAGTCCGGAAAAACGTAATTGAGATTCACGTTGTGTTCGTGGAGGAAGGGTCTCGCGTTTTGTATTTCCAAAGGATCGAATGTTTCCTGCTTCGCCAGTCGATTTTACATTTTCCTCGAGTCCCATTCTGTTTCGCCGGTACCTTGCGTTAATTCAAATAAATTATTTAATTAAAACGAAACCAAACACGAAATCATTCGGACGATATTTACTACGCATTTCTTGTTTAGCGTTCTACGATATACGATACCTACAGTACATTCTCCATAAATGCACAAACTCGGGACTGAACTAGTCCATTTATGGTAGACTTCACTCTCTGATGTTTGCATCTTCCTGGTGTCCCATTTCGTTTCGCCGATACCTCGCGTTAATTCGGATAAATTATTTGAAATTTGTTAGACGTCGAATCTTGCTGGTTCCATTCAGAGATGGGTAATATTTGTAGAGAAAATATTTCAAATACTATTTTAAGTAATAGATTCTTTAGAATTCAAATGAAATAGTATATTCAAATGTGATATAAAATTTCAGCAAAGGAAATATTTTATCTTGATAATGTTCTTAAAAATACATGGATGATCCGAAATAAAATATGTATTTACTGTTTACTAGTTAAAGTGCGTATTTTACGCAGCTCTGGTTCCATTGCAAAGGACATACGACGCAACTGCGTCCCGAAGAACGCGTTTGGTCACCACGGAGCACGGTTTCAACACGTGGTTAAATTCGAGCGTGTAGGTTAGGTTCCAGCGATACGTCACGTCCGCGTTCGAGGCCACCGACGAGAAGAATCGAGCGGCTGTTGCTTTTAGAAGTTAGAAAGCCAATTCTCGCGGCATATCTGGCCTTGGCTCGATCAATATTTACGAACATCCGGTTTACGTTTATCAAACACCGAAAGGGGTAACGGCGCACGTTTCGTCCAGTTCGTTGCTCGCTTCTTTCGCGACGAATCTGTGACGTAACGCTGTTAGCCGGTGCGAACGGAAGCTCGCACTCGACTTTCGGGAAGTTCGCTTCGAACGGTTCGGGACGAATTCGTACGATACGCGCGCGAATTCTATTTGCATCGATACGAGCTCGAGGCGTTCGAGGATTTTTCTAAACGCGAACACAATGCGCACTTGGAGAAAAAGGACGTAACAGAAATAACAAAAAATCGAAGATGCAAAAGCATAAAACGCTTCGCGCAGGTTGCAGCGGGTTACGAAATGTTAACGAAGCCATTTTCATTCGCTCGTAAAACGATTGTTTTCGCGGTCTCGAGTGTATTGTTTCTCGGCCGACGATGCTCGCCGAGAGAGAGAGAGAGAGACACGCGCGTACGTTACGCAAATCGACTTGCTTTCGTGCTTGCCCTCGAATTGCAAAATTGCTTCCGGCCGCGGTTCGTTCGGTTATTTCTTTCGTTTTTGGACTGAACGGGAGCGGTTTTCGGTCGAGTCATTCTAGTCTCGATGCCTGATGTTTAATTTTAATATATATAAAAAATGAAGCGCGTGTTTGTAAATCGCCTGGATTATTCGGTGGGACAACAATAGCGCGAATGCTGCCATTGTCGAGTAAAAATAAGCGTTAGAGAGGCTCGAATACGAGAACTAGGCATTTAAATTCTAGTCAACGAATGGCGTATGAGATTATCAAGGAAGTTCAAAGATGTCGTTGAATTTTTACGACGAGGTCATCGACTCGCGGAAGATTCAGAAATTACGTTTCGTTGAATTTCAACGTTTCCTGAATTTAAACAGTCTCCGATTCGCATGCTCGCGATTCTGTTCTACCCTCGCGCACTTTGCGCCACCCACGAGTTGCGTGGACGAAGTGATAATTTAAAAAAAAAGAAGAGAGAATCAGAACAGGCTTCATTGTCGAGCTACGTCACGCCTGAATTTCTGTCGAAGGCAACGATAAAGCGTGCTTGGCCATGCACGAGCCAGAAAAGCGAGTTTACACGGCCTCGGGCTGGTCACCGCCCCCACCGACCTCACGTCACTATTTTCACGGGCGAAACTATTTCTAATAGACAGCTACGAGCCGACAATATCGGCTCCGTGAAGCCTCGAATAATAGGCAAATAGCATGAATCGGGAATAAACGAGGACGTACCTTCGTTGGTCGAGAAACTGATCGTCCCTATCACGTTCGACTGTTTTCTTTCTGATTCATCATTCGCAAATCGTTACGACACTAGAACGCCTCATACACGATACGATCTGTCGTACAACTTGTCGTACGACTAACTGTTTCGACGAGACCGTATATGAATGGGATTCCATCGTCTGTGGCGGCTGGTCGTACGATCTGTCGTACAACACGTCGCACGACCAACCGCGTTGACGAGATCCTTCGACCGTACAAATGGGATTCCTTC
>NW_026533254.1:26096207-26101271 GCF_026225885.1 Hylaeus anthracinus | reverse complement strand
CCAACCGCGTTGACGAGATCCTTCGACCGTACAAATGGGATTCCTTCATCTGTGGCAGTTGGTCGTACGATCTGTTGTACAACACGTCGCACGACCAACCGCTTCGACGAGATCCTTCGACCGTATGAATAGGATTCCATCGTCTTTGGCAGTTGGTCGTACGATCTGTCGTACAACACGTCGCACGGCTACAACCAGCCATTAAGAAATGAAAATACCAACCTCCGCAATTTTTATCAGAACTTTGCGCAACTTGAATCGTTTACTAATGTTTTTGCAACGAAAATGAAACCACACATAATGTTGACAATAATTAACGCAATAACATGAAACATCTGATTGGACAATTGAAAAGTAAGTAGTCCGATTTACGCGATGTGAGATATCATTTAAATCGAGAGAACACCAAGAATCTAATGCAGAACATTCATGACTCGATGTATTATTATTTCAATAAATAATTATAGCTGTATTCTGATATAAGTGAAATTGAAATTGTACGTTCGAAAAATCATTTTTAAATTACACATGTAGTCCTAGAGACGCCACTCGCGCGCAAAGCATTTAAAAAAATTGATAAACAATTTAGCGAGACTACATATTTAGCTTAACCCTCTCCTGGCGTCCACAATCAAGGAAACAAAATTTAAAAATTACCTAGACTGTCGCTCATGACGAATGTCATTTGTGCAGTTTTAAAAACTAAATTACATTGGTACGGGAAAGAAAAATCATTAGGGCCTGAAAGGGTTAAGAGCGCGATCTTCGTTTCGTTTCATCGGTGCAGCGTCAAGTGCATCGGTGCAACTGTTCGGCTGACCATCTGTCGTTGCAATTAGAGGGCCAGCATGCGAATCGTAAAAAGTTACAAGAACGGAAAGGTGCTGCTTTCCACCCGTTTTGTTACTTTTTTTTCTCTCTCGTCCTCTCTTTCCTTCCCGTCGTTTTCCATTGTTGTTCTTTTGTCGGCCGCTGAAAACTTTCATCCTTCCACTCCTTTCCTGCGGCGCCCCTATTCACCGGCATTTAAATTCCCCGTGGCGCGTGACGTGTATGTGAGAAACGTCGCGAGGGTCAGTCGTCAAACACGAATAAAGTACCGCAAACAGCGGGTCCCGTCACAATGGAGAGAAATTAAAGAATAGCTATAGATCGGAAGTATTTATAATAGATTAGACGAACTGGGTAAACTGGCGACATGGGAATAATCCTAGGCGTGAATATCGTTGCTTTGAAATATTAATATCGTTTGTTCGGAGCAAGTGGTTAAATTAACCCTTTCGAGTTTTCGAATACTTGAGTTCTCACTTTTTGCCCATTTCTTAATTTTTTTATTCTGGAGTTCTTGAGTCTTAACGCGTTGAATTCTTGATATTCCGACCTCTCGAGTTTCTGAATACTCGAATTCTTACTTTCTGCTATTTTTGAATTTTTCTATTCCGAAGTTCTTGAATTCTTCATTTTCTGAATTCTTGAATACTTGAATCTTCACTTTCTATTATTTTTGAATGCTGGAGTTCTCGAGTCTTAAGGTGTTGAATTCTTGATTTTCTGAGTTCTTGAGTATTTGAATTCTTGCTTTCTTCTATTCACCATCCTTTTTTATTATTCTTTCATTATTCTTGCATTCTGACATTGTCCCCTATTAAGTAGTTTACTATTAGCCTGATGTCTGTCACGTTTCGCTAATGGTCGTAGTATTCTATTTTCGAAATGGTGTCTTGTTGAGAAGTTTGCCATCCTGGTGAACGAAAGGGAGAGCCCGGTTAAGAGGCTCGAAAGGTGCATGCAGGTATTATGGGGCGTTATCGGGCACATGGTACAACCTGTTGCGACATTTGTAACGCACACCTTGCGGTCTTTGACCAATGAAACTTCCTCTACGCGGCCTACCTTAAAGTAGCCAGCACGACAGGTGTCTCGCGTGTGTCGGAAGGTTTCCGTTCCGATGGAACTGGAACACTCGCTCCAACGATCGAGGAAAATAGAAATTGGATTCGACCCTATGGGCTGCGTGAAATCGGATCTGTGAATCCTTTCTTTCGGTGACGGAGAAACTAGCAAAGTGGAAAACTAATTAAAATTTGAGATGCGTTGATTTTATTCTTCTGAGTTCTTGAGTCTTCGAATAGTTGAATTCTTGCTTTCCGAGATTTTTGAATTTTTCTATGCTGGAGTTCTTGAATTCTTGATTTTCTGAGTTCTTGAGTCTTCGAATATTTGAATTCTTGCTTTCCGAAATTTTTGAATTTTTCTATGCTGGAGTTCTTGAATTCTTGATTTTCTGAGTTCTTGAATATTTGAATTCCTATTTTCTGCCATTTTTTAATTTTTCTTGTTTTCTTTCCTGTTTAATCAAAAACTCGGTATCTCTTTCTTTCACCTCCAAAATGCAAAGAAAAACAAAAAATTTGGCATCGAAACCCAAGGCGAGTCACCCGAGCTTTCCCTTGTAACTTAGAATCTACTTATTGAAAAAATCAAGCGAGTTATGCGATCGAAGTAAGCGGCAATTATACTATACGGAGACAAAGAGACGTCTGACGATGAATGTATTCATCTACTGCGAGCCATTCTCGCTCGCGTCTTCAACGGTAAACTACTGGTAATTTACATACGCATCTTTTGCTCGTATCTGTGTACCGGAACGTCATGAATATCGTAATTTCAAGCAGAAGAACGGACCATTCGTAATCCGAGGAAAATTGTGCACATCGAAAAAGGGTTGCGAAGAAGTAAAGAAATTTAATCGTATTTTCTCTGGTGGTTCCGAGACGCCGAAAGGATTCCGAACAACATTCTTGGCTATCGACTAGTCTATGACATAGCAATCTCGTTTTTGCAAACAGGACGATTCGTTCCGCGTCCGTGCGCCGATCCAGCCGATCCAGCCGATCCAGCCGATGACCTTGCCATCTTAAAAATTATCGCGCTGTCTAACAGCGTCGTTTCGTTATTTCCTATTTTACACCGACTACCAATCGTTTAATGCTTTGTGCTCCCGAGCTGCGAGGAATCCTCGACGATAGCATTTTCAAGTATCTACAAGCCATCTATTCCGGGTTATCTCGATCAAGCGGTGCATTATCATTCAAATATACTATTTAATTTCGCTCGATTGAACTAGAAAATGGTTAATGAAATAGACTACTTTTTTTTCTTAAATATCAAATATTCATTGAGACTGATTTCTTAAAAAACATTGAATTTTTATTTAAGACTGAAATGCATGGTTTCATTTTGTTAAGACTGAATCCATGAAATTCATCTACAATGTTGTCCCATAAGTTCCCGGACACTTTCTACCGATAAATCATTCTATAATAACATTACAATCGAACAATAATTATTCTTCAAAATAAATGCCATCGCTTCTAATAGTTTTCATGAATCTTTCTGCCAATTGTTCAGTTCCGATTTGGATCAAATGTCAAGAATTCAAGCGTCAAGTGACCAGGAAACTTATGGGACAACCTAGTACATATTCAGTAAATAAAATTCGTTCATTAAAAAGAAAAAAAAAAATATTATTTTTTCCAATTTTTAATTTTGTAATGATCACCGAAGGGGTTATAAAAGAGCTGTTACGCCGGAATCCGCTCTCAAACCATGGAAATGATTAAGTGCAACCGAACTATCGCGTGTCTTTAGCCTGTTATCGGCTAGAATCATCGAGAGGCGGCTCGCCAACATCCGCATCGCCAGCGAACTATATCGAGCCACCTCGAACGGACTCGGGGAACACGGTGGTGATCGCGACTAACGCGGGACGGGCCTAATGATCGACGAAACCTGATGCGGATATTAATTGGTAATTAATAGTCAAAGTAATTGCGCGCCGGGAAAACAAGCCGGCTCGTTAATTCTCGCTTAATAATAAGGGAAACGTGACAAGATCTCCATGCATAATAATCGCGCTTCGGGGCAGCTGGCGCTTGCGTGAAATCAACCTGGATCGCGTACGAAAGGTGGAAATCGTCGATCTACGTTCGACGATTTTTTTTCTTGGCAATTGGAATCGTCGATAGGACAGGTGTGTATGGTAATATATTTTTGTTGGGTGGTGAGGTGGATTTTGGAAGATAGTACTGGAGATTAAGCGGGATTTTAAGGCGGATTTCAAGGCGGTCGATATTAAGGTTCGGAGAGGATACAGGGGAGGAAAGTCCGAAGGGTCTTCCTGATACGACAAAAGCTGAAAAGAAGGGGAGAAAGCTTCGACAGCTGCTTCTTCATCCGTTCTTGGCATCTGTAAACGCCACTGTACGAATCGCGCGTGTCGATACCATAGAGAGTGTACGAATCTAATTTTAAAGAAGTGCGTTGGATTTTTGTGGAAAAAAAATTGTTATAGTTTGAAAGTTTAATTTTGACTTGTTAGAGACCTTCGGGTCAATAGAGAATGTAATAGCTGAGTTTGAAGAAAAGTATGAATCGCGTGTGTCGACACCATAGAGGGTGTACGAATCTAATTTTAGAGAAGCAATGTTTCGGAATTTTTCGAAAAAAATATTGCTATAGTTTGAAAGTCTAATTTTGTCTTGTTTATATGGTTCGTATATAATGTCTTGTATATAATACACATACTCTTGTATATAATACACATACTCTCGCGAGATAGTGTTTAATGAAAAACTACCCCAAACCTACTCAGACAGTATTTCCTTGCAGACAGTATATGCATTAACAATTACATCACATTCCCCATTACGAGTTGGGGATTAGATTTAACAGTATTGAATATATCTGCGCCTACTAACAACTACCTCAAACTTATTCAGACAGTATTTCCTTGCAGACAGTATATGCATTAACAATTTCATCCCAATCCCCACCATGTGACTTAAAATTAACTATGAACTGAATATTTAGTTGTAAATTACAAAATATTGTTGTTCACAGCCTTTCGCGCGATAGTGTCCAACAAAATACTAGGCCTAAACCTTCTCAGACAGTACTTCTACGTAGACAGCATATGCAGAAACAATTTTAACGCATTCCCTATTACGAGTTGAGAATTGTATTCAACACTACTCAATATTCCCGTCTCCGCCAATATTCAAT
>NW_026533254.1:26088855-26096197 GCF_026225885.1 Hylaeus anthracinus | reverse complement strand
ATTGTATTCAACACTACTCAATATTCCCGTCTCCGCCAATATTCAATGCCAATATTACCTAGGCCAAACCTTCTCAGACAAGTATTTCTATATACACATCATATGCATTAACAACTTCATCGCATTCCCCATTACAAAAATGAATGAAATAAATATTCCAGAACGTATCGCACTCACTATAGCACGTACACCATCTGTCAGTATACCAGTCTGGCAGAGCTAAAGACGTCAGCGGAGCATCAGTACCTGATACATCGGGAGATCAACAGGTGATGCTTTGCATCGCAATTACGTCGCACCTGGCCCCGATTCCCGAAGAGGAATCGCGCTCGCTTTCGCAGCCTCCTGCCGAAAGGAAGCCACCTTCCTCGGTGGATCTTGGCGTGGCACACCCAGTATGCACCCAGAACGAGAGGGGTTTCTTGACTCGTGGAGGAAGAAAGGGGTGCACGCGTTGTTCGCGTACGCAGCTGCCTTGGCCGTCGAACGCCGGGCCCGGTGCACTCGTGAAAAGGCCAGGATGCCGTCATCGACGACGACGACGTGCGCACCTGGCCACTCACCTGCCCCCCTCCCTTTGCCGCGCGGTGCACGGGGGCCCAGCCGGCCGGAATTCGCCTCTATGGACATTTTCGCGTCGCATAACGTCGCGCAATCCCGTATCCTGTCTTCGCGCAACTTTTTTGCCGGGGTTTCAGGGCCCGCCGGACCCTGGGAAGATGCACGTCTCTACATCCGTCGCGCGATCGCTTCCGTGCCCTCCACAGGTTCCGATGGGAACCGTCTCGACCCTTTTCCAGCACCGATCGGGGTTCGATTCGAACTCGATACGCAGTGGGTGGACAAAGTATTAGTACATCGACCGATTTTCGAAAAAACTACGTCAAATTGTAATTTATATACTTCTTTTTAATGAAATTAAGTTGTGAGATTTACAAGAAAGAATAATAAATCGATAGAAATATAGAATCAATGAATATTCGTACAATTGTGACATTTGTAAAACTTCATGAAAGAAAGAAACGAAATTTAATATTAATTCATACAGTCAGTGTAAGAACTTATATACTCCTTTTTAATGAAATTAAGTTGTGAGATTTACAAGAAAGAATAATAAATTGATAGAAATATAGAAGCAATGAATATTCGTACAATTGTGACATTTGTAAAACTTCATGAAAGAAAGAAACGAAATTTAATATTAATTCATACAGTCAGTGTAAGAAGTATTCGTACAGCAACCAATTTAAAATAAATGATTCCTGTACGAATACTTATTACACTGACTGTATATAACTAATAGTTCGTGGGATTTCATTTTGATTTCACGATTTCTGCAATTTCTTCTAGACATTAGGTAAACTATAATTTCGCACAAAAGAATTTTTCTGAAATTGATCAGTGTTCTAATACATTCTACGCCCACTGTAAGTACACTGTAAATGATTAGCTTCATATATGTATGTTTTGAAAGTGGTCTATGGTCCTCTCCAACAACGAAAAATTAAAAAAGAGAGATAATAAATCCAATTGAACTCAATATCAATTATCAACAATAACGAAATTACCCGTTTATAATAAATAGACGAGTTTAATAATAAATAGTAAGGGAACCGGTAAAAGTTTCCTACGATGTTGCAAGCATAACGGCTCCGAGTATTCGCAGTCGAAACAAAGTCACAGCTAATTTGCTTCAGTCAGCGTTAATCGTCGACTCGATCGACGACCTATAGGAACAGGGAAACCCCGTTTCCGGGTCGCCGGCGAATTCCGTAATTTCAACCGGTGTCCGCGGCGCGATCGATAAACTTTTTCGTGCCTGTTGCACGCGTGCCAGCGCGGTGTGCATTCCAGCGTGGTACAGGTGCATCGCACCCTCAACTAACACCTTCCTGTTTATTTTCCGATGATTAGTCAGCGGTCGTATATTTTTTTTTTGCTTTCTCGCTTTGGTTACACGACTCGGCGAGCACGGGTGCACAACTGCAACGAGTTTATCGCTTGGGGGGGGGGGGGGGAAGGAGCGAAATGGGGCCCGAAACAGCAATTACCCTTTCAACGTTTCCGAATGTTTACGCGACGATTATCTGGTCGAGTGCTACCGTCAACTTCTTTACTCCGCAACAAGCTGACGTACGCCCACGTTTATAAATATAATCAGTCCCGTACGCTCTATGTTTATTGAAAGAATTCGTCTGAATTAAATTATGGCTTTATATTATATTACAAAATATATAATATATATGACACAATTTGTTATATGTATAAACAAATCACCACATATCAGAATGTATATATTATAATGTAAATTATAAAAATGTTTAACTACTACCAATTATACAAATTATAGTGTAAATTATATTATAATGTACTATGTATATAATAAATTGTATTGTATTATATAAATTATTATATGATATTATACATTCTGATTACGTATTATTTACATAATAAATTGTATGATATTACATATATTATATATTTTCTAATATCTCATCGTGAATGTTTTACAGATGTTCATTAATTTATTTAAAGTGCGTAACTTATTATGCTTACTAATTACTAGCTTATTCCCATTCTTCTTATCATGGTCTTGCATGACTCCTGCATTGTTTTAATGCTGTTTGCAGTATCTCTTACTTCTCATCTATCTATCTACCCTCTAGCTCGGGTACCTCGGGGTTGCTAAGCCTGTACTGTAGCTACAAACACCGCTACAGTCCCTGAGGGTTCTTCAGATGTTAGACATCTTTTTCTGTCTAAATTGAAACTCTAACAATATTCAACTTGAAATTATTGAATATCGAGCAAATAATGTATACTATACGTAAATGCACATCCGAAGTAGAATTAAACAACAAATGATTGTATATATACATACATATATTACATTATAGTATCATAGTATGTATCGTAGTACACTAACTATTCATTAACACGTTGATCGCCACGTCACCCACATGTGAACAAGAACCGAAGAACGAATTAATTCTGAACGTTAAGTATCAAAGAAAATAAATTTGAATGAAATTCATAAACTTCAATTCAGTTATAAAAATAAATACCGCAATAAACGTTTGATTATGTAGCTTTCAATGGTCTGGAAACAAAACTTAATCGCAATAGAAATTGTCAAGAGTGTCAGTCTGGCAGTGAACGCGTTAAAGATGGCAAGTGTCCACATATTTATGAACCGGGGGTGTACATATACCCTAATTGATCAATTCCATCTATTCTCAAACGTACGATACAATCACCCCGTACCTCGCGTGTACTCCCACGTATATACCATTTCGATATCGTTCGTTCTTCGATCTATCGAGAACAAAAGACGCCACAAATCGCTGGAAAGCATCGAGAGTTCGACGGAAGGCACCGACTCGCTGTTCGGGACGCAATCGTGCGAGCCGAGTGGCTGAAAATTAAATAACCGTTGGCCGTATCAGTCGTTATCTATTCGGGCTTGCTTAGGCTATCGCTTGTTTGCCCGAGGAGCCCAGTTACGCTTTCGTGTTCTCGAAAACCGGCAATTTCGTCGCACGGCGACGATGACGCTCCGTCCATTCGGCATTTAAAACCCCGAACCGACGTCTCTCCGGTTTCTCGGGGACCGTTCGTCGCGTTTCGCCACGTCTCGACTACGCGCAATTTTGCAACTCGACGCTGGGTGTCGGGTCGACAGCTGACGCGCAGTTTTTCCGTCGCGAAAAAATTAAGTAATCCCAATTTACATTCTAAAAAAAAAAAAAAAAAAAAAAAAAAAATATTTCAATCCTCTCTTGTTACAAAAAATAAAATTCGAAGAAGAAAGATTCTACGACTTCCGACGTCGCGACGCTCTCGTCGAAGACGACACCGAGTACTATTTTCAGCCGAGGACCTAGCCGTCTCCACGTAACGAGATGAGTCACGGAGACACGATCAAATTATGCTCCGCTAAATTCTACAGTATTTTTTTATTAAGATACGATAAACAACTCCGGGACACGTAAACTCCCCCACCGGTTATTTATTCGTCTCCATCGGCGGACTCTGCCGTCTCCTCGAGTCGCCGAAGAAATACCCGAGCGAATTTAAATGCCACGCGTTGCTTGGAAAGTTTTCAAAACGGTCCGATTACCTAACCCGAAACTCGCCGAAATCTCGATAAACGTTACATTTTTTTTTATCTGATAACGGCCACAGCTGGCATTCGGATTCTTAATGAATTAACGATAAATTCGGTTAGATTAGATAGCAAATAGAAAGTACCGGGCGCACGTGGGCCGCGGAACTTTAACCGTTCCCCTTGATATTGATTTATGGAAGCGACTTTTGGAATATTTCATTCGGATTCTCTCGATTCTGATTCGCGCGGTGACAAAGCACGGGATTTCTAATTTTGAATTAAGGTTACGCTCAGGTTGGGTCTCATGAATCTGGGGTGACTGCGCGAAGCCTCTGGATTAAGGATGATTAAGCGTAGATTAAATTTGTCTGACGACGATGATGTGTCTGGGATACGTGGATAGTAGAACGTGTTATGGGTAGGTCTAGGTCAGATCTAAATTGAGTTCGCGCTGGAATTAGAAATTCGAACGGACCTGTGACCACCATCGAGATTACGTTCGCTGCGTTTAACCCTTTATTTAGCGAATTTCCCAAAAGTCTTCAAAATCTACGCGAGTCTTGGTCTTGTGTCATTTTATGGAGTCGTCTATAACGAGCTTCCAAAAGAAAGAAAGCTCGTGCTGGCATTCGTTAAAAACGAACGGGTCACAATCAGAGGGTGGGTAATATTTCTCGAGAAAATATATTAAATATTATTTGATATAATAGATTCTTCAGAATTTAAATGGAATAGTATTTCAAATGGAACGTGTAAAATTTCAGCAATTAAAATATTTTATTCTGATGTAAAACGAGAAATAAAATTGATTGTTTTGGTAATCTACGGTTTAAGCATGAAAATAAATATTTTATTCTGATAATCTAACACACGTGAAATGAAATACGTTTTATTTTAATGATATAAAGCATAAAATAGAACACTTTCCATAGTTCTTGCAAATATTACAATTTCTTATCGAAGATTCTTATTGAAGAACTAAATTTAATGTATGTTTATAATCCAGAGGAATAGTACATCCGTTCGTGTTGCATTACCAAAATAAATATAAATGAATATACGTACGCTATAATTTAGTAAAGTAAAGATATTTTATTTGCCGATAATAAATCGAATAAATAAAAGTATTCCGAACTATGGCACGAATATTTTCAGTGTTTTTCAAATAAAATATTATTTGAAATATTATCTTACAAGTTTCGTATGACAAATAAAATAATTCATTTTTAAAAATACTTGCACGATCCGAAATAAAATATTTATTTACTATTTACTATTTAAAATACGTATTTTATCCAGCTGTTAGAAAATTGACAGGACTTCTAAGTCCCTCCAGTAAATAAAGGGTTAATCGTTCATACAGAGTGCTAAATACTTGAAGGATTTCAATACGAGGATAAAAGAGATTACGAATTCAAAGAAAGCTTCCAGATTAGATTCCTCGACTGCGCGTCAACCACAGTTGAAAGGAGAACTGTAGATTTAGGTTAAACGTATGTTAGATCAAGCGTAAGCTCAACTCGAGTCAACGTTACACTTCCAAAATGTCCAGATATCGAAGTAGCCCGCGCCTGATGTATTCTCCCAACTCTCTATGAATGGCAAATAAAGCAAGAATATGCTTTCGCGTTCTCTGCGCAGAAAGAAAAGGAAAGAAAGAAAAAAAAACAAACTGTTGCTGCGGGATAGCGCGGCGATCGATAAGGCTATCCATCGAACAACTTATCGCCGAGTTCGAGATTCGGCAACGAGCGAACGGGTCAAGAAAATAGAAGCGTTTAGATACGGATAACGCGATCTGCTTCGCGATCGTTTCGCCGAATGGCGAGCGTAAGCGTAACGTAAACTTTTCCTATGAAAGTTTCATGGCATTAGCATAGAGCCACGGGGATCGATAGTGGAATACGATACATTTTAACGGAAAAGGAAATCCAAAGGCAGTGTCTGACGCACCGGACACTGGTGACACATTTTCAGACCGCGATCCTTTCTCTGGATCGTATCCGCGATCTATGGATGGAAAGATGAGACTATAGTCGCTAAAGTATAGTCGCTGGTAAACTACGTGAACCTGACACCCGAATTTTCAAAACTTAATTTTTTTTTTTTATGGAAAATGATCGTATTTCGTTCGTACCTTCGTCAATTAATAAATCAAAAGAAATAATAATAATACCAATACAAAATAGAACAAAATTTAAAAAATGGCCAGCACCAGACATTGATATTTTTAAAATCTGTTTTTTTTCCCTATTTTAATACTCATACAATTGTATATATTTATAAAATAAATTATATACTTGACTATACTTATATACATTTAAAATTTTGAGAAAAAGTTATTTGCTTCCCTCCAGTAAATAAAGGATTAAGTAACTTTACGTAATGCTAATGCACATTAATTTCCCAAGTGTCTGGATACTCTTGAGCGTTAATGTATACCATACGCGACATCCCTGTCGTCCTACGAGCCCTATGAGTTACCCGCGCCAATAAAGCACCAACTGTTTCGATTTACGACCTCGCAAGGATCCCTACGATCTTCTGCACCACCGGCATCCCTCCGTTCTCGCATCGCCATTCGCAGGCTCGCGTAACCCTCCCGATTCACTCGCCATCCTTCGACCTGTCCCCGTCGCTTCGAGATGAGTCGGTATCGCGTAGCCGATTAATCCTCGGCCGGTCGGAAATATGCAGATAGAGAGGAGCAAAACGAGACGACCGAGACCACTTACCCATAAGTCATCCAACGTGATGGAGTTGTCCGTGTAGAAAACGAGGACCTCGGCGGTGAGCGGCGACGGTTCGCGTAGTTTCGAGGCGAGAAGCAGGCAGGCGGTTCCTAGCAGCTGCAGCTGCGACTTCCTGATCGGGCAGATCGAGAGGAACCTGTCGACGTAGTTCATCGAGAGGGGAAAGACCTCGTCCTGGCACTTCTGCTCCTCGCATACCTGCCACACGGATCATCGAGAAACGAGATTAGAAAACGTGTCGTTCCGTCGTCGGGAGCGGTTTCGAAACAAAGGATATGATCGAGGGGTTGCTTTCAACGATTCGTCCCCTCGCGGAAAGGGATAGAGGCGCTACACATCGGTGTCGGGGAAGTAGCGGATATACCTGGGGGCTCTCGGTTGATTGGAATGCGGGAAATACAGTTATGTCGTCAGGTAACTCGAGGGGGTTTTGTTCGTTTTCTTGGGCGATCTGGAGTGTAAACGGGGAATCTGATTTATT
>NW_026533254.1:26069106-26088845 GCF_026225885.1 Hylaeus anthracinus | reverse complement strand
AACCAGCCTCGTGGAGGGTGTATCTCTCGAGGGGTCGTTTTCTTGGGAGATCTGGAGTGTAAACGAGGAATCTGATTTATTTACACGTTTGGTGGACGCTTCTAGGGACCTCGGGATAGAAACTACAGTGATGTCTCGTGAGACGCACAAATTGCTCCACCATAAATGCACAGAAACCAGCCTCATGGAGGGTGTACCTCTCGAGGGATCACAGTTCGATCACTGAGCAGTGTAACATGATTCCGAACGGGGGTGTATCTCTTGAGGAGTCTAGGAGTGTAAACACGATCCGGGATCGGATTACTCGGTGAAACAATTTAATGCAACGGTGAAACTTTTTTATTGTTAACTGTTTCGTTGTAAAACTTTTTCCATCGTACTCTTGGCATTTTTCTGATTAAAATGAGACCAAACACGACGTAATTCGGACGATATTTACCATGCATATTTTTTTAGTTAGTGTTCTACGATATGCAGGGTGTTCTACCATGTATGATACATAATAAGTTGTTACAAGTAAATATGTTGCGAATTACGTCATGCTTGGACTCATTTTAATCAGAAAATTGTCAGGAATACGATGGTAAAAGTTTTACAACGAAAACGTTAACAATAAAAAAATTTCGTCGCATTACATTGTTTCACCGACATGCCTCGGTGTTTTCGCTCTGTCCTATTCTTTATTTGTTGTCTCTGTCTGCGTTCGAAGCTCGTCGACAAGCATCAGAGAATATACGAACTCTACGATTACTGCACACGGTCAGTCCCGAGCTTGTGCGTCTAACGAGACATTACTGTATTAGGTACCGGCAACTTTCATCGATAACAAAATTATAAACGGGTAAAAATAAACAAATGACTTGAGAAATAAGGGATATTTATTAGGTTGTCCCAAAAGGTTCTTTCGTGAGTTGCATTCAATTATTTTCTGTGCCAGTGTTTTCATAAATAAACAATCTAATTTCTTAGACATTGATGCTGTAACAGTAACGGAGCGAAATGAATTGTACACAATTTTGTAATGTAACATAGAACATAAAGTATTGTGTACGAATTAATTATTAATAAAACGAAAGAAACTTTTGGGACAACTGAATAATTTTAAACCCTCCAGTTTCATTTGGCATTCCTTTAACAAGTGATTCAACCCTTTGCGGTCCTACGTCGGGTGAGGCTCGACAAATATGTACCGAGATCAGAAAATTCGGACTGCAAAGGGTTAAATAAAATTCGGTCCGCGAGTCTCTCATTCACTAAGTAGCGGCAATGACGGTAATCGGTGATAAAGTTTCGGTGAAAGCCTGAAGAAAAGATAGGCAGACCGGATTTCCTCCCTTCGGTAAGTTAACGTCCGCGGCTTTGGCTAATCGATCACCCTGGGGCATAGGTCGCAGACCTCGGTTCTTGTTTTCAAAGCGTTCTCGACGAGAAGATATAATCGATGCAGTCGATGCCGAGGAAGACTATAACGAGTTCTCGACGTGGAAGGAAAATCCAGTTCGAGGGGGCGATCGTAATCCTCTAGGCTTCCCCGTCTAGACGATTATGATTTCAATTGGACGAACGTTGAATTACGAATTCAAAACGTAATTGCGCGCGATTTTTTAACACTGCGCTCAAGAAATCGGGTGACTCTACTTTTTGAAAAATCTTGAGTTTGAGT
Source organism: Hylaeus anthracinus (assembly GCF_026225885.1). NCBI lineage: Eukaryota > Metazoa > Arthropoda > Insecta > Hymenoptera > Colletidae > Hylaeus > Hylaeus anthracinus. Next base: position 26,087,182 of record NW_026533254.1, on the reverse strand, counting down.
GTCAAAGCGTTTGGCATAGTCATAACTTTCTTGAAAAATACAGATTATCGCCATTAAACGACGAACATTATTACATCGCATTAGTATTATTTATTATTATTAATTATTATTGATCGATTCGGTTTATTATTATTATTATTATTATTTGTATTATTTCATCGCATTTCTCAATTTTTTGTTTTATTAACCGATCTGTGCAATCAACAGCTCATATTAAGTTTCGTAATCTTTTCGAATAATGGACACAATATTAACCCTTCGCGATCGAGTGGCGCCTCTAGGGCGACGTATGTAATTTAGCCCTTTGCGCTAGAGGCATTTTTCTATAAAATCGAATCCAAGACATTTTTATAATTAATTTCTGTAGAACCAAAAACCCCATTTTGAAAAGGAACATCTACGAACATTCGTGACTCAATGTATTATTATTTCAAGTTATAATTAGCTGCATTCTGATACAAGTAAAATTGAAATGGTGGTGCGACGAGCACCAAGGAACGTTGCCTTTATTAATTTTAGGATATCTCGACAACTATTCATCGTGTTAACTTGATATTTGCAGAGAATATTTTCAAGATATCATACTCGAATAAGAAATAGCAAAAAAATTCGATAATTAATAATTAGATGTATTCTGATATAAGTCAAATTGGAATTGTACGTTCAAAAAATTAAATTCATATTATATATAGATGTGTCGAGCACAAAGGGTTAAAGACAAACCATAATGTGTAACGAAACACCCTAACTCGTGGCTGGTTAATCAATTTCCCATAATCGTCAAACAATGTTTATGGAGACACCTAAACGCCAGGGTCCCCCCACAAGGTAAACACCAAACTAGACACCCCAATTTCCGGAAGGCAGGGGTTGTGCCGACATTTTCGTGGGTACAGAAATCCCACCGGTCGCTCTCAACCGGTAAGCGCAGCCGTACGAATCGGCCGCTGTCGTTGCACGGGGAGGCTTATTGAGCGTGACCAACGCGTTCCACCCTTTACCAACATCCCTCGTAATTGTTACATGACGCGTACACCACGACCAATTAGTACCAGCGACTTCACCAAATAATTGTACGCTCCCCATCTTCGATCAATGGGTCTTACTTTACTTACATACTTTAGAAAATAAATAATATTCTAACTTTATTCGACAAAAATTTGCCTCTTTTGGTACAGCGTGCTGGTACGAGCGCCAAGGATCAGAAAGAATGTTATCAAACGCATTTACGGCGAAATATTGCAAAATAAATGAGCTATTACTTTGGATATAATGAAGAAATTAATAGTACATTATAAGTATACTGAGGATCTTTATGCAAAATAAAATCTTGGCGAACGTACCTACAAAAATTGAATCTAAATAGGAATTCATTTTATTCTGCAAATATTATAACACGAACTTTACTTTCGATCTTTCTTATATTCTTGAATATTGTTTGCATTTTGGAGGGTCTTGTACATTCAGATTTCCTATAAATGCATAAACACCCGCAGTCTAATCATAAGAATACTATCATTGCCTTTTAGTCATTTCAGGATATCTCGAAAACTAGTCATCGGGTTGACTCGAAATTTGCAGAGAATATTTCCAAGATATCATGCGTAAAGAAGAAAAAGGAAGAAAAATCGAGTTTTGGAACATCCTGACTAGGCCTAACCCCTTAAGGGGGGGAAATAGGTTTAGAGCTACGTTTTTGATATGCATGAATTTCTTTTAGCAAGGACTGTATACAATTTAACGAATATCGAGAAAGAAACTCCCGAACAAACTGTTGAAACTTCCAACGTCCACTGCAAATTATTCACGAACTACGCTGTTCCGGGATTGTGCAAAAATGTTGTCCCGGCGAGTAACGAAATTGGAGGTCGCGATGGAAGATATTGCTTCGGACTAATCTCGAGTCAGTCCCGAAGTTACATTTCCAAAATGCCGTTCCCACGTTTTCTTTATCTATTCCTTCGAATTTCCATGCGAAGGTCGTGTTTCCTTCGAGGACAATGAATTTTTCCCGACGAACCAGGGTGGGCATTTCCAAGAACCTACCGCGCCCCGGTCATGTTTTCCAAGGGTGGCGATTTATGGCAGCGTTTCCCCCCGCAGTTGGGGCACAGATGTGCTCATGCACCCAACGTGTACAGTTTTTCTCTCTCGAAGAATCGTAAATATTCGGCACAAAGACTCCGTTTCGCCTTTTAAAAATCACCCTTCATAATAAATTACGCCGTGTAATTCACGGGACAGATTACACTTATCTCTCGTATAACGGTAGTCGTTGATATATCGGGGGACACGCTATATTTCTCTATCGACCTCGGACAGCAGCGTCAAACAACTGTTCGCCGATCGTCAAACATTCGTACGGGACCGTGGAGGGCCAGATAGCGGCATCGACATTGTTATCTGCGCCGATAAACTTTAATCCGTACTTCTACGCGACCGATCCCGGCTGAACGAAAGAAAAGAGCAAGCTACGACCCGTCCGGCGTCCGGGATCCGGACAATAACACTCCACGCCTTCGAAGAGTCCACAGTGGGTGTAGGAAGTGCTCCTTCACTGATCAATTAAAAAAAAAAAGAAAAAAGAAAAAAAAAGAAAAGTCGAAAATGGATATATTAGCATTTTATAATGCGCAAATAAACAAAAGAAAATGTGTACGTGTGATGTGTATCCGTGTGAATACATTAACAGAAAAGTTTCTTCAAAGTTGTATTCAACTTTACACAATATATATAATAATTATTCCTTATTCAAGTTCGGTATTCATCTTTCAATACAAAGATTTTTCAACAATTTCAAAAAAAAAAAAAAAAAAAAAAAAAAATACACTATGTAAAATTGTGATTTATTAACTTATTTTTGATAAACAATGACGTTCTACATATTCCCGAAAATCTCTAGAGTAGATAGATTCTAAAAAAAAAATAGCTATTCACGTAAGTTGCGAAATTAACAAGAAAGAAACAAGTAACCGGTACAAATATCGAAGCAATATGTATTCGCACGACCGTTTCATTATTGAAACTTCATTAAAGGAAAAGAAATTTCCAGTCAGTGTAACAAGTATTCGTATAGGAACCATTTATTTTAAACGGGTTGCTGTACGAATACTTCTTACACTGACTGTACATTAATTTATAAGCAGACTGCGGATCTTCGTGCAAAATAAAATCTTGGCGAACGTGCCTACAAGAATTTCAACTAAATAAGAATTTATCTTATTCTGCAAATATTACAACTCGAACTTTACTTTCAATCTTTTTCATACTCTTCCATATCGTGTGCATTTTTTAGGTTCTTGCACATTCAAATTCCCTATAAATGGATAAAGATCCGCAGTCTATTTATAAGTATATACATAATACTTCCTTCGTGGGATTTCCTTTTGATCTTATAATCACTGCAACTCTTCCAAGCATTAAATCAACTGAATCATTTAAATTACCTAAGTTATTCAAAGTGGGATCCATTCTTCTATCATAGCCTTTTCTAAAAGTACTTTAATGGAAATTTGATCTTTTCTAATTCGTACGAAGCAATAAACGTGTTTACAAACTCTACTCTAAATGGTTCGTCATAAGAACCATACAAATACTTATTGCTTTTAAATTTTCACCCACTTTTCGCATATTTTTGTTAATTGCACATCTTACAGCAACCAGTAAATGTTGTTTGGACTATGTCTGTCTTAGAGATTTTCCAGAATAAATAACATGTCATTGATTATAAAAAAAGAAATTACGAAAACTACAATTTCACGCAAAGGTTATTTGGGAAATTGATCGGTGTATACATTCTGCACCGACTGTAAGTACACTATAAATGATTAGTTTCATATACATATACACGTGTTGAAAGTGGTCGATGGTCCTCTCCAACAACGAAGAATCGAAGAAGAGAGGTAACGAAGCCAATCGAACTGAATATCAACAACAACGTACTTCCATCTTCGTAATCTGTTATTCCACGTAAAGACGCAACTGTCGCGAGTAGTTGACGCAATTTTATCGCTCGCATCTCGCGACCAATAAATTCACGTTTCGCTCGACTCCGCGGGATCCGGAGGCACCGTTTTCACCGAGTCGCGAGTATTTTTGGGGTGAAGAATATTCCATCGGGATCCGATCGAATTCTGAAACGCGTCGGTCGACTCTATCCGACCGCGATGGCCGCTAGCGGCTCTAACGCCGAAGAATTCAAGGCGGTGGACTTGGACACGCCGTGTACACGCGATGCCAGTCCGGTCACGTTCTCGGCGTACTCGTATGCCTCAAGGTCGACTTTACAAACCTCCCGGTCGTTGCAATTAATCGCGCAAAAAGTCAATCGACAGTCGAATATATACGGAGCCTTGAACCTCTAATCGCGGGAATCTGGCCGGCGAAGATGGCCGGGCTGGTGGAGGTATTCGGTGACGTTTTTAATCCTCCGTGCTTCGCGGACTGACGGCTTTAATTAAGAGGAATAGTCTCGCAAGGTTGCCGCGGCTATCCGGATTTGTAATTCTTATTAGTACCGATGAAATCCGCGCTACCTCGCCACGAAATATTTTACTCCGACGCTGTGACGAAATGTAACACACGAGGGTTAATTGCGGTCGGAACGCGGCGATTTTTAGCAACGATTTCTAATTTAACGCGAATTACATCATTAGAAAGTGGATTCTAGCCGGGAGTACCTCGCTTTTGGTTTATAGATTTGTAAAAGTAACGAGCTGATTATATTAGTAACTACTTTGAGATCTCTATAAACCCTAATTGAATTCCGAGTAACCCGCTATGAAACAAGTGTGTACCAAGGAATCGTAATATCACGCTAACACTGTGCATCAAATCAGACCGCATTCCTCGTGTAATAGCCAATTAAAAATTACGGCCGTAACCCCCGGGGTACGTCGGACGGTAAATATAGTTCGAATTAGATTGTACCTTTTCGATCCGTAAAGAAATTTATCAAGCGAACTTCTCGGTACGACTTAGTCACTGCTATAATAATTATCATAAAACTTTCCTCGTTTCTTGTAAATATTTTTTTTTAATCGCAAACTGAAAATATTTATTAAGGGTTGTACTAAAATTCACGATTATAACATGTTGGGTTATTTTTGTCTGTAAATATAGTTCGAATTAGATTGTACCTTCTCGATCTGTGACAAGAAACTTATTAAGAGAACTTCTCGGTACGACTTAGTCACTGCTATAATAATTATCATAAAACTTCCTTGGTTTCCTGTAAATATTTTAATTTATCGCGACCTAAACGTCTAATGTATTAGGTTGTCCAGAAAGTCCGTGCCAATTTCTAGGAAACATTCAAAAACACGTATGAATTTTAATATATATTTATTGAATTACGTAGGTGCCATTTTGTTCCACAACCTTTCCAACTTTTAAGGGATGTATGGATGGTATTATTTTCACTTCGATATATTCAGACCTGTACCACCTACCAAAAATCGACATGGACTTTCTGGACAGGCCAATATTTATTAACGATTGTATTAAATTTCACGATTATAAAATGTTGGGTTATTTTTATCTCCGCGACCTGTTATTCGCGAATCAATTCCTGTTGTTCCGTGGATCGAGTCGAGTTGGGAAAGCGATAGATAAAAAAAGAAAAAAAAAAAGAAGGAATAACCGTTATAAAGAGTTAGCGACGAGCAAGGAAAAGAAAAAAGATCGTCGTCGCGTATATTTGTAGCGCGGCACACTCGGATGGCATTTAAACATTCTCCACGGCTAGACAGACTACATTGTCAGCGGCACACGGTCACGTTGAAAGGAAAAACGAACGCCGGAATCGTGCAATTCGATCCGAAAGCGGGGAATTCATTATCACGGTCGCCGGAGGAAGCCTCGGTGTGAAGCAACCATCGACTAGAATGTAAGAATGCAACCCATCGCACTCCGACCATCTCTTTTAACGCGAACGACCGGTGACTTTGATTGCGATATCCTGGACTTGGAAAAATCTTACGCGGAACATTGTTCCATTTCCTGATTCGAATTAGACGATCGATTGGTAAATTATTTTTTATTCGAAATTTTTATCTGAACCTTTATCGCAACGGATTCTAAATCGAACCAATCTCTTTCCACACGTAACATTGTTCCATTTCCTGATTCGAATTAGAGGATCGACTAGTAAATTATCTTCTATTTTTTAATTTTTATCTAAACCTTTATCGCGACGGTTTCTAAATCGAAACGATCTCTTTTAACGCGAATGACCGGCAATTTTGATTGCGATATCCTGTACTTCGAAGAATCTTACACGTAACATTGTTCCATTTCCTGATTCGAATTAGAGGATCGACTAGTAAATTATCTTCTATTTTTTAATTTTTATCTAAACCTTTATCGCGACGGTTTCTAAATCGAACCGAAGCGTTAAGTGGACCTCCGCCATTAAATTACACTTCTCTCTCTGGCTGAATTTTGTATTTCCAAGTTTATCGCCGACCGGGTCTCCGGAGACACGCAAAATAGCGAAACTTGATCTCGATACAAAGGTGGCCCGAATTTGTCGCGAGCATTAAACATTAATTATGAATGCCAGCGGCGTTATCAAGTCGCATTTGGCAAACCGTGGGCTGACGTAACCCGTGACTTATCGTGCTGACACGATTCGTCTCGTCAATGACGACGAAACTACACCGCCGAACGTAATCACTGGCACGGAGTGAATCTTGGAATAAAACCAACTCTAAACGTCAAACACAAACCTACACCTTCGACTTTCGATTCTTTAAAAATCGAAAGAAATAATAAATTGAAAAATAAGCGTGACTGTTCCACAGTGAACATCCGGAAATTTTGTAAGTTGTTTAAAATTCCGTACAAAAAGATTCGTACGCATTGCTTTTACTTATTATTCGAATATTAATCGATCGTCTCGCGCTACGGACAGCCACGAGGCGCACCTACGCATATCAGCGTGTTTTTAAAATTTTAAAGGGACCCCAGACGCGTCTTCGACGTCACGGTCACACGCGCCACGGCCAAAAATACTAATCCGAACGTTCATCCGCGACTTTCGACGCCTGCCATCGCCTAACCGAAAAACGAACTAGTGCGAACCTGTTCGATAGCGACGCTCGAGCCTCGGCAATGGTCGCCGATGGAATTTTGCACGTCACGTGGCCACGGACGGATACCGCTCTTATCTAAATAAAAATAATACAAAATTCGTAATCTTTCTTTTCTGCTCGTGCCTAGCGATTTGCTCGACGCGAACATTTAATCGCGACACTTGCCAACGCGGATCCACCCTTCCACCTTTCATACTGGTTTTCGCTGTACAATGGATGAGCTCATAGTTCGGAAATGCTGTCGGGAGTCGAAAAATGCGCTCTCTTCCCTTTCGATGCAAATAATTGCTCGTGGGCGGTCAACGTCGCGGAGATGGGCTGTGTACCATTACGTAAGATGTGTATGTATATATATATATATCCGGCAATTGAAAAAAAGTATTATGTTATCGTGCTTTTATTATCGACGAAATATTTGCTATAAATTGTCGACTAAGGATTCGCGACGCTTCGTTGGAATTTCTGACACGAATCAGCTGACAGGACGAACGATCGTTAAAAAACTCTCGAACCAAAGTCCCGGACATTAAAACACTCGTGTTAAACATTTGCAACAGTCTAGCGTGCCATTATCGACACTGCTGTCAACGTAGACTCGTCAACAATGGAACGCAGAGACCGTTAAATCCACGATCGATTATCGACGCGAAAGATTTCGAAATCGAAAGATTGACAAGTAAATGACCGAACGAATTTCCAACCAAGAGTTCATCAACTACCTGACCACGTTTCGTTTTCCACCGAAATAATAACGCTAATAATCGTCTGGAAAGATTCCAAAGGAGAAATACCGATCGCAGAATTCGCGAAATTTGGCGAAATTCAAGGACGACACGTGGACCGGAAACGGATGCTTACCTCCAACATCCACTCCGCGACGATCTTGCGCATGAGCGGCGAGATGTCCCTCTGCACGCACTCGAAGTAAGAACTGCTGGGCGCGTATCTCTCCTCGGTTTTCAGCAGATTCTGCAGCACGCGTTCGTCGCCGAGAAGAGCTGGATCAGCGTAGGCTCTGCATTCCGTCTCCGTGGTCTCGCAGCAAAGCAGATCCATGTTCCCGTAGCGTTTCTAACCTCACCAAGCACGGCAGGCGGCTGTGACGACAGCCTCGCGCGTTCTTGCGACTACGCGATCCAAGTTTCCCCGTCGTGTCCAAGGAACCTCGACGGATACGACGCTGTATCTCGTGCCAGTCTTTTCTTTTCTTTGTTTCTTTCTTTTTTTCCTTCGTCTCCTCTCGCCGCGGTCGTCGTTGTCGTCGTCGTCGTTCACTTTACTCACGTGCCACGTTGCCAAACCGTTTTTCGCCCGCCGCGACCATACAGAGCATCCACGAATCGATCGGAAAGATACGGTAGCAAGAGTTCACACAATATATACACACGTATATCTATACATGTATATATACTTGGTAACGGGAAGACGCTCCCTCGGGACACTCAACACTTCACAAAAAATAATATACAAATACACACGTGGGACACGTGCCGTGTACGTGTTACACGTACGAGTACAGGACCTTGGTTCCGGCCGATGACTTCGAATAAACACTCACCTAGAGGCTGTCTACGCGAAAATAATACGCGACACGAGGTAGAAGAAGAGAAAGAAAAAACCAATATACAGATGTTTCTTTTACGCTTCTTCGTATACACAACAACACACTCTCGTCTCTCTCGTGTTCTCTACGTCCGACCGAGTTCGACCGATCAGATAGTTTCCTTCTCTTTGTTTCCTCTCTTCTCGTATCCTAGCCCCGTGTAAACACTAGCGAATAAATTAAGGAGAAGAATCGTTTGGTATCCGATCCGTGCACGATTCCAAATAAATAAGCGCAATTCGAGTCCCGGTCGTGCTCGTGTCGTTTCGAATCGCGCGTCGAAGCGATTAGGCGATGTAGATTCACAGCGTCGCGGTAGGTTCCCCGGCTATACAAAGGATACCGTTTCCTTGTTCGAACAGAGTCCGGTTAGAGTAGATTTAAATGTCCTGCGGTGCGAGACTACCCTTAATCACTTTCTCACGATCCGACACTGGCGACTTACCAGGTCAGAATGCCGACGGTCCTCCTGGCTCGCCGGTTCGCTCCTCCCGAAGGGGTGGTAGGTGCGTCCCCACCTCTCGGCGCCAGCCGGTCACGTGACCACCGATCGATCCCTACCACCGGGGCGCCAGCGTGTCACGTGGAACGTAACCGACTCCCCCCTCCCGTGCCGTCATGACTGGGGCGCCAGTGCAGGATTCGCATCGTGTAACAAGACCCTCGACGTCTACCGACTACAGGGGTCGTCACCTTCGGCGCACGGTGGGACGAAACGGCCGAAAGCATGGAAAAACTGTTTATGTACATCGATAGAGGAGAAATTGCTGTTTAATGTAAGTCCGATCCGTTTTTTGATATTTGCTTCCGTTTTGCTGTGCTGCGCATTCAAAGCCAGTTGAAATTCGCCCAAGCAAAACGCTTACGATATTACTCCTAACTTCAATATACGATTCTGTAAAAATTTGCTCGGAAAGACGATATACAAATGAATTATAATGTCTACTAGACGTGTATAGATAGTACGCGATGCATAAAGTAAGTCAAAATGTTAACAACTTTTTAAATAATAGGGCCTCCACGGAGAGAAGTACATTTAAGTAAAATTGTAACTTTACGCACGGTTATAAAGAATTGACCGCACTTGTCCGAGGTTGAATTGCTGTCACAGGAAAGGGTGAACCATCCTCTATCCGATTCTGCAAAGATCAGGTGCCCCTAGGTGTTCGATTTCGAGAAAATGGCGATTAAATTAGACTAAACACGTGTTGGCCGCAGCGCTTGATAATCGAAAAGCGGTACCAGATGCGATGGTTGTGTCTGTCATACAGACTTTTCAATGGATTTAGCGAGAAGATAAACATGTATACGAACTCTTCATGATGACAAGCTAAGTTGGAATGTAGACAATTTTTAAATTATGAGGATCGAGTCTAAAATGATACATATATACGTTTGTCGGAACTCTTAATTTTACGCATTGTTATAAAAAATTGACCGCACTTGTCCGAGGTTTAATTGCTATCACTGAAAAAGGTGAACCTTCCTCTATCCGATTCTGCAAATATCAGGTGCCCCTTCGTGTCCCTTTTCGAAAAATTGCTGATTGTGCTAAGTAGGACTCGTGCGGAAAACAGTATGTACGTTTGTACGCTTACTTCTATGATTATTACGTACATCTTGTCATTTTTAAATTACTAAATACGTTTCTCTCATAGTTAATAACAGGTTTGAGTCGAATTTTGGTTAAATAACAATAAATATGTCAAACAAGCGAAAGATATTGAAACGCGTTACACTTTATACGTGAATATTTGAATACCTTGTAGCTCAAGTTGATTTATACTAATACAATTTAAATATCATAATATAGGGAATGGAGTTCCTAAAATAAAAGATATTGAAACGCGTCACACTTTATACGTGAATATTTGAATACCTTGTAGCTCAAGTTGATTTATACTAATACAATTTAAATATCATAATATAGGGAACGAGTTCCTAAAATTTCATTAAAATATTTTCAAGAGAACCAAAGTTACGGATTTTTGATCGCCGAGAGCCGTTTTGTCCCACTGTGCGGCGTTCCCGTGCTATTTTCTGAGACTATCGGAGGAACGACGGGTACGACGTGATGGTTAACCCGTCATAAAAGTCCCAGAACACTTGGAACAGATTTCCGAACGAGAGTGACACTATAAACACGCTTGAATTCGTGAGAATATCATTTTTCTGTTCCTCTATCCTGATTCCTGTATCCTATGAGGATCCAAGAAGCGAGTAGCATACACGCGACGAGTACCGAGAGACTCTATTTCGCTCGATGACGAGAATTGCAAATGCATCGCGAACAAGAAGAATACGACCGATAGGTTGGGGATCACCGATCGTGGAATCGTAATGGAAGCCTGACGGTCACCTTAAGTGTTTATAAATACTCGGTATTTCCATTCCGCTGGAATAATAGACTCTAAAGTAGACCAGCGAGCAGCGGTCGCCGCATTTTATATTTTCATTGACCGTCCGAGGAAACTCTACTTCCACAAGTTTCGTCCCTCGTCTTCGAGATTTCGAACCACCGCCTGTTCGTTAGTTCGGTTGAGAAATTCTTGAAGCGTGTACAGGGAAAGTAAGGGCCGCTTCCGGTGAATAATTTCAACTGGCAGGGAGAAAGAAACGGTCCGTGTAGGAGTGGGAATGTCCTTCGTGCACGAAACTCGCGGGTTCTCGGCTCGTTTGCGATCGCTACGCGTTTACTACGGCGTAGTAGGCGCGTGCAACTTACGCGACCGGATGTTGCCTCGCGTACCAGACGACGTCGTAACTACCGAACAATAAGTGTTACACTGGAGTACTACGAGCGAGCCGAAACGATCTCGAGAAGCGCGGACGCGTGGTCTTCTGCGAGAACCGGATAACCGGATATTCGGCCATTCGAGGAGCGATGAAACGAACGATTCGTAGCAGGAAACGCGTTATAAAGATAAAAATATAGGTGCGTATTTTTATACGCATTTATACGCGAGAGAGGTTGCTTTATTCGAACTGGGAAATACGTCGAATTTCAATCCCTGACGAAATTGTTTAAAAAAATGCCAATGTCACCTTTAGCTCCATTTAAAATGGATCCATGTATTTTTATTACAGTTGTTTCGTTGTCTGTCCCGAGTCGCATTTAACTCTCATGAATATTAACGATAAATATTAAATTTTGGTCAACGTTTTCGACGTGGAACGTACAGGAACCGAGTTACGGTATTATGCAAGAATGAAGAAGCTAGATAAGTAACGAACGAATAATGCGAGAAGTCTAAACACCGTATTTAGAAATGAGAATAGAATCGATCGGGATAACGACGATAATAGCGACAGAAATAGCTCTGCCGGTATTGAAAGCAATAATAATAAGCGTACGCGATGTTCTATTGTACGGTCACGGTCAAGGTTACGATTACAGCAACAGCGACAAGTGGTAGTAACACGATCACTCCACGACTTCAGCAAACAAGAAGTCTTGATTTACTATTGAAGCTACCACCTGAATAATAACGCGCGACGACGGTGAACGTCGAGGATTAGATCGATTGTTCGATTATTTTGTTTGTGTATTCGTCTGTGCACCTATACGCCAGAGTAATAAATATAACGATGATCGAAGCGAAATTACGCTTCCCTTTGTAAGAGAAGAGTAACTTATCTGGCATAATTAATTCGCAACAGTTGCAGTTTCGTGCCATGTAATTACACGTATTAAACGTCGAGCCGCGAGGCGTTAGGTAATTATTAAAACCATTAACAATTCCTCTTTCACTTTCGGAGGTGATCGTATCAATGGAATCTGAAAGTCAAATTTACGTTCGTGGTTGTCTTCGTTACTTTTTCGCAACTTTGCTGCATTATTAGTTCGCCGTCAATTAAGCTTCGCACTCGAGAACGTGAAACTATTAGATAAGATTAGGCTTGGACGTTGTTGTAGCTTTCAAAAGTATTTGATATATAAATTTATAATTTAAATTGAATGGATTCGTTAACGCTAAATCTATCGACGTTCATTTGTAACTATATAGAATAAAGTCTCGGTAAATGCACAAACATCTCTACCATAAATGCACTGAAACCATCCCCTCCACTGGGGGGTATACGCTTTGGGGGGAGGGGCGAAGCTTGTTGGTAAACATCAGAGAATGTACGAATCTACGATGGACTAGTCAGGCCCGAGTTTGTGCATTAATGGAGACTTTGTTTTCGTTCCGTCCTCTTCCTTTATTCGCTGTCCTCTACGTTCGCAGCTCGTCAGCAAACATCAGAGAATGTACGAACTTTACGATAAATGAACTAGTTCAGTCCCGAGCTTGTGCATTTATCGAGACTTTACTGTATCTACGTTAGTTTTCGTTGTAAAAAAAAACTTCTCAGGACAAAGTGACACTGTTTGAAGGGTTACATGTAACGGTGTAAGGGAACAAATTTTCAAGCTCATTTTTTAATGAGACTTCAAGGTGATCGGTGTTTTTTTTTTTTTTTTTTTAATGGAATGGTATATCTTCGTTAACGTAACGTAAGACCTACAACTGTTATTTAATTTAGTCGAATTTCTTCGATAGACACAGAGGTTACGAATGTTTATGGTATCGACTGTAAATGTCGAGAAATAATAAAATCATTGGAACTAAATAAACGTGGAACTGAATCGAACGACGCGTGAAACAATTGCGTATGATTCTTACGTTGCATGTAAAGACTGAATAAAAGAAATTCGTAATAAACGTAATTAATTAAGATAATAAAGGAAGCTCTAGGAATGTTCCACGAGCATGGCTGGAGGAGTCGCAGGGACGTGTCCGCGACAGAGTGGCCAACGTACCGGTTGCACCACGTGGTCGCCACGTCCCCGAAGATTTATGTTGTTAGAAACCCAGGCGAATATCCTCGCCTCCGGCCGGTTTAAATGGCTTCGAGACGGCTCTGTAGGCGCTCTCGCCGCGCTAGTATTTAATTTCACTAGAGCATGAATGTTCCGGTCGGTGCTTACCCACCTTTTACGATACGCTTTGCAACTTCTTCTCCTTCGGGCCCGGAGAAGCCTTGTTTTGACTGCGCGTATCCCGACACATTGTCCGTGAAGTGAATTCTGTTTATAAAATCGGACACCTCCGTCTCGCGGATCAACCTGTCGAAACACGCTCGTGCTTCGAGCGAATTCGGAGCTACAATGGCTCACGGAGTTGGTTCGGATTCGGACTTTTCGGGATCTTGAACGCGGATCGAGAAGATCGTATATTTCACGTTCGAAGCTGGAGTCTGAATTATAGACTGAGACGTTTCCCAGTGAATAAATAAAGATCTCTGGCTCGTCTGTTTTTAGAGAGGAGGCGTTCAGTGGCTTCTCCCTTGGCACGAAGATCGTCCAGTCGTTCCACTTTTCAGGTAAAATAAGCCATTTGTAGTCGTGAACCCGGTTTCTAGTGGAGTCGGCATCTTTAACCGGGCTCGTTGGCTGCTTATCGGTACGTAATGCGGTCTGATAAGCGTTTGTTGCATTTACATTTATGCAGCCGTGGATGCGGGTGGACGAGATGCCTCTGGCTCGGTTCACGAGCAAGAAAAATGTATAAAACGTGCCCTCGTAGACTAGCGCATCTTCTCCGAACATTCGTAATAATGTATCTCGTAAAATCTGGGTTAGTTAAATGTAATCCATACGTTTCGAAAGTGTAGGGAATTTATCCTTGATTCATACTGTGCTTGGAAGATTGAAGAAAATTATGATAATAACGTGTCCCGTGTGACGGAATGTCGGAATTGCTTGGATGCAACTAAATTGCGTCTAATGACACTCGTTGCGACGCAATAGCGTTCAATAAGCAACGTAACTAGCGATGCTAATAACGCAATCGCACTTCAATCCACGGCAATTATTCTGAATAGTTTTTTTACGTCTGCGGAATAATTGTATTTCATCGTGAGAAGACATCGTTGGAACGTTGTTACGAACGCAACTATCCGGAACATTTCTTTGTTTAATTGTAAACGATAGCTCCGAGTTGACAATAACGCTAGTATACAAAATAAAAAAAAAATGTGCGTTCAATGCCACAATTTTTTTGTTACGTATTTTGGCCTGCCAAACTCGAAAATCGTAATGAAATTTTGTTCTATGGATAGGTCCTTTTTTATTCGAATCTTTGAATTTTTTTTCGATTTTGATTTTCGTATGAGAATTGCGAAATTCAATATGGCGGATCCAATATGGCCGACATGTGTATCAAAAAATAATTAGATTTGCATGAAACTTGGTATGGACGAGTTACTTGGGCCGCTAATTTCGAATCTGACATCAAAATTGCAAAATTCAATATGGCGGGTACAATATGGCCGACATGTATATTAAATAGTTATTAGATTTGCATGAAACTTAGTATGGACGAGTTACTTGGGCCGCAAATTACGAATATGATATCAGAATTTCAAAATTCAAAATGGCGGGTACAATATGGCCGACATGTATATTAAATAGTTATTAGATTTGCATGAAACTTGGTATGGACGAGTTATTTTAGCCGATAATTTCGAATCTGATATCAGAATTGCAAAATTCAATATGGTGGATCCAGTATGGCCGACACGTATATTAAAAAGTTCTTGCATATGGCATCTTCCGCGACCCGATCGGACGTTTCTAGCCTAAAATGTGGTGGTATCTCAGAACAAAATCGAAAAAGAATTCAAAAATTCATATAAAAAAGAACTATCCATAGAAAAATTTTTTATTGCTATTTTTCGAGCTTAGCAAGCCAAAATACATGACAAACAAATTGTGGCATTGAACGTACAGTCAGTGTAATAAGTATTCGTACAGGAACCATTCGTTTTGAATGGGTTTGCCGTACGAACACTTCTTACACTGACTGTACATTATTTTTTTATTTTGTAAACTAGTGTAATTAAAAAACGATCGCTGAAAATGATTTCTGCCTCGAACGTACCATTCGACATGGCGGCAAATAAATCCGGAAGGGAGTTCGTAAATTACTCCTTTTATCTTGCAAATCTCTGTCCAAACGCGTGCTGCGATAAAAAAAAAAGTCACACGACAGTAAATTAAAGAAAAAAAAAAAGTAGCTCAGATACGATTCGAATCAGTTAACAAATGTTTGCTCGACAGCTAATTCCAATCAAGATAATTATCTCGGCGTAATTTTACTCAATTTTCGAAATCTATCGGACCGATCGAACAAGGTGTTTAATTAACTTTTTCCTGCAACCGTTATCGCTGAGCTTCCTCGCGATATTTGTTCCTCCCGTCCGCGTCGTTAAAGCGACAACGATCTCCGAAGACTATCTATCTCGATATTGTAATTGCTAGTCCACTGGGTTAAAAATTTAACGATTCGATACGATTCGGTGTTCACCGACATTCCGTGTCTATATCTTCAACGAAACGTACTCGCGCGAGCATCGATAGTCTCCGATTCCTGGGACCTGTCACGCAATCCTTATCGCGAAATAGGGATAATTAGTTTTGTATCCGACAGCGGCGCCTTCGAGTCATGCCGGCGAGGCTCCCGTCTCGAAAGTTGCATCATTTGTCGCGCATACTTCTCCACTTCGGGGCGGTAGCCACGTTCGACGCCTCGATGAAGATCGATCGCGGAATCGATTGAAAATATCGACGCGCGATTCTTTTCAAGAGCCGTCTAAAAAGTATCATTGTCCTTCGGGACGACGACGGAGTTTCGAGGCGGATTCGGCTTTTTCCTTTCTTCGAGTACACGTGTTACGAACTGGCTCAGGGATACAGGCTGCACCGCGTGAGATAGGGTATCGTTTCCACAGAAATCTAATCTTCGTGGCTCGCGTGGATCGCGATGTAACAAATTTTCGAGTGTTTATGGGTCCACGACGATAAGGAGAGGTTCGAGTCACGGTTCTTTTCGTGAGTCGGGAGGCGTCGTGGAGTCGCTAGGGGACAATCACCCCGTGGCAGTCGGTCTAGAACAAGTCGGGAGTGATGTGAATATTAATTTGTCGAGGAAACGTTTGAAATGGGAAGTGGAGATCCTGCGACCTAATTTAAGCCTCCGTCGGTGTCTTATACTGCGGTCTTGTGCGCAGATGATTGGGACGCCTGAACGGAACGAAGAAATAAAGATCCGTCAGTATTCGAGGTGTCCTAGGTCGTCGAACATTGACTCTTGATGAAAATACTGTCCTGAATATCGTTTCGAATTGCAGAGCACGGTCGAGAGGATCTCCCTTCGAGGAAACGATCCTCGAGGGGGCTGTGCCGCCTTAATTCCTCTTTGTTTCGTAAACCGTGCCGAAATTGATGGATACGCTTCTCGCGTGGAAGCGCAAACACAAAATGGCACCGTGACCTGAGCCTCGTTAAGTAATTATTCGTCGGTTACGTTGGAGAAACGACTTGGACGGATCAACGTCCCCCCTTTTCTGTAACAGCAAGACCGTCCAGACAAACTGAACTGCCGCTCGGGACTAATTAGTTTTAACTAGCGAAATAATCGTCTGTTTTCTGACCGTTCACGCCCCTCGGCCGGGCGTAATGTCCCTCCGGTCTCGAAGAAGCTGCTCGAAACGCCAGCGGACAATTTTCTCGATCGCGACGCGTGCTCGGGGAACGATTAACCTCTTCAGGGATGACGGCAAGTACGTTGCACGATTAGCTTGGATATTTTAGCGTTCGAAGCGATTTACGCGAGGCAACGTTCCTTACTATTCGTTTCCTGTAGGTATTACGTTATTCAATTGTTTATGTTCGCAACAATTTGCGAAGACAATAAACATTCTTCGAATGCTATCGTCTTGGTTGTCTTCGTGTTTTTTTTGTTACTTCGCGAGGTAGAGAATGTCGCCACAGTGGTCCGGTTGGTTGAAAATGCTGGCAAAATTAAAAAAAATTCTCGGATCTTCACGATACTTGGTATTTTTGAGTTACTTGGGCCGCAAATTATGAATCCGACGTCAGAATTGCAAAATTCAATATGGCGGGTACAATATGGCCGCTAACTTCGAACCTGATATGAGAATTTCAAAATTCAAAATGGCGGATTCAATATGGCCGACACGTATATTAAAAATATTAAATTATCGCGACGTATTGTTGCAGCGTATAGTTTTTTTACAAGGTCGAAAGCGTTTATACTTTTGGTAACGTGCAGTGGTATTGCAAAATTCAAAATGACGGGTACAATATGGCCGCTAATTTCGAATCTGATATGAGAATTGCAAAATTGGAAATGGCGGATTCGATATGATCGATACGTCCATTAAAAAGTTATTAAATTTTCATGAAAATTGGTACTTATAAATTTGTGCCGCTAACTTCAAGTCTGATATCAGATTTACAAAATTCAATATGGCGGATCCAATATGGCCGACACTTATATTAACAAGCTATTAGATTTTCATGAAACTTGAT
>NW_026533254.1:26066880-26069096 GCF_026225885.1 Hylaeus anthracinus | reverse complement strand
GCCGACACTTATATTAACAAGCTATTAGATTTTCATGAAACTTGATGCTTATGAATTATTTGGGCCGCTGACTTCGAATCTGATATGAAAATTGCAAAATTCAAAATGGCGGATCCAATATGGCCGACACTTATATTACCAAGCTATTAGATTTTCATGAAACTTGGTATTTATAAATTATTTGGGCCGCCGACTTCGAATCTGATATGAGAATTGCAAAATTCAAAATGGTGGATCCAATATGGCCGTTACGTATATTGAAAATATTAACGTATTGTGAATTTTTGATAAAAAAGGATTTCAAGGTTGACAGGGGAACATAGTCGGAATACATTGATGGTAATAACAATAATAAATCAAAGTGAAGATAAAATGAAGGATAATAAGGTTTGTTTTAATCGCGCTGGCTCCGTTCGATCCGAACTTTTATGGCGCGTTCTCGGCCTGAATTCGTTCATGCTTGTCCCCGAAGTAAAGAGTTCCGGGAAACAGGTGCAGAACGAAACGTGAACGAGTTTATCGATGGGCCATCGTGCTTGCAAGTCTCTGTTGCTTTCGGTTTGCTCGGTTTGCTGGAAGGATCGTTGGAAATGTCCGTTAAGGTAAAAGTGGCATTCCATTCCTCAGGCACCATTGCTCCTCTGGCCGTGCACGAACTTGTCTCGATTAGCTGGGAACGAAATCCCGGCGAGATCTTTATAAAAAATTCGGAAAAAGAATCCCTCGGAGAAGCTATCTGGCCCGTTGATCGGCTGGTTACCGATAATTCGATGGAAAGGGAGCCTGACTCGATGAGACGAATCTTGCTCATTGAATCTTATGAATACATTCGCATCTTGCCATCGACTTCCCTGTGAGCAACGATAATTGTTCGATATCCTCTATTCCCATAGAGTTAAATTAAAATAGAATCGAATTGCGGTGATTTTAGACGAACGTTCACACGTCAAGAGAGAAAAAAACAGACATGCTCTTTGCACTTGATATTCCCCTCGAGCGATAGCAGTTTCTTGTCAGTTTGTTGAAACTCTTGCAAAATCTACATCAATGGAAGAGAAAAAAGAAAGAACGAGGCCAGAAGATATCACTGAATGGAAAGAGATTACTCTTGTGTAACAATGTTGCCAACGTTCAGAAGTGATTCTATTAATAACATTGTTGTAGCATCGCACAAATTCTGTTAATAGAGTTACTAGTTACAATTCTCGCAACACGTCTAAACGACCACCGCCCGAAGAATTCGCTCGACGAATCGTCCAATTAAACAATAAAGCTCCATTTTCGGCACCCCTGGCGCACTGGTGATCGCGCAGCTCGTCTTGGGGCCAAACGTTATTCGGCTTATCTGCCTCTAAGTGGGCGGTGCTCGATAAACTCCGATGCCTGCAGCCCTGACCGTATGATTTATACGTCGGTGCATAATGTGTCGCATCCTTCGATGAGCCTTCCGATTGCATAAGTGACTACGGGGTTAGCGTCGCGACTGTTGAAAGCCTCGACGTGGCGCCAGCCTCTCTCATTGTACGTGTCGTCCGCGCTGGATGATGTTTGCTCTCGGGAGCGTTCCCTTCGACGTTGGACGGCCGTGCAACGCGAAAAAAAAGCGCTCTGAAGTGTCTCACCTTGGGCTCGGTTAATAACTGACGTCTAGGAGATGTTGTCAGCGGCGATGATAGGCGAAGGAGGATATCTCAATTGGGGAACAGCAGAGAACCTCGTCCAGGACGATGCAAGAAGGTGGACGCTGATACCGAGGACGATTAGACGGTGGAAGGAACTTTCGGAGATTACGACGCTTTTGCACTTGACCCATTTCAATTTTGTTTGGGGTACCCTAAATCTCAACAATCGTCGCAGAGTGGTGATCTAATTTGTTTACAATTCTCTTATCGGATTCGAAGTTAACGACCCAAATAATTTATAAATACCAAGTTTCATGAAAATCTAATAATTTTGTAATATACGTGTCGGCCATATTGGATCCGCCATATTGAATTTTGAAAATCTTATACCAGATTCGAAGTTAGCAGCCCAAATAACTTATAAATGTCAAGTTTCATAAAGATCTTACAACTTTTTAATATACGTGTCGGCCATTATCTACCCGCCATTTTGAATTTTGTGATTCTGATATCAGATTCGAAGTCAACGGCCCAAATAATTCATAAGCATCAAGTTTCATGAAAATCTAATAGCTTGTTAATATAAGTGTCGGC
>NW_026533254.1:26064701-26066870 GCF_026225885.1 Hylaeus anthracinus | reverse complement strand
ATCAAGTTTCATGAAAATCTAATAGCTTGTTAATATAAGTGTCGGCCATATTGGATCCGCCATATTGAATTTTGTAAATCTGATATCAGACTTGAAGTTAGCGGCACAAATAATTTATAAGTACCAATTTACATGAAAATTTAATAACTTTTTAATGTACTTGTCGATCATATCGAATCCGTCATTTCCAATTTTGCAATTCTCATATCAGATTCGAAATTAGCGGCCATATTGTACCCGCCATTTTGAATTTTGCAATACCACTGCACGTTACCAAAAGTTTAAACGCTTTCGACCTTGTAAAAAAAACTATACGCTACAACAATACGTCGCGATAATTTAATATTTTTAATATACATGTCGGCCATATTGAATCCGCCTTTTTGAATCTTGAAATTTCAAGGTCATATTAATAACGAACCCTAAAGATGATATCCGGAACGATTACGACATATAGACCACCCTGGATACCTCGCTTCACCACCTTGCTTTGTCACCAGCGACCCCCGAAACGCCAGCTTAAGCTCCACGAAATTAAGCGTCACTTGTGAAACAATAAATAAATAAACAGAACAAATAAATGGCCCAAATATCACTTAGGCCCTTGCCTCGCTTCCCCGATTCAACGAAACTACCTTCTCGACTTAACAATCGTCGAGTGAATCTCGTTCCCTGGGTCGAACAATTGCAATCCTCCAACAATTCGAATCCCTTTCAATTAGGGTATTTGGACACCCTCGAGGGCGTGAACGCTAATCATCCTATCGTATCGCATTGTCCACAAGGATCTCTAGCCGAGAAGGTGGCGGCAGGAGTAAAAGGATTCACCGGGGTTCGGTTTTACCCCGAACGGGAAATCAGGGTTTCAGCTGACGGGCTGGACGTACCTGAACCGTTAATGACCTAGGCTCTCGCGTACCTGGCCCCGAAGCTTCGAGAGAGACCCCAGCATTGTTTCTCCTATGCTTCTAGCGACCTCAAGGGTTGCCGAGTGTCGATGTAACCGTACAATGGACCTCCAGCGTGTTTGGGAACCATTCAGCCGAAAGATCTTCGACTTACCATCGGATTTACAGCCTCGAATTTACTGCTGGACACTGGACCGGCTCTCTCGGTTGTTTTCGATACCTTTGGATCATCCAATGGGTGCCCTGCTGCGACTAGGTCTACCTGGAACGCGGGATTCCTCAGGGGCTGGATCGCGTTGCGTTCGTTAGGGTTGGTCAGCTTGGAGAGCTTTGGGAGTCCTAGGATCTGTCATTCCGTGATCGATGGTCGAACATGGCTTTCGTGGGCTTCTGTACTGCTGAAACAAAAATATAGCAAAAGGTCCTTCACTATTTTGTAATTCCACGTTTTGTTGTCGAGGTACGAGGAGATAATGTACGTTAGATATGTTTTTGGTTGTTGACGTTACGAAACAGAAGGGAGGTATTAAATAACCGCACCCTTTTTAACGATCTCCTGTAACTAAATCTATCAAATAGTGGCGCTTATCGTGACCCGCGTTGATTTAACTACTTCCGCTCCTCTTCGATAAAGGAACGCTCGATACGATGTTACAACGGTGTTGTTTGTAAAAATAGGGGCTTCCATTGCACCCGAGCCATAATTTAGCCTGGCTGTATCGAATCCACAACGGCGCTTTTTCAGTAATTTTAGGTGGGATTGACCATACGCCTCGTCAGCGTTGTTCGATCGCAATGGAACACGCGTGTACAATGTTTCATTCTGATGAAAACATAACACGTTCACAAATCGATTAACACTGATCGCAAACGTCACCCACATATGGGTGACAGTGCGTTTTACCGAAAAACTAGACAAATTAATTCTGAATGTTAAGTGCCAAAGAAAAGAAATTTTTAATGAAATCCTTGAATTTCGATGAAATTACAAATATTAATATAAATAGCGCAATAAATGTTTGATTATGTAGTTTCCAAAAGACTGTAAAGAAAATTTAATCACAGTAGAAATTGCCAAGAGTATTAACCTGGTAGTCAACGCGTTAACTCCACTTTTTGAACAATCTTAAATGTACTCAGACAGTATTTCCTTGTAGACAGCATATGCATTAACAGTATTCAATATTGCCATCCCACCAAAAACTACCCCAAACCTACTCAGACAGTATGTACATTAACCGATATTCAATATTCCTGCCTC
>NW_026533254.1:26062729-26064691 GCF_026225885.1 Hylaeus anthracinus | reverse complement strand
CTACTCAGACAGTATGTACATTAACCGATATTCAATATTCCTGCCTCTACCAACAACTATCTGAAACCTACTCAGACAGTATTTCCTTGTATACAGCATATAGATTATCAATCTTATCGTATTCCCCACCATGTGACTTAAAATAACCATGAACTGAATTTTTAGTTGTAAATTATAAAATATTATAAAAAAACTAGGTCTAAACCTACTCAAACAGTATTTCCATATAAACAGCATATGCATTGACAAGTTTATCACATTCCCCATTACGAGTTGGGAATCATATTTAGCAGTATTGAGTATTCATGTCTCCACCAACAACTACCGCAAAGTTACTCAGACAGTATTTCCGTGTAGACAGCATATACATTAGGAATTTTATCGCATTTCCCATTACGAGTCGGGGATTATACAAAATCCCCGGTCAATTTGACAAATGTTCCATAATTTATCACTAGACTGCGGATCTTTGTGCAAAATAAAATCTTCGCGAACGTGCCTACAAAAATTGTACTTAAATAGGAATTTATTTTATTCTGCAAATATCATAACATGAACTTTACTTTCAATCTTTTCTATATTCTCGCCTATTATTTGCATTTTGTAGTTTCTCGCACATTCAAATTTTCTATAAACGCATAAAGATCCGCAATTTATTTATCACACTTGCCGACTTTAGTGGAGATTACGTATAATCGCCCATTTATCACATTTACCGTAACATATACATGTATAAGCTTATTCATATACATGTTTATAACGAAAAATTCATTTGGGAGTATTACAACTATTATTTAATGTAGACAAACTTCTTCAATGAACATAGAGGGTACGAATATTTATGGCATTGACCGTAAATTTAATTTAATAAATAAACCCCCACCCTAAATATTGGACACTGTAAATATCGAGAAACAATAAAATTATTCTATTCTCATCGTGTTACCGTACGAAGCGAACCGAACTTTCGAGCCTGTCGTATCCGATTCACGACTGTTTTCCTCGCCGCTCTAGAGTGCATCACATTGCGGTCAATAATGTTCGCCACGTGACACAGTTCCCCACGTGAGATTCACCTTCAGTTAAATGGAATGACTGCAAACAGACACGAAGGAGGTGTCAATATTCAGCCCTCTTCCAATTAGCATGAAACGACGGTTAACTTACGCAATCTTTATTGCATACGAACGACACCATGTTTGCTGCGACGCGGCTGTACCACGCGCTTAATGATAATGACCAGGCGCCGGCGCCAATAATTGCCTGGTTTTGCCCTCTTCGCTCTATCGTCGAACATAAATCATCGTATCGCACCCTCGATATCTTTCCGTCTTTTTTTCTTTTTTTCCTTTAACGCCACTTCTCTTCCACGCATCGACGAGTCGTATCGATCGTGACGGACGACCGCGTCCCATTGATAACGATTAAGACAACGTTTCCCCGCCATGGCGAGCCGACGATGTGTGCTACGTTCATAGACTGGCGTTGTTCGCGCGAAAAGTATGTCGAAGGTACGTTGAAAATGCGCGGGGACATATTAGGTCGCTTCGCAGGATTCTGTCAGCTGTTACAAGCGAAACGGTGTGGATTCCAACAAAATCCCGTTTCACTCCCTCTAAGAAAAGAGATCGTATTCTCTAAGGTGGACAAAGCACGTTCCAATGTTGGAGTCATTCTGTATACAGTCACTCCCATATTTGTACCCTCTATATTTATTAAAGAAATTTGTCAGCCGTTACAAAGTGTACGGCGTTGATTTTAATAAAATTCCGTATCAGTCCCTCTAAAGAAAGAGTTTGGACAAAGCACCTTCCAATGTTGAAATCATTCTGTAATTTGTCTAATTTAATGCTTCAATGCTTCCAAATCAATTTTTGATTCTAAATATTCTGAAAACGGAAGTTTATACGCGTACATATTTCTAATGAAAAATTGATTCGGAAACACCGGCGTCTGTCATTT
>NW_026533254.1:26051068-26062719 GCF_026225885.1 Hylaeus anthracinus | reverse complement strand
CCGGCGTCTGTCATTTAAATTAGACAAAGTTCTTCGATAGATACAGTTAGGGTACAGTCTCAGGTATAGTCAGCGAAGCCCTAAATGAGATCTATTATCGGATTCGGTTCAGCGGCTGCAACACGGCGCGTATTTAAACAGAACTATTGCAGGAATGCGGTCTATCATTTGCGTACAGTTTATCACGATATACATACGTCTAATCGTGCAGGAAACGCGAGGTTTTGTTGATCCAGCTGTAAGGCGACTACCAGACACTGTCGAACGTGTAACCGATGCTGCCGCTGTCGTGTTTGGATTTCTCATTCTTGCCAGTAACGCAAGTGTTCTTCATGCAAGGCGTGTCTCCCGTGTTAGCGACGGTTCCACGTCTCTTCCGTCCAACGAAACAGCCCAAATCTCGCTTATCTTCTACGTGGAACGTTTTCTTCCCGTGGCGTACCTTGTTTCGATTGTGAACCCTTTCGGACCTGGCCTCCACGATTCAGCACACAACATTTAAAAATTACCGACGAATTTTCCTTGAAAACCACTATTACGATTTTTCTTACATTTTCGGTAATGATTTTAGTCCGAGTTAACCGTAAAAATGAAATAACATTACGTTACGAAAAAGAAAAATAATTCAGATCCGAAAGGGTTTTATCGAATTGCGATAGTCGCGACTTCGAGTTACGTTTTTGATTAAACTGATACTAATGACACGAACATACAAGAAGAAAAAAATAGAATCGGTATTAAAAAATGAAAGAAAAGAAAAATGGCACTATAAATACGAGGCTCGGTTATATCAGCGCCGAAGGGATTTATAAATCTGAAGAACCGCAGGGAACTTGGAAGCTACGTGGCACCGTATCGCGGTATTTAACTCGTATCGTGGTTTTTAAATTCCACGTGGCCGTCGATCGTTTTCGACCGCTCCTTGCTTTACTCTGTACCAGTGGATTTTTCGTATTGTATTTGGTAGATTAAACCCTCCGATGTGCACGTTCGTTACGTCGGATTACCGCGGTCAATAATACGAAGTTTGTCTACTAGGCGTGCAAAAACAAACAACGATTTCTCGCTAAAAGACTGCTATCGCGTGGAATCGAGCTGGTTCGAGTGTTTACGAAGAAACGAGAGACACGAAAAGAAAAAAGAATTGCCGTCGGAATATTCGATACTTTTCCACGGACCGCGAGGAGCGGAAATCAATACGCGCCGACGTACCCGCATATTAACAAATCGATCGGATGATGGATGCACTCTCAAGTACCCATAATCCGGCGTATCTTGTCGAATTTATTAGTAATATACCGTGACAACTTCAATTAAAGCCCACATGTCTAATGTACACCGTGCTACAAATGAGGGATTATGTTCTGGAACGTCGATGCTTTTATTATTTATTTATTTTTTCATGGTTAGTTCCAGTAATAAAATATTCATCCTAGAAGATGTTGATATTTAAATGGTCACTCTTATATCAAATTCTATACATGCGTACGTTTTGAACCGTCGATACTTTTAATATTTATTAACCGACTTCGAAAAGGAGGTTACAATTCGACACGTATATATATATATTTTTTTTTTGAGGTATGCTCATTTATTTTCTCATGGCTAGTTCCAGGAATAATATTCAACCTAGAAGACGTTGATATTTAGATGGATTTATTTTCTCAAAGATTATTTTCTCTTCAGATGGTTCTATTTAGGTGGTTTTATTTTCTCAGAGATTATTTCCAGAAATAAATAATACTCAACCTAGAAGACGTTGATATTTAGATGGATTTATTTTCTCCGAGATTATTTCCAGAAATAAATAATATTCATCCTAGATGATGGTGATATTTAGATGGATTTATTTTTTTTGAGATTATTTTCTCTTTCCAGTAATAAATAGTATTCATCCTCGAAGCCGTTGATATTTAGATGGTGCCCCTCGCATCAAGTTCAATACCTGGTCCACCCTAGCAGTGCCAATTTACTCCCACCCCCCTACAAACCCCGTATCGCGAGCACACATCGAATGGCCCCAGAGTGATCCCCATTAACGCAATTTTCCTTCATGCACGTTCCAATGACCCCATCAACCACCCCGAAGGTTCCTCAATCGCGATTCCCCCCCGAAAAACGAGGAAGCAGTCTGGTAGTTGATCTCGCGCCCGCATCGGTCTCCTTCCGCCGCGTCTCTTCCCATTTTACGACGCGGCACGGAACGAGGCGCCGAGCAGCGTCGCTTTGGAGCGATGCGGGCAGGTTAAAGCCTTTATTTAAAGGCTGGGCCGAGCAACCTAGACTCGTAGCGCCAGCCCTTTACGCCCTGTGGCCAAACGGTCCAACCTATCCTAACGTAACCGGCCAACTAACCTCTCGCCGTCTTTCTCTGGCCTCTCTGTCCCCGCTGTTACGGGTTCCTCGCCTTCTATCACTCGTCCCCTGACCCCTGTTCCTCTTGGCCGTTTCGTAGAAACCGTTCACGGACGGTATATACGTGGACGTACTAATGGCCGATCCGAGTGGGGATGCTTTGCTTCGTGGCTTCGCGTTTGTTAGCCCCCCTTGGTTGTGCATCGTCTTCTCCCCGTCTCTTTGCTTATTTATTAACGAACTCCGGCGACGCTCGCGTTTTACTCAGTTCCTGGCTCTGATCCATTCGATGAACTATTTAGCTGCTTGAGTAATTCGCAACTTTTTTCGCGTGGACCCTTCACCGGCGCAAATACTTGAAAAATACTCTGCTCTGGTTGAAGTCAGGGTCTCAATAGACCGCACGGTAAACAGTTCTTCCTCGAGGAGTCGAAGTCACGGTACTTCACGGGCGGAGCATTATACTTCGCTAACTTGAGATGACTAGGCATCGCGGAATGTGCTTCTTCGTGTGGAGCAAAAATCGAAGGAGGTGTAGACTAAAGTACTTTGAGCATAGGTTGTACAATAACCGCTTATGGTTTCTCAGGAAACGTCGCCGATGCCGTAACTCGTTTCGCTGCGCGTTGATTTTCACGACGTCCGATACGGTACTAAGTTTAACGCTCAACTGAACGCATTGGAGCTTTGTTCTTTTCTATAGCCGACGAAATAGCTGGACAACAACATTTTTTTTCAATTCGTGACACGAAATAAAGCATTTGGAAATAGTTATTCGTTGAAGAATATCTGTAATATTTCTGAAGTAATTGAGACCTTCACTGCATAGATCGATTAACTCCATCGGTTGCATTAGAATTGTAACATTAATTTTTTAATCTACTCAGACAGTATGTACATTAACGATATTCAATATTGTCGGCCCCATCAACGACTACCTTAAACCTATTCAGACAGTATTTCCATGTAGACAGTATGTACATTAACAGTATTTAATATTGTCATCCCACCAAAAACTACCCTAAACCTACTCAGACAATATGTACATTAACGATATTCAATATTGCCATTCTACCGAAAACTACCCCAAACATACTCAGACAGTATATACATTAACGATATTCAATATTGCCATTCTACCGAAAACTACCCCAAACATACTCAGACAGTATATACATTAACGATATTCAATTGCAGACGCCACCAAAAACTAGCCCAAACATACTCAGACAGTATGTACATTAACGATATTCAATATTGCCATTCTACCGAAAACTACTCCAAACATACTCAGACAGTATATACATTAATGATATTCAATATTGTCGGCCCCACCAACGACTACCCTAAACCTATTCAGACAGTATTTCCATGTAGACAGTATGTACATTAACAGTATTTAATATTGTCATCCCACCAAAAACTACCCTAAACCTACTCAGACAGTATGTACATTAACGATATTCAATATTGCCATACTACCGAAAACTACCCCAAACATACTCAGACAGTATATACATTAACGATATTCAAAATTGCAGACGCCACCAAAAACTATCCCAAACATACTCAGACAGTATATACATTAACGATATTGAACATTGCTCAGACAGTATTTCGGTGTAGACACTATATGCATTAGCAATTTTATCGCATTCGTCATTACGAATTGGGGATTATGTTTAACATTATTCAACACTCCCGTCCCCACCAACAACTAACCCAATCCTTCTCAGACAGTATTTCTGTGTAGACACCATATGTACTAATAATTTTATCGCATTCCTCACCATGTGACTTAAAACAACCATGAATTGGATATTTAGTTGTGAATTATAAAATATCATTATTGGCAGCCTCTCGCGTGATAGTCTCTAACAAAAAGTTAGGTCTGAACCTACTCAGACAGTACTTCCCTTTAGACAACAAATACATTAGTAAGTTTATCACATTCCCCATTACGAATTGCTGATTATATAAAATCACCGGTGTCTTTGATGAATATTCCAGAGTTTATCACATTCACCGTAGTATATATATTTATATATATATTTTATATATATTGATAAAAAAAAAAACAAATGTATTCAATAGACATACAGGTTACGAATATTTCTGGGACTGAGTGCATACTATCAAAGAGAATTTTAAAAAACAATATACATTATTTCGTCGCAATGAACGGCTCAATTAGATCTTTCATTCTAACAGAACCCTCGCAAATTTTCAAGAGTTATTCGTTTATCTATTCCAGGTCCAGCTCGTGGACGTGCCATCCGGTCGAAACTTAGGAAAAGTCTATTTCCTAAAGTCGCCAACGCGGTCTCTAGAATGCCTAAGCGGATATGCCTTCTCATCTTTTTAAAGTCACGCGTTTCCATTCTGGCCGCAGCGTCTCTGGTGTCAGTGTCGCAGCCTCCCATCGGGTCGCGGTCAGATTAAAGGCGTTGCCTCGTTCTAATCTCGCTAGAATTTAAACCCTAGACGCTTAGGATTCGGTCTAGCCTACCTCAACGCGACCCTTCTTAGCGTAGAGTTCCGATCGAGCTTCACGAAAGGCTGCCTGCTCGAAAATGTTACACGCTGGCACGCAACTAAACCGCCACCTGTTCACAACCACTTCCAAAGAGAAACACATCCTTCGTTAGAATTTCTAACTTAGAAATGAGGTCTTAAGAACCAGTGTGACCAAAGTAACATATTTTTGTTTAATTGAGTTACGGGCTAAAGCGCATAGCTGATGTTTTTTATACAACCAAAGCGACGTATGTTTAATTTCTCCTTGATTAACAGATGGCCAGCACAGAACTTTGTTGTCTTTGTTTTTATTTTTCGATGAATGGGAAAACTGTAGTCCCATATTTCACCACCATGTGTTTGTTCGTTTCCAATTTCTCTTTTCTTTCAATGTCTTTTTTTTTTTTATTTTTCCATTGCTTATCTTATGCCATATAGCCTTTTCAATACTTATATTTGTTAGTCGGCCCAAAACCAACCACGAAAACCAGGGTGGTTGGCTGGGATTCGAATCCAAGTTCTCGGCGTGGTAGTCGGCCACGCTACTCGCTGCTCCACTGTCCGCCCTGCACAGAACTTGCTCGTTTGGTTTTTTTTAAGTGCGTAACTGTCACTTTAGTTATTCCACTGAATCCATGCATCACGATACAATTATTTCTGTTTTTCTTGATATTACTTTGCCTTATCTCCTTAATTTCGGCTCTGTAACTCTGTACATTACATTTACGTTAGTCTTGTGTTTTGTACACGTCTGTTGGGGCCCACTGGCCCCCAGCTAGGGTACCCCGGGGTTGCTAAGCCCGTACTGTAGCTGCAAACACCGCTACAGCCCCTGAGGATTAGCACAGAACTGCAACGAATTTTTGCCAAGTAGTTCCAATTTCTCTTTATTATAACTCAGTACCATAACTTTACAGACAGGCTACTCTGGCCTCAAATATAAAATGTTACGACTATACCAAGTCCTTTGACACTTAAATTTAAAATTTTTTCAAAATGTGCATCCATCTTTCCTCGAATAATTTTCTTAAACTTCGCATCTCACTGTCGACGATCAAAAGGATAGCACAAAGTCCTGTTCTAGGAATCTCGAAGCGTTAGGAAAGCCGTTGCTATTTATATTACAAAAGGAATATCTTTTTAAATTCTTCTTGGAGCCCTTTTAAATTCTCGTTGCGCGGTCCTTAGTATACCAGCAGACTATCCAGCTATTACGTCACGCAGTACAAATGGATTTAAATGCCGCTCTGGCTGGCCGGTTGTCTGTCCCTTTCGATTTCGATGTTACACGCACACGCGTGCGTGTCTTCCAGCCCTCCCCTTTTGTATTTTTCACTAGGGTGTCACTGCGGTAGAGGCCTGATGGAAATCTTGCCGGGCAGTCGGTTCCCGATAGCCATTGAGACTTCTTCTTCCCAGGCATTCACGGATTACTCGAAGGTGAGAAGAGAAAATACTGTAACTCTTGCTGTACGCCTTGTTCTTTAATTTTCATTCGTTACAAATGAAATAGTAGCAGATATTATGAAATTCTATCATTTGCACTACGCGAATTATTTTCCACGTAATATATTTTGTACGTGAAGATATATCAAAATATTCCGTGGGAAATATGTGACATATGTGCATGCGTCTCCAAGAAATATTTTTTCCTAGCCTTGGACGACGACGTGAAACCTCTCCAATGTTCTTAAACCCGATTTCTTTGTTCTCTAATTTAGCCAAGCTTGCAAAGAAATTCATATTCTCAAAGTAGTAACGATACCATAGTATTTTGAGAATTTCAATGACAGATTAGTTAGCGTAGTTACGATAGACTAATAGTGAGCGGGTAATAGGGCCAAGATGTTAGCTATGATTAAACGTGGAACATTAGGCGATGCAAGCTAACCACGGGTGACATCTGGCGAGCAATGCATACATCCATACATACTGTGTCAATCGGGCCCAACGAATGTGTATACATACCAGTCGTTCTACTCGAATTAATACGTAACACATACCGTTAAGTGTATGACTAGTAAAAAAGGTAATCTCTCTCGTTTTACAATTTTTTCCCACCTTTCTGACGTACTCATACGCTACAAAATTTCTATAGTTTTCTTTATCGAATATTGACACTGCAGCACGAAATTATGGGATGGCCTAATACATACACCGCAGAAAAAGTGTAAAGAGCGATATGATATTTGAATCAGAAAGAAGGAATTTTTTCTAAGCGAATTAAAAATAGAATTAAAAATGGAATTAAAAATTGCATCAGGAACCGAAGTAACTGTATTGTACTCGGAATGCAGAGCTGGAAAACGCTGAGGTTTCGCCTCTGTAAGAGTACTCTACGATATATGTATACACGTTCGTGTCAGTTAACAGGTTAGGGTTAAAGGAACACTATCAGGTGCATCGTATGCATTCCAGCTTGCAGGGACCGCCGGCAACCACTCGAGAATCTCGAGCGGTCGTCAAAACATTTAAAGGACGAGTCGCAGCTGCGAAAACATCTGTTTTCGATTCTGATTTTTTTAGCCCTTTCGGGACGATGCTCAGCTCTACATTTCGGGATTCTCATGTCCGGCCATATGCGTCACGGCGATAGAAACTGTACGTTCGCGTGTATTTTCGTCGTCCTACTCTCTCAATCTTCCGCTGATAAACGTGTCCTGTGGTCCGCTGCAACATGCGCCTATGAATGAATTTTAATCGTGGCCCGCGTTATCGCCGGGCGAATTTGATTCGAGCAAACCGTATCTGTGCACGTTTCACGATATCCCTCGGCGATTGGAACGTGCTTCCCGTGTACACATACGACCAGTGACGCTCGTATTGCACATGGCTGCCGACTCTTTATTTTATAATCTATTCGGGGTTATCAACCGCACTCTTTCATACTTGCTACCTTGTACGTTACAATATTAGCGAGGTTGTCGCGCGAGTTGTCATTGTCGTCGCTTTATCGAGTTATTGCGTTATCGCACCGTATAGGACAGTAAAGTTTCGATAAATGCACAAGCTCGGGGGCTGACCTTGTGCAGTTATCGTAGAATTCGTATATTCCCTGATGGATCAGCGCTTAAACATTTTCTAACTTTCCTTTAACAATACCAAGTATTAATGTTATTCTGCTTTTGTCGTTCGTTATAATTTAGTAAGCGTTGTTATTAAAATTTTGTTAGGCGCTTCGTTCAGGACCGTACGTATCAGAATTAGGTGTTCGTATTTTAATAACTTTACAGTAATGTCTCCATAACCTTGCATTGGCCTTGAAGTGACCTTGTGCAATTATCGTAGAGTTCGTATATTCTCTGACGTTTGCCGACGAGTTTCGAACATATTGGAAGGACAGCGAATAAAGAAAAAAGACAGCGAAGGTATCGTCAAAAAACCGCTTTTTGGTACCAACAACATTTGCAAAACACCCCAGGAAAATTTTTTTAAGCAAAAATAACATCATATTCGGATTCAGCACCCCAAGAAACCTATAGATACCGAGTTTCATGATGATTGGACAATATTATTTTTATTCCCAATGATCCTTGTGGAAATTGACCAAAATCGTGACTCAGAATTGATTTGTCAACTTTAAACGTCCATAACTTCTTCAATTCTTAACCGATTTACTTCGCACACACGCCGTTTGAAAGCTCTTTTAAAGCCCAATAAAAGTCATTTAATGCTAAAAAACGCTCAGATGGCTTTATCACCCTCAAAATTCGAGTCAAAGATCACAAACCTTAAAAACACTTACGAATTTTTTTGAGGCCCTCACGATTCTTCTAGCCGGTCACCAATTTTTTTATGGGTACCTATTATGAACGTGGACATTCGGTAAAAATTTCATCGAATTCCTATTTAAGGTTCTGAAGTAAAAAAATAAATAGTTGCAAACGCTGAAAATTCCAAGGGGGTTCCCTTCCCGAATTTCGGTCAAAAATTTTTATTTTTAAATCTCGCCCAAAATATGGTTTTCAATGTTTTTGGGGACGAGAAACACGATTCTGAAGCCGGTTTCTCAATAAAAAAATGTTATCGCGTGGTTTACTTATGAACCTCTCTTCTTCCTTGAGCTTGAGGTCTTATTTTCGCAACGGTTACATGATCGTGACATCCATTTGTTAGTATTATTCGGGGTATACTCCCCAGTGGTGGGGGTGGTTTCCGTGCATTTATGATAGAGAAATTTATGCATTTATGGAAACCTTACTGTAGTCACTTCAACGATTCTGACAATTCTCGTGAAAATGTCATTTTTGTTTAGAAAGGAAGTCCATTGGAATATCAAGTAAAGTATCTTTAAATGCACAAATCTCTCTCCGATAAATGTACAGAAACCATTTGCACCACTGAGCAGTGTAACATGATACCCTGGTGTTTTCGCTCCTTCCTCTTCTCCCTGTCCTTCACATTCGAAGCTCGTCGTCAATCAGAAAATATACGAACTCTACGATAAACGCACAACTTCACTTCCGAGCTTGTTCCATTTAAGACTTCACCGTATTCAGTTTCAGTACCTCGACTTGTACCCAGTGCAAGTTAACGAAGAAGCCAGCTCGCTC
The DNA here is from genome assembly GCF_026225885.1 of Hylaeus anthracinus. Lineage (NCBI taxonomy): Eukaryota > Metazoa > Arthropoda > Insecta > Hymenoptera > Colletidae > Hylaeus > Hylaeus anthracinus. The sequence goes on along the minus strand of NW_026533254.1, from coordinate 26,053,294 downwards.
CAGTCGAAGAATGAGGTTTCTTAATCTCCCCAGGAGGAAGAGGAAGCGAACACCTCTTTAAAAAGGTGACAACACGAAATGAACGTTTGCGGTTGTCCGCATCTATTTCGCGCCCGTAGGAACATTTTTGATAGCGCACGCGATACCGCCTCGATAAGCGTAATTAGCATTGCAGGAAGTGGTTACCGTAGGGAAGTATCCGAATGAATTACTCTGATTAAGTAGCCGGTCTCGACTTCTCTCTGACAGGAACCTTCGATCGCTCGCGAATAAATTACGTTCGGCGCGGCACCCGTGATTACTCGAATCGTTCGCGAGACTCTCGTTTACGCGAGACGAGAATTCTCGCGCGAAATCGATCGATTATATTTTATCCCTTACACGTAGTACTAAAATCGTACCGTACACACGGTGTACGTAGAATATCTGGATTATATCGAGCAGACATTGTTAATCCGTATATATGTACTCCATGCTGAAACTGACACGAGAAAAACGTGCTCGTAACGAACCGAAAGCGCGTCGATGTCGGTTCTTTGCCGGTCCGCGACGGTGGGTGTGGGAGCGAATGCAATATTGTGCACCCACGTGCAACCACTAAGCCTATAACTCACGGGCTGCGCGCGTAAACACACGCTCGTGACAAAGCGCACCTTGGATCGAAACACCCGTGAACCTTGAATCCACCGTCAGCGCATGCGTACGCGTTGCACGTAACGCATGCACTCTCCGCGATTGACCGACTCGTGTGTGGACTGATTCTCACGCGATGCGTCGCGACGCCACCTTGTTCCACCCCTTGCCGGGAAGGTTTACTCTAGCGAACATCTCTACCACCGGATTCGTCACGAATCGAGCAAATTTTTCTTGTAAAACTTTGGAAAACTCGCGTTACGTTCTTCTAAATAAGAAAAGCTAAAAGAAGCGAATAAATAATCGCTTCGATATCTTCGCACGGATCATTGGACGTTTCAACGCGATGATTTAATGATATTTATACGCTGGCGAAGAACCTGCAGCCGAGTATTTTTCTCCCGAAGAGGAACGAACCTTTGAAAGGTAACGTAGGCGTGGTACCCAAACACGCAGGAGGTCTTCAACTTGTTTCGAATTCCTTCCTATCTCTTTGGGTGCATTAAGGAGCCAGGAGGTTCCCACGGAGTGAAAAATCAAGCATTGGAAAAGCTTGTGAGAAGCCCGGCGAGCGAGCGCTTTTGTATGCGTTCGTTTTTGTGGGTTAGAAACTCTGCTCGTCGATCCTTGCATTTACGATGATTGCCAAGACTAATAATAATTTTCTCTATCATAAATGCACGCCAAGATTCGTATCCTCGATGAGACAAAGTATCCTCGCCGCTAGATCTGTAGTACAGATTCTGTACCCATTTCAAGTGGAATATTCTTGGTGCATAGTTTGCCAACACTTGTCTCGTGCCATCCAATCTATGTACCTTCCCGTTCCGCGGATACCGCATTCGCCCTTTTAAGCATGGGAAACGTGGAAGCACGATGTTTTACCACCTCGAGAGACGCAAGGATCCGTACCCCTAATCGACGGTGACACGCGTAACGCAACGGAGACGCACGGGATGCGTTCGCGGACACTGCGTGGGCACACGAAACCCATTCCCGGCGCGAGTCTCTCCGCGTCCTTCTCTTTGGCCGAGCGTGATAAGTGCGCACCGCGAAAAACGAGACGCCGGATGTGACGTCACCGCGGCCCCGCATATTTGCGTACACAACCCGCGCGATTACACTCCGGTGCAATAATTCGGCGCCGACGAGGACGTTCCGTCGCGCAGTGGTCCGAAAGGCCAAAAATGCGACCGAAATTAGAGTTTTCGGATCTTCAGGAAAATTGGTATTTTTGAGTTATTGGGACCGGAAATTACGAAAACGAGACAATATGGTTGATATGTAGATTAAAAGGTTATTAGATTTTTTTATGAAACTTGATGGTTATGAATTATCTGGGTTGCTAACTTCGAATCCCGTATGAGAATTGCGAAATTCAATATGGCGGGTACAATATGGCCGACATGTATATTAAAAAGTTATTCGAACCTGATATGAGAATTGCAAAATTCGAAATGACGGATCCAATATATCCGACACGAATATTGAAAAGTTATTAGTACTTCATGAAACTAGGTATTTAGGGCCGCGAACTTCAAATTTGATATCAGAATTGCCAAAATTCAAAATGGCGGGTACAATATGGCCGAC
>NW_026533254.1:26037073-26051058 GCF_026225885.1 Hylaeus anthracinus | reverse complement strand
CGAATATGATATCAGAATTGCCAAAATTCAAAATGGCGGATACAATACGGCCGAGATGAATATCAAAAAGTTATTAGATCTTCATGAAACTTGGTATTTATGAGTTTTTAAGGCCGCTAACTTCGAATTTGATATCAGAATCGCAAAATTCAAAATGGCGAGTCCAATATGGCCGACACGTACATTAAAAATATGAAATTATCGCGACGTATTACTGTAACGTATACATTTTTACGATGTCGAAAGCGTTTATACTTTTGTTAACGTGTAATGGAATCCGTGTAAACAGCGAAAGCTTCTACCTGGCGCTTTGGAAATTGCAAATAAGCGGGTCACGACAATTAAGTATACACGGTGCGGCGCAGGAATTCGCGACGCGATGTGCGGTCCTCGTAACTTGGTCCCGTGTGCCCGTGCTTCTTCGCGCACACATCTATCGTCCCCTTGCTGCCTGGGAAGAGTAAAGAGCACCGTGCTCGGGTTCAGAGACAAGTTTGCGCAATCAGACCGCATCGCGGTTGAGGCAAATATCGTAGGTCAAATATCGCTGGTGGAGCAATTGTTGCCGGAGCTCGCGGGAAGCAAATGCACTTCCCTTGGAACGACAACGTAACCCGATTGAACGGAATTCTCAGGACTCGAAATATTCAGCGATGAAGATTCTCTCGTCGATGATAGATCTATTACATCCACTGTAATCGTTGACAAACAGTAACGCGATATCCTTGTTAACATCAAAAACCAACAAACGGCTCGCGTTGATACATATTCGTTATTAACCAAGGACGAAGAAACCGCTGCGTTTCGTTTCGCCATCGAGACACTTCCAGCTGAATAATAATTCGACAAGAGAAGTTATGGCGTCGACGACGCGTATAAAAAACGTGCTCGGTAAAACGAGTCCGATGCGTGCATATAGTATAACAAACTGGACTCGAGTTCATTTTTCTCTCTTCGAATCGAACTCGCGTCAGCCGTGTAAATGATGAAGATGTCGCAGTTACTCTTCCAGCGTTGTCAACGAGATCCTGATGCACGGCGTGCGCTTTTAATTGAATGCATGCAACCATGTTCCGCCTGGGACGATCAGAAACACGAACGGAGGTTACGACGTAATCTGTATTTTCTAGTCGGCTTTTCTAATATTAATTGCGCGAAACGTAGAGACTATGACGGCTGGAAAAGTGGTTACGACACGCGACGAGAGGTGAACGCGATGTGTTCGAGTCCTACGCGTTGGTATCGAGCACGGTATCCGCGCCATTACCATGGCTGTACCATCGAACCGGACTGACCTCTACGGTGTCCGTAAATAATGACGGGCATACCGACCGCGACCTCCAAATGTTTCGTCCCCAGCGGGCATTATTTTCGCGGGCCGATCGCTCGCAGATAGGGCTGGACACCTCGTGCGAAACGAGCTGTCGATGCATAACGAAGGACCGGCCAGATACAAACGCCAGCGCTCTACATATATTTATGCCCGTCCGATCCGAGCGGGGGCTTCTTTATTTTGCCCGCAATTTGCTGCCAGATGCGATTACCAGCGCGATTACGGGACGGTAATGTGACGGAGTTTATGGACCGATTCGTGTATTTGCGCCCGTAAAAGCCTCTTGGTATGGAGGTAAGCGCGCGTACCTTTGGGTTCCTTTGAAAATTCGTCGGATCGGGCTGAGACGTTTACGGACGATAACGTTGACACGAAGTAAAAAATAGAAATAGAAATTTGGAAAAAAGACCACCTCGCGTCTCGTCGATACCTGTCTGCCCGTCGAACTCGTCCCTGCAGGCCCCGTAACAAAATCCTCCGCTTCCCTCTCTCTCTCTCTATTTCTCTCTATCTCTATCTCTCTTTTTCCCGACGCGTACAGATTCTTTTCCAAAAACGTCGGTCCAAAGCACCTGTGCCGTGAAATTCCTGTCTGGCGTCCTATGCAGCGGCGGGAACGTCAGTCGGTCGCGATCAGCGACGAGGAGGGCCCGCGGAGTGGGAGTAAACGGTGCCTGGCGAGTAAAGAAAGGAAGAGGAATCCGAGAACGGCGGGGGAGAGACCAGGGGATGCTGTCTCGCTCGTTCACAGGGCCATCCATTGACGCCCTCGGCCAGGCATTTATGAATGAACCACCCTCACCACCGCCGCCAGCGCTTGCCCCACCACCGCCTGCGGCGTCGAGCTTCGGACACTCGCCACGCATGCGCTGCGCGACCGAATGCGCGGCATACCGGTCGCGAATCGCGGAGTTAACGCTTCGCGCTCCACGCAAATGCACTCCACCCTGGACTCTCCGACGACCACGGTTTTATTCGGGACCTGGAAAAACTGACACCGTCGAATCGATCGTGTCTATCGATGTATGTTCGATTATTCATGTTTTTAAGTTAAATTATTCATGGTTCTAGGTGACTGCTATTGGAATGCGGAAGTCACGAAGTACGAAGGGGTTTCGGGATCGTTTCCTTTGTATTGGATTGTCCGGAAAGTTCGTGCCGTTTTTTGGTAGGTGACGTTAGGACAGGTCTGAATATATCAGAACGATATCAGAACGGACGGAATATTCAAATTGCCTGAAAGATGGAAAAAGGTTGTAGATCAAAATGGCATCTATATAACTTAATAAATTTATACTAAAATTTAAATATTCCGCGTTCCAATTTTCCTTCGAAAACGGCACGAACTTTCCGGACAACCCAGTATTTAGATGCAAATTCGATTGAGTTTCTTTTGAAAACTTTCATCGCATACAGTTGACTAACAGTCATAAGCCTGGGTCTAATAAGACTCTTCCACTCAATCAGCAGTTGCCGAGTCGAAATGACTTCCCCCACTTAATCACTCTTTTAGGTTTTGTACCAGACTACCCCGTATAAGCCTGCGCTAAAAGTGAAAAAAGCTGCGTAAAAGAATTGTACATGCAGGAAGTACATGCAGGAATGCAATTATAATTTGTTAAATAGAATGTAACTTACCGAAAAGACGTTGCAAACAAAGTGCAAGTAATCTATAAGAGTATGCATGGAGATAAAATTTATTAGTACTGTTATTATCCGTACGACCTTCTGCAGTGAATTTTATAAACTTGGTGATGCGTGTGCTGGCTACTCGGAAATACTGTCTGATTAGATTTGGGATAGTTGTTGGTGGGGGTGAGAATATTGAATATCGTTAATGTACATACTGTCTGAGTAGGTTAGGGATAGTGTTTGGTGGAATGGCAATAATGAATACTGTTGATATATATACTGTCTACACGGGAGTACTGTCTGAGTAGATTTGGGATAGTTGTTGGTGGGGGTGGGAATATTGAATATCGTTAATGTACATACTGTCTGAATAGGTTTGGGATAGTGTTTGGTGGAATGGCAATATTGAATACTGTTGATATATATACTGTCTACACGGGAGTACTGTCTGACTATGTTTGAGGTAGTTTTAGGTGGAGGCAAAAATTAATTTGGGCAGTATTGGTAAATTCTAAAGAGGTTGCAAGAATAATTACCACCACAGATGTTAAATGACGTAATTTCTAATTGCATAGAAAGAAAATTATAGTCTCGTAGGAATTTTCACGATTGCGATGGCTATCATGTGGTACCCTTTGCACGTTGCCCTCTGGCGGTCACTTTGGGCAACACTGGGTACTCCCACTACTTCCGTTTACGATACACACGATCGAGTGAAATTTGTTCTGTAAATTAAGAATGTTACACGCGGCTACTTACGACTCGTACGTTTCTTACGCGTGGTTCAATCTCGCATCGAGACTCTTTCGTCGTCCGAAGGTGTTTTTGCAAGACAAAAGCCTACTACGCAACACCCTAATTTTCGCAATGCAACATAATTCGCGCGAAAGAAACGCGGAATCCCCGCGGTGGCTGTCTCGACGATAAATCTTTTTGTTCCAGCTCCAGTTCCAGGGCCGACGTTACGTAAAAGTGAAGCGCCGAAATGCTCGCCACGTAAATCCGTTAATCTCCAGTCGAAATTTCGATAATGCGTTTGTTTCGCAACGCGCGCGGTGATTTTGCCGCGAGAGAATCGAAAATAAGGGAGCAGAAGAAACGGCTATCGTCGGTGGTAGGTGTTGGCGACCGTGGCGACACGCAGATTTCTTTAGGTTTTTGCGAACGTTAACAGGATGCTTTCACCGGTGTCGTAACCGGGAATCATTCGGGTCGATTAGCATCGAATCGACCGTGACTCCGAATGACAAACATTGCGTCAGAATGAAATTACGTTGGGTACAATTTGTTGGAAAACGACGGGCAGATTGATAAAAAAGTTAGAAGGGAGGGCAGGAAGGTTTCGATCTCCGAAGGACGACACCGATTCCAATAAATGACTCGCCTTCCGACGCGACCTAGCGGAAACGGAGGCTATCGCAGAAGGAAACGTCGGCGCTGAGAAAAAAAAGCAGGCCCTATCAACGCGCGGAAAAAGTGAAACTCTCGGCGACGAGCGCAGTGGCTCGATGTCAAAAGGCAAAACGAGGAGCGTCTCTTTAAACGACCGGTGAACCAGCATCTGCACCGCGAAAGTAAAGAACAGGGGGAGGAGGGGGAGGGGGGGTTAATCGAGCACATGCGAGTCGCCCCAACGGGCGCACATGCGCGCGCCATGTAACAACGCGCGACAAACCGGGACCAACGCGAAGAAGGCCGATTCCTCGCCGGGTGAACACGTGTCCAGACTGACAAAAATGCTGCCGGGCCCTTTTTTCTTCGACCGAAGTAACGTCCGCAGCGGCCATGGATCGCATTGTGGCGTGAGGCCGCGTTTCCTCTGCGTTCGCGCCGCCGAAAAAAAGGGGGACACGCAGCGAGCGACTCGCCGTCTGGAAAAAGGGGCGCGTGCACTGCAACGGCCGTTTCTTCTCTGATGCACCTTTCCCTCCGACCGACGAATTTCTCCCGAATCATTTTCTGGTCGCTCGGATGGAGAACGATTCTTTTTTATTAAATATTGTTGACCGTGTTTGCACTTCGACCTATTTCTATCTATTTTGATTTATGTAACCCGCGGCGGTATAACGAAATTTTATAGTTACGTAAGAGATGCGTATGTAGGATAGATAAAAATGCGCACCACTGATAGGGGAAAGAAAAGAACGTCGGGCAACGTCGCACGTAGCGAGAGTAGGGGAGTACCGAGCGTCGAATGGCAGTCTGTGGAAAACGTGTGTCGAAAGCGCGTCAAGAACGCAGAATCTCCTTTTTTTAATTATTTTATAATAAATTCGTATTTCTTCAAGTATTTTTACGATACCTGCTATTCCCGAAAAACCCGATCCTATATGTACGTAAAACGTATCATTTCAATTTATTATGTTGGACTAGACCAAACATACTCAGACAGTATTTTCGTGTAGGCAGCATACGAGTGAACAATTTAACCATATTCCCTACCATGAGGCATAAAATAACCATTTATTGAATTTTTAATTGTAAATTATACAATATTGTTATTCGCAGCCTCTAGGGGAATAGTGTCCAATTTAAGTCTAAACCTACTCAGACAGTATTTCCGTGTAGGCAGTATGTAAATTAACGGTATTCGATATTGCTGTCCCATCAAAGACTTCCCCAAACCTACTCGGATAGTATTTCCATGTAGACAGTAGGTACATAAATGGTATTCGATATTCTTGTCCCCACCAACTACAACACCAAACCTACTCAGACAGTATTTCCGTGTAGACAGTATGTACATTAATAGTATTCAATATTGTTATCCCATCAAAAACTACTCCAAACCTACTCAGACAGTATTTTCGTGTAGACAGTATGTACATTAACAGTATTCAATATTCCTGTCCCTACCAACAACTACACCAAACTTACTCAGACAGTAGTTCCATGTAGACAGCAAATGCATTAACAATTTCATCATATTCCCTACCATGTTGTAAATTATAAAATATTATTTATTCTACACTAAACTGATGAGACTTGAACTTGCAGCAAAATTTAATTACTTTAATTTTAAGACCATAGCGGGACCTGTACTTATAATATTTTTTTTTTATACTCCTTTGGTGACTCGTGTGCGAAAAACTGAAAAAGGTGCCGAAATTTCGTGGTTTTTCGGCTATAACTCGGCTGCCTCACATTTCTGAGGGTTGGAAATCTAGATTTATACTATCTGGGTGGTTCCTAACAACACAGAGTAAGTGTAACGAGTATTCGTACAGGAACCATTTATTTTAAATTGGTTCTTACACTGATTGTATCTAAAAAGCAAGTTTGCAGTATTTTATGCAATGTTTAGTGTCTAAAATGACTGGCCTAAAATATAAATAAACTTTATCAGAGTTTATTTAAAATTCTTTTGATCCCACATTCAATCGCAAAATAATACTCGGTAACAAGTATAATCGAAAATCGAGGAGAACGAAGAAATTTGAATGCGTTCGAAACGAATCTTCCTCGGACCATTTGCTTGGACGTCAGATTAAACGTGGAATAGACGAAATGGAATATTTGTTGTGCTCGTAGGTTTCTCAATTACAGTTTAGTACGACGTCGTAGTTTTCCTGGGTCGCACCTGTGTTTACATTGACTGTATGCGCCCGTTTCAATTTACTCACAATTAAGGTGTGGCGTTGGTTTCATGCTCTAGGCCGAGGGCATTAATTAACGAGAATGAATGGAACAAGCTGCTCACCATGAATGAAACGCTACGAAGTTGCGACAATTAGTACTGTATCGTATCATGTTTAATACATTTTTTTTCTCACGCCGCCAGTCCTTTGAAAATAGAGTAACTTTACGGGCTCGTTTACTCGCTCTTTTTATATGTTTGAAAAATTATGCTTTCACGGTATCAGTTTAATTAATTTCTTTTATATATATATAGAGTTTCTTCCACAAGTACGGGTTACGAATCCGAGGGCTCAGCCGGCTTAATGACAGACCGTTCATAATTCGAACAAAACTGTCGTCACGCACTACGGTAAGCGGTACGAATGCTAATGGATAATAATTTCATAATAAACCTGAATTATTGCATAATGCTGGCGAGACGTCGGGCGTGGTCGCATTACGCTCCGATGGAAAAGGAGAGAAGACGGAAAAATAAAATCAATGTACTCGCGGGAGATCACACGTTTCCCTTTAAGTACTGCAACTCGTAATCATACACTTATCCGCGGCAATTTACCACGGTGCACCGTATATCATCGTCGTCTGTTATTTACAAGATGTCGGCGGACGTGCCGATGTTTGCACGAAGAGGAAAGCCCGTCGAATTAAGAAAAAGGTGAGGATGTCCGCGCGATACTTGATCGAATTATCGCGATTTTTACGTTGAAAAAATTCTTGTCGTCGATTTGTTTAAAATACGGTCGAACCGAGCCGGGTACGAGTAAAGAATGGCGTATTCGTCGAGGCTTCACGGCTTCGCGTTCCGTGCAGAATGTTGACCTGCGAAGAAAGAAATATGAAGCCGCGGGTAGGCAAAAACGATGAAAAAACGTGGCCAGGGTTGATTAAACCAGAGAAAGAAGGGCCACAATGTAGCCACTAAAGGAGCCGAATCGGTCACATTTAATTTAGCAACAATGCACCGGGCGTCTTTGACAGAAACAAATTGACTCTTCTACTGTTAATGGACGTGCTCATATATCACGCATAATTTGAACGAAATACGAAGTTGAGAAACAAAAACGCCCAAAAAATAGGAAAGGAAAGCAGACGGAGAAAATTTGAGAAATATTTGATCAGCGTAATGCACTTTAAATGGGTCAAGGAGAGAAGATCGCCGAGTAAACGAATTCCCCCGTGAAAAAAATAGTAAAAAAGGAGGATCCACGAAAATCGACGGTTCGCGGAATTTCGACGAGACAATATGGCGGTCCTGGCGGAGGAAAAAGATCGGATAAAGAGGAGCCGGAGGATCGTAGAAACGAAGGGAAGAAGGGCAAAGTGGCGCGCGTCCGAAAAAAAGAATGCTTGGAGGGAAAGGGGCGGGGAAGGGGGCAGGGGAATCGGGCAAGAATTCGAAGAGCGGCATACGAGCATCTTATTTCAATATTTTAAGCGCACTCTGGGGTATCACGCATACCACGAGTGGACGGCCAATATTTGAAACGGACCACAAACGCCGGCACGGCCGTCCCTGAGAACGGGGAACGCGAGATGGGTTGCATACAGGGTGGTAATGGAAAATCGTGGACCCATCCTACACAGCGCGATTCTTCGATGAGAAATAAACCCGAGTTGTCTAATTAAGTTTGCTCTTAGAATACCACGATTTCTACGAGAAATATATAGTTAACGTTGGAGGAACCCTAAAGCCTGTTTTCCACGAGTTACGATGAGTACGTCCTGCAGTGAATTTTATAAGCTTGGTAATGCGTATGCTTGCTACACGGAGATACTGTCTGAGTAAGTTTGGGGTAGTTTTCTGGTGGGGGACGGGAATATTGAATATTGTTAATGTACATACTGTCTGAAGTAGGTTTAGGATAGTGTTTGGTGGGATGGCGATATTGAATACTGTTAATGTACATACTGTCTAACCAGGAATACTGTCTGAGTAGGTTTGGGGTAGTTTTTGGCGGAGCTGGGTATATTGAATACTGTTTATGTGCATACTGTCTGAAGTAGGTTTAGGATAGTGTTCGGTGGGATGGCAATATTAAATACTGTTAATGTACATACTGTCTAACCAGGAATACTGTCTGAGTAGGTTTGGGGTACTTGTTATTGGAAGCAGGAATATTGAATATTGGTTAATGTACATACTGTCTGAGTAGATTTAGCATAGTGTTTGGTGGGATGGCGATATTGAATACTATTAATGTACCTACTGTCTTCACAGACGTACTGTCTAAGTAGGTTTGGGGTAGTTTTTGGTGGAGCCGGGAATATTGAATACTGTTTATGTACATACTGTCTGAGTAGATTTAGCATAGTGTTTGATGGGATGGCGATATTGAATACTGTTAATGTACATACTGTCTACACGGAAATACTGTCTGAGTAGGTTTGGTGTAGTTTTTTGGTGGAGTGACAATACTGAATATCATTAATGTACATACTGTTTGAGTAGGTTTAGTATAGTGTTTGGTGGGATGGCAATATTGAATACTGTTAATTTACCTACTGTCTACACGAAAATACTGTCTGAGAAGGTTTATACTTAACCCCTACTTTAGCACTTGCAGGGGCTGAGAACGACGTTTCCAGCATATTTTTCAGTGATGCGAGTTGTCTATTAGGGTTACATCCGCCGTTTAGACAGCTCGATGCACTCAGATCTTTTATCCGACGTACTTTTCAAATTTTGAAAGTATAAAAATTTCAATTTAAGGTCGTCGAAGCCAAACACTCGAAATATTATTCCAACCAATGTTATACCCTCAACCCTCGCGCGAATAGTGCCCGACAAAACACTCTAAACGAACTCAGACAGTATTTCCGTGTAGACACCATATGCATTAACAACTGTATCACATTCCACATTACAAGTTGGGGATTAGATTTAACAGTATTGAATATTCCTGCACCCACTAACAACTACACCGAACCTACTCAGACAGTATTTCCTTGTAGACAGCATATCGACGAACAATTTGATCACATTCCCCAACTATGTGACTTAAAATAACCATAAATATAATTTTTAGTTGCAAATTATATAATATCGTTATTCGCAGCCTCTGGGGTGATACTGTCCAACAAAAAATTAAGTCTAAACCTACTCAGACAGTATTTATCATGCGTAATCGCTAATAAAGTTTGTCCGGACTTACGACGTTTCCTCAGAAGGGACATTCGAGTTGAAAGGGTTAATACTTTGCACTCTACTACGGAGTTCCCTGAAATAAATTTTCTATAGAGGAAGGAAATGGCGAGGTTGTGCGCGACTGCGAATCTCATCTCTATTCATAATGCAGGCTCGAGCAGAAGGATGCACTTTCCGCTCGTTGAACTGCAAGAAGAGACTTCTAAAAAGGCTCCCTTCCAGGAGCAGCGATCCTCGCCGTCGAGGAATGTGGCTGCACCCTTGCTTTCCGTGAATTCGTCGCGCCGTTCCTCGTCGAAAACGCTGGTTGCGTTATCGAGGAAGCGATTCCATCTACGCCAATACGGTGACTGCGTAATCGTCCGAAATAAGTCGGCCGACAATAAAGCGGTCACGAGTGCCGAAAGTGAGTTGGCACAGCGAGGGATAGGGACAATGGAAAAATGCGGCTAATTAGCCGGGTGTAATTCTCGGGGTAATTCTCGAGGGTTATCTGGCTACTTTTGGAACACTCTGTCCATGGTTACGAAATTTCTTTTCACTAGGTATCTCTATATACTCGAAATTATAATTTACCCAGCGTATACTTTCTTCGAGCAACCAAGTAGTTTTTTGACGGTGATTCAACAACGATGACGACATCAAACACGGTTGCGCGTGATTTTTTGCAACCGAAGATGGTGAGCATGGTGTCGCGGAGAAATGGAATTGCTCTCAGAACGACGACAGAAGACCATAAATCGTCGTGCTTGAAATTATTTCTCGTTGCGAGCAGTTATCAGTTAATAAATTAAGGTTTTCGGTCGGGTAATATTCTTCGGGACATCGCAGTATTTTCTGTACGACAAAGTTGCCTCATACATCCTCACCAATTGCGTGAATCGTACGATTCGATTATTCGAGATTTCGATCGCGAAGGCCACGAGGACTGCGACGACGGTGCAGTCGATGAGGATGACGAAGGTGGTACGACTGCATCCGAGGCTCGCGAAGCAAACGAGTCTCCAAGACGACGTGTGGAATAATTAGCCCAACCGCACGCAAATAGCCTCCGTCTACGAATGGCTGCAGGAAACGCCTCTAATTAGTCACGTTTTCCACCTCGCACAGAAGACCCGACTAATTTCAACGACGTATTCAGTCATCGCCACGACGTTCTCATTTTCCCTCGACCGCGCGATTAGTCTCCATCGACGACTTCCCAAATCTCGCAACGGGTTCAAAAAGTCGAATTTTTGTTTTGTTCTAAAATTAACAATCAAGATTGAAATAACGAAATTACAGAAATTACGCAAGACGGCCAGACATGAAAATGGCGCGTCACGGGAATAGAAGATCGAATGTTAATTTTTCATCTGTATTGTAGAACTTCGCCAAGAACTTTAAACGCCATTGTCCCGAGACTATGTTTTTCAAATCGGTGTGCAGGGTAACACAAAAACTAATCGGCCAATCAACCTCGCACGAAGCTTACTGAGTTCAATATAAATTTCTCTGGGGGTTGTACCAACAATTTAAATTGTATTGTTTATTTAACGACATTTTTAGTAACTTTTGTGTCGAAAAATTCATTTTTTCTTCAAAACGTTGGAATTTTTTCAATTCTTCGTATTTTCTTTTAAAAGCTGGTACAATCCCAGCGTAAACTATCTAACACTAAGAAAACTTTACATTCTTAGTTATCGAATGCTTCAAACAGGTCCTGTACCGTACGCCAACAATCCGGAAGTGTTTGACGTGATTATGAACAACTTTCATGGATGCCTCTTTATATCCCAACAAGAATTATTGGGAAATCATTGTTTAAAAAAATTCATGAAAATTAGTGGAATCCCACCTTAATGACTCCTACGTAGAGGAGCGTGGAAGTGAACCTAGACAGAAGTAAACCAAGGGTTAAGGACGAAAGGAAAGCTCGTCCACCCTGGCGAGAGTTCAAAGTGTTCAGGACCGTCGTGTACATAGGGAAGAGCGGTGTCCTTCGTTCGAGCTAAGCGGACCTGTTTCTCTCTCGATGCAAACGATCGTGTGAAAGTCTCGCCGCCTCGTTAACGCCACCCTCCGCAGCCTCCGCAAAGGATGACCGAGAGGGAGGAGTCTTTTTAGCCTGGCTCCAGAAGAAACTGCCAGTTCGGTGGAGCGCGGCCAGGGACCACGGGAAAGGGGAAGGCAGAGCCTCCGCTGGGAAGAGCAAAGATTCCGTGGAACGGAGAAAAATAAACGGACGGAAGACCTCTCCCCGGCAAATTAGCTACTTTATCAACAGCCCGCCGCTTTGTTGCTAAGGCTTTCCGGGGCCTGGCTCGGCCTACGGGGACCCTGCAGTTTATTGGTTTTTCCATCGTCCCGCTTCTTTTTTTTCCGATTCTCTACCGAGCAGGCTCCGACGTGTCGATCCCACAGGGTAGAGAATTGCTTGCTACCCGTGAAAGTGTCCTAGGCTTCTGGAGTTCTGATGATTGACAAATAGGACGACTTCTGGAAATATTGAGCGACAGGAGTAATATTCTAGGTCTACTCGGAAAGTTTTGTACGGTTGGAACAAGTTTCAACAAGTATGCGCATATTTGTTCAAAATGATATAGAAATTGCAATCGGGCTGGCAAGATGTAAATAGTGATGAAAATTATATTATTCGATTAAATTTATTCGAGGTATGGAAAATGTATTATTTTGTTTTATTTTAAAAACGGATAGAACTTTACGGTGAACCTAATATGTATGTGGTATAAGAACGAAGACTTGATTCAGTGATATATCAACGCCCAGGCTGAAACCCTTGAGCCTAAATAGAAACAGCTGATAAATTTACATAGAGGCTTCCTTTATGATGTGTACAGGGAATGAAAAAGGATATTTCGAAATTCAACCCCTGATGGACTGAAAAGGGGTTGCAACGTTTGTATGAGGAATATTTTGTTTGTACTAGGATCTGTTTGAAGCATGGTCTTAATGCTCTTTGACATGATTAGCGAAACACCTATATCGGTATTTAAAAAATTCAACCGCTGATGGGGCGAATGAAAAAAGTTTAAGAAGCCCTGCTGTACACCAACAATTCGGAAGTGTTTGGCACGATTATGTATACTCGATAAAATGATGGGAAAAAATCAAAAAAATGTCTTCTCTTCGTTCCATGAATTCCTCTTCAGATCCGAAGAAGAATTTTTCGGAAATTCTTAACCCTTTGCACTCGAGGCCTTTTTTTTTAGTATCTACCAGCAACTCGAGATGCTAACATTATATTGACTTCGAAAATGAGATCCTAGATTCGAGATATGCGAATCAGATCACCTTTGCCTCAACGACGATCATTTTATTGGCATCTGTCGAGTGCAAAGGGTCAATAGTCTACAAACAAAAAGAACGAAAACATTGATCTTCTAGGTTCCCCAGGTTCCCCCCTTAATACTTAATACCGACCCTCCCCGCAATCTCGATCGGTATCTTCGGTCTATCCACCGCGTCTCGGACGCGTCCTCTTTAGCCGCGAGGACAGACGAGTCTCCAAGAATACACCAAAGGGCGCGCAACAATTAGCTCGGCTCGCAAATAGCCCGCGTCTATGAATGGTCGTAGGAGACGGTTCTAATTAGTCGCAGCGGGGCCTGAAACAGGGAAAAAGCGATTTGCCTGGGGGCCACGTAAGACTGTAACATGTGTCAGTCCTCGACGGAGCTTAATGAAACAATGGGGAGAGAGGGCGGAGGGAGGAGCGGAGGAAGAGGCTGTGGTGGCAGCTCTCGAGGTTCTCGCAGTCAATGAATCTGCTGGCCTTTTCCCATGCTCGCGAGCACCACCGCAGAGTTCCCTCTCTCTGGCCGACTCTTCGGGTCCAGTCGATTTTATTAACCTCTGACTCATTCCCTCCTTACTCCCCCGCCCTGGCTGCCCTCCGCGCAGCCGGATACTTCTTTTCTTTTCTGCCTTTTCTTCGTGTTTTTTTCTTTTTTCACTCGCGACGGAGGATGTCGTCCGGGAACGTCTCCGCGGAGACGTTGAACCGACGGATTCGCGGGTTCGGGGAGAAGATACTCACCGATTGCAATGAAATTTGGTAGAGCGATAGATCCATATCTAGAATAAGCGCAAGTGTAATGTTAGCCGCGGATGACCAGCCATTTTTTGAGAAAAGTTAGTTTGAGTATGTAGTAAAAGCTCATTGCGTGCTAGACACTATGCAGCTGATCTATACCGCTTCAAGTTGTGTTAGCAACAGGAATGCATCCCGCTATG
>NW_026533254.1:26032202-26037063 GCF_026225885.1 Hylaeus anthracinus | reverse complement strand
ACCGCTTCAAGTTGTGTTAGCAACAGGAATGCATCCCGCTATGGGCTGCTACTATGTATTTAAACTAACTTTTCTTTTAACTAACCAAAAATGGCTGGCCATCTGCGGCTAATATTACAGTTACGCTTATTCTAGATATAGATCCATCACTCTACCAAAGTTCATTGCAATCGGTTGAGTATCACTTCCGAGCCTTCTCCTGTGAGAGTCTCCTCTCGAGTGCAAAGGGCTGATATCAAGTACATGACTTTCCAGTCCAAGGACGTGACTAAGCACAACGATCGCGACGGAAGATCGTCCAGCGGGGCTGCCTATCGACCTTGACCTCAAACATTTCCACTATTTCACCGAGCGAACGCGTTCGCTTGCAGATCGGACGAGACGAGTGGAAGAGGCGAGCCCTGAGGAATCGTCGAACGGAATAGACGTGCGTGGAAGGATTTCGCCGACGAATGAAAGGGCGGAGGATCCAAGCGCGGAGAGGCCAGGCCGAAACGAGGATGGTCAGCAGGCTCAGCACGCGATTCACCGTCGAGTTCCTTCGGCCAGCCTTGTCGTTGTAATCTCCGTGGCCCGATTCTGCCGCGAACTTCGTGGAACTCGACCACGGGCGGAGGGAGATTTATCGGATTTGCAAATAATGAGACTATGTTTCAAAGGGGCCCCAACGAACCGTCCTTTTGTTCCCGCCGAATTCCACCCGTTGATCCTGCCTCCTTTTTTTCTCGGGGCTCCTCGCGTTTCCTCGCTGGGATCGGGTCGTCGTTCGATAGACTTTTGGACGTTTCGAAGAGTCTAGCTTGCTGGAAAAGTGCTCTCGCGAGGAACGAAAGGTGGAAGTCGAGGTAGAAAGTATCCCTTTTACTACGCGATTGTAACTTGGAAATGATGAGAGATATCGGAGAAATCTTAAATATAAAATTGAATGGTTTTTAACATTCTATGACACCGTAGTAAGAAATTTAAACAATCTAGCTTGCTGGGAAAGCGCTTTTGCGAGGAACGAAAGGTAGAAGTCGAAGTACCCTTTTTGTCCGAAAAACCCCATTCCCCTTTTACTTTCGCACTTACAACTTGGAAATGATGAGAGATATCCGAGAAATTTTTAATTCGAAATTTAATAGTTTTCAACATTCTATAACATCGTAGTAAGAAAATTAAAGAAATTTATTTTTAATAATATTTCCTCTGGCATAAATCTTTTCGCCACCCGCTATATACAAAATTGTACTCGGAATTTTCTGGTTGTTTTCGTACTGAACAACACTCGTCTAACCAATTTTGTTCTATCTGTTACCAAATTCGAGTTACTGTGTCCTGGATGACAAGAAATTTCGGTCAGAATTCTCGGGTAAAATTTGAAAAAAATCATAACTCTCGATTAAGTAAACGGATTTCAATGATCAAACCGAGAAAATGCGCGTCTTTGGACGAAGAATTTGTGAAAAATGTAAAACAATCGGAACAGTATATTGTTTAGGTGATTTTGACGGAGAAATATGTAAAAAGTAGACAAATCTTAACAAATTCGTAGTTCTCTTAACAATGATCATTTTGGATCGAAACTTTTTTTCGTTGTAGATCTGACGGAACCCAACAAAAAACATACAGCAAGTTTTTCTCTAAAGTGGAAATCCAATTTTTAAAAAATGAAAGGAAGTTTTCTTCAAGATTTCGAAACTGTATTTCCCGTCGATGTTGATCCCGATCAAAAATTGTCTATAAAAATTATTTCTCACTTCCTCGGTCAAAACGAAGCATATTTTGTTAAATAACATATAGGAGCAACTTGTATTATTTAGGAAAAAAAATTCCTAAAGAATTCGAAATATCGACTACTAGAGCGGACTAGAGACTCACAGTATTACATCGTTTGCCAGTATGATAAACATAAACTCATACACACCGTTGGATTCAGAATTAAAAAAGGACGCTTTTACGGATCCAGAGATAAACGGAAATTTTCATAAATTTCCAGGAGGGAGTAATTTTGGAAAAAAATGTTGTTTTCTGGAAAATTTGTTGGGACCGATTTATAGGCCTCTAAAAACATTGCAATGTTTACTTGAAGATGTTTTTGATATCTCTTATCATTTCCAAGTTATAAGCGCAAAAGTGGCACGAACTGAAGATGGCGCACTTTATCGGAAAGCTCCACAAACAAGTGTACCAAGTTTCGTCTAAATCGGAGTGTGTCACTCAACGATGTTTCCTTGTGAGTTACGATAACGCGATTTGAGCCAAAATTAACCCTTTGCACTCGAGAGGTGACTCTCAGTCACCACTAGGTTTCCCTAAGGTTTAATTTCGTTGGAACTCAAAGTGTCAATAAAATGACGTGGCAGAATAAAATGTGTCGATAAAGTAATGAGGCAAAGGTTACCTGATTTTCAAATCTCAAATTAGATCTCATTGATCGAATTGATCTCATTTTCGAAGTGAATCTAAGCTTAGCATTCGTGACAATAAGGCCTCGAGTGCAAAGGGTTAAGGAGGTAAGGCAAAGTAATATCAGGAAGAATAGAAATAATTGTATCGTGATGTACAGATGCGGTGCAATAACTCGAGCGACAGTTACGCACTTAAAAAAAAAAAAAAAAAAAAACAAACAGCAAGCTCTTGGAAATAAAGTAGAGACGCCTCTGACCAATAGGATCTTCGTTCCTTTCAGATCTAAATTCTGAAGCGGGTCCACACCCAATCCCGAGATCCTCCCTGCTCGAAGCGTCGGACATCCACGTCACGCCAACGGTTGCCGAACGGATGAACGCGTTGAAATTAGCTAAAAGGAACGAAGCGAAATCGCAAATCACGCGCCGTAGAGACTCCCGGCCGCCGCGCCGTTTAAGCAACAGCGCCGAAGCGATTCGAGAGCGGGCCATAAAGTGGCGTTTCTGGATTTCGCATGTATGCAAATACGCGGCTCCTCCGGACGATATGATTGGCTCGATAATACGGTTCAATTAGCGGAGGCCCTTAGGGGAATTAGGGGAATCCCTGCGTGAGAAACGCGCGCCATTTTTTTCATACAGCCGCGTGCCGACTCGCCGAAAGCGTTCCGTGGAAACGGAAGAGGGAGGGGGAGGGGGGATCCATGGATCCCCGGCGCGGGCTTCGGGTCTGTGGGAATCTCGCGAACATCGGAGCTTCGCGAAATGTACTCTCGGTCTTCTTCCTGCGGTTAGCCAATTAACGCGGGATTCCATTAGCAGGGATTATTTAGACGATTATTGTTTCGTCGATTAATAAATTAATCGTGTTAGAATATGTACGTGTACGACGCTGGATACGTTCGCGAGTCACCTAGCGTGGTGATAATCAGTGGAGTTCAATATTTGGAATCAATATTTTTGAATCAATTTTTGGAAACCGGAAGTTGGTTTAAATTGAGCGAGTTCGCTGAATATTTTTCATTGAAACAACTTTGGATGTCAGGAATTCAGGTGTAGCAATTTCGTGTGCGCGTAATCTAGCCGAATGCTTGTCTACATTTTTCTGATTTTTTAGGTTTTTTTTTTGTTATTGTGTTTGATATCAAAAGCACAGTGGCAGTAAATAAAGTGTTATTATTGTTGCCGGTGAATTTACCGGTTGAATCGTTTGCTCGTTCGTGGGAGGTGGTCTAACGAACTTTATTCGAATCAGACGGCGTACGTTTACTACCGAACGGACTGTCTCGAAAGGGAAGACTCGCTAACAATAATCGGAACCGATGAGTATCGATCGCGCCCGGTGATCGTCGCTCGTCGAGCGGCGAGGCCGAGCTACAAAGTTCGGAGGTTAAATGGAATCTAGGTTAGTCAGGAGGTACGAGAAGCGAAGATATACCTAGAACGATGACCAAGTAAAGTTTTAAGCGCGTTAATGCACCTTTCGATGGGGATGGGTCGAAATGAGCCCCATCGGGATGGGGTCCGTATTCCAGAAACCATCAGGCCAGGCTCCGAAACAAGCGAACGCGATCGTTCCTCGCAATCTCCGAGCGTTCCCTCTAAACGCGGCCCCGAAACCCGAGCTGAACATTGTTGGCCCTCTCCGTGGCTGATCCCTCCGGAGCAAAAAGGATCCGGCCGTATCCTTTGATCCTGCCAAGGAGCCCTTCCCTTCCTTCTTCCCTCGATTCCTTCCAGCGCCGGGCCCCTGGAAGGAAGGACCTCCCTGGACTCGGTTACCGCTTTGGAGGTCCTGTTCCCTGCCCCCTTGCCCCTCATAGGCAACGGGAGACTAACGGAGGAGCGCCGGAGGAAGGAGTTCCGAAAGAACGGAGCCGGACGAAGACGAAGAGGAACACGGGGCGAGGAGGCCGGCCCACGGAAAGGACAAGGTCTCCTTTTACTTCTCGAGAGGAGTCCGCTCTCGTTCGACGCGAGATGCTCGCGCGGAAGTCGAGAGGATCCTCGATGAATGTCATTTTTCCTAGGTTTGTTTGAATCGACGGAGAATTATAATGTATTCTGGAGAGATTAGAGATGCGTTTGCCGAAACAATGGTGGATGTATGGCGTCCAAGATCGGCTGTTAACAAGCCAGATGTGATTGGAGAGTGTCGTGACGAGTATACTCGTCTTGGAGAAAGGGAAGTAGGTTGTGTCATGACGAGTATACTCGTTATGGAGAAAAGGGAGTATTTTATGTCACGACGAGTCTACTCGTCATGGAGAAAGAATAGTATTGTGTGTCATGACGAGTATATTCGTCACACAGAAAAGGCAATATTTTGAGTTATGACGAGTATACTCGTCAAGCAGAAAGAGCAGTATTTTGAGCCACGACGAGTATACTCGGCATGGAGAAAAGGGAGTATTTTATGTCACAACGAGTATACTCGTCATGGAGAAAAGGGAGTATTTTATGTCACAACG
>NW_026533254.1:26026172-26032192 GCF_026225885.1 Hylaeus anthracinus | reverse complement strand
TCATGACTCTAAATACTGCCCTTTCTCCATGACGAGTATACTCGTCACGCCACAAAATACTTCCCTTTCTCCATGACGAGTATACTCGTCACGCCACTAAATACTTCCCTTTCTCCATGACGAGTATACTCGTCGTGACTCTAAATACTGCCCTTTCTCCATGACGAGTACACTCGTCATGACACAAAATACTACTCTTTCTCCATGATGAGTATACTCGTCATGCGAAAAATTCAGTTACCACTGGTTATTTAAGAGTATCTTTCAGATATTAATCTGAGTAGCAGAAGTATAAGTGGCATGAATTTTTTGGAGGACCTAAAACGTCTTTGCAATCCAATCCTATCGTAGCTTGATTCACACGACACACACAAGTGCATGCTCTGAAAAGACGACGCCATATCCGACTGAAATCTGAAGAAATATTAATCAGAATGGATCGGTTCTTTGGCTTCGAAGAAGAAATACGAGAAGAGTACGAGATGAATATCTTTCAAGCAGAATTCAATTTGGAAGAATATTGATTACGATCGATTATGTTAGATTCCCGATAATCAGGAAACAAACAACAACAGTAACTGCTTGCTTCGTTAATCCACTATTATTTTCTATGAGAACGGTCGAGATTCGACCGAAAGTTCCTGCGACTCTTTTTATCCTCATTATGCGTAGAATACAATGCGATACAAATATTTGACCTTGAGATCCACGGTCAAAAACAATTTTGCGTCAACTTCATTCCACAGATTTTCATCGATCCAAAGACGCGGAATACGCCTATGCTTGCCAAGATCAAACATTTCTTTACACCCTGTACGTATTCTTCCGAATCTTCTGGGACGACTAAGCAACTCGCAAGTCAATCAAAGAAATAGTCTCTCGAATCAGATGAAACTCGAACCCTACCCCAAGCAAAAATAGCGAAAAGCTCGAGCCTCCGAAGGAAGCCAGTCGTCCCAGTCGTTTTGGCGTCTAAGAGCGTCGAAAAAAATACAGGGCCGCCGTTTGTGTGCGATTTGACGCGGTGCTGGTCCGCGCACGCACACTGGAACACCCCCCCAGACACCGCCACGACCACGAACCCCGTGGGCCCGTAGAACCGCATTCCAAGCTGGCTTCGCGGACTGGGGCCCCGATCGAGCGAACGACGGGTGGGGGTAGACGGTGCCGCGGAGAAGGGGAAACGGGCCCGCGGAAGGGCGCGAGAGAGACGCACGGGCCCGGGGAATAACTCGATAAACCGAAGGACCCCTTCTAATTAAAATGAGTTCCGCCGTGGGTCCTCGTGTACCACTCTCGCCGCGGTCTTATTTCGTCGCGAATCCCTCGCCCCTTCCTGGCGTCTTCCTGGTCCCCTGGAATTCGAATGCCGGACACGTGGGAATTTCTGGTGGTGGGGCGAGTCGCTTTTTCTGACGGGGGATTGATAGCGCTGCCCGAAGACACGCGGCTTTTCCTTTTTGACGACCGAGTGGTTTCCTTGTGTGTCGCGATCGGGGTGGACCCATTCCGATCGCGACTAGTTAGGATCCGTGGGGAGATTTTGGTTCTTTCGAGCGACGGTTCGACACGAGATTCTATTCACTATAGGAGAAGCTTGCTTTTCATTTTCTCTTAGGAGATATTCCAGATTCGAATACCGGCCGAATTCTTTCTCGTTAACCCCGTTCACTGACAGGCGAATATAGTGTCTTAGGCACGATTGAATTTTCCGCGGAGCTGTTTATCTGTACGTGTATGCAGTAAGCCATTATAGTGGCGCGTCCTTTTTAAGAAGTTGAATCGTTTTGCCTCGAGCACCAAGATTTAATATAAACGTGTAATCTAGGACTGGATAATAAAAATAATTTAATAGAAGAAGATTCGAGCGAAGATTTGTTAAAATCCTACATTAAATAAATCCATGGAACGACTACCTCGAGTCACCGTGGGAGCAAATCAGGCTGGAATCGACCCTCGTGAATCGTCCGAGAGGTCGAAATATCGATTCACCCGGCTATGGCCGACGGGCGTGAATCGTGAGAGAGACGATATTCCGGTTTCGAGGTTGCGAATTCTGAATCGTAAACGGTTATGGAAAATCGCGAAGAGCACGGGTTTCTTCCTCGGGAATTTTGTCGGGATTTCTTAACTTCAACGACTCTCAGAGATCTCGCGTCTTGAAGAAAAACCTGACCCAGACTGATCTCCCTCGCGTTTATCGCGATTCCCTAAACTCAGCTAGCGATTAAGCCGAACGGAGCCGGGTATAATAATTAAGACCTCAAGATGGATCCCGAAGAGTCATTCCTGGTCAGCGTTTTATCGCACAATACATCCAAATTAATGACCCGATGCGTAAATCAAATCCCACCATCGGTGTTCCATCGAAAATCCTTCCTGGCTGGCTTGCTCGAGCTCGCCGGTTCGTTCTTCGGGTTCCTCTTTCGCCACGTAGGAGGTGGAGGCTCTTTTGAAAGCAACCCACCACCACAGACGCCACCCAGCATCACCATCGGCACAGGGCCTCGCTAGGTGGGTCGCCTTGGGTGATACATGACGTTTCTCACGGTGATAATTATCACCGTCTGTGCGGCCACCAGACAGAAACTCCTCTGCCTTTGAACAAATACGCGTCATTAAAAATTCGACTGCGACAGGGAGCCAGGGAGCTTTCACGTTCAGTGTTTACTATGGCAGAGTACGATTTTGCTGATATTCGAGGTCGAATGTCAAATAAGGGTGGTTTAGGGAGAATTAGTTCGACATTCGGTTCTATATACTTGTAGATATGGTTGTAGATAAATGCTTTGGAAGCAAAGATGAAATCATCTATATGACGTTACACGAGGGTAAAGTGACCATGGAAGTTGAGTATGTAGTATATATAGTATTATAAGTATTCGTACAGGAACCATTTATTTTAAATTGTATCGAGTACTTCTTACACTGACTGTATATTTTGCTTGATTAATTGTTGAGTATAACTCTTAATTGTCAAGTTAACTCTTGTGATTTTAAGCAATGCTTATCGTAACGTATTTTGGAAATTGTAATTTTGAAACGTTGAATTTATATTTTCTTGCATATTTTTTTTTTATTTAAATAAATTTTTGAATTTAAATAACTCTTGTAATTTTCAGTAAGCTGACCCCCCCCCCCCGCCCCCCTCTAGCTCGGGTACCTCGGGGTTGCTAAGCCAGTACTGTAACTATAAACACCGTTACAGCCCCTGAGGGTCCTTGAAGGATCTACGAGTTCGATCGCCGAATAGTGTAAACATGATCTAGTAAAAATTTTAAGTAAACGTTTTACAACAAAAAAGTTAATAACACAAAAATTTCACCGTTGCATTCAATTGTCTCACCGACTCATGTCTTCGCTCCTCTTCTTTATTCGCTGTCCTTCTCTACGTTCGAAGCTTGTCGGCAAACATCAGAGAATGTACAAAGCCTACGATAAATGCACTAGTTCAGTCCCGAGTTTGTGTATTAACGGGGACTTTCTTTTCGCTCCGTCCCCTTCTTTTATTCGTTGTCCTTCTCTACGTTCGAAGCTCGTCGGCAAACATCAGAGAATGTACAAAGCCTACGATAAATGCACTAGTTCAGTCCCGAGTTTGTGTATTAACGGGGACTTTCTTTTCGCTCCGTCCTCTTCCTTCTTTCGCTGTCCTTCTCTACGTTCGAAGCTCGTCCGCAAACATTAGAGAATATACGAACTCTACGATAATTGCACAAGGTCAGTCCCGAATTTGTGCAGTTATGGAAACATTACTGTACCGACGGGAACCGTAGGGAAGAACTATTCCAACTTGTTCGAGTTGGCAAAATATTGCAGACAGTTACGGAAAGAAGCGTGCTACGTTTCTCTTATTTCACAGAAAGTTGAGAAATGTTTATTTTTCTCGGGACGAAGGCAGTTCGCATTGGATACCGATGGGAACATTTCTCACGAAGCCAATCGCCTTGAAATCTGACATATCCCGTTCTGATTAATTACCGCCAAGACCGAAAATCGAGAAAAGGCAAGGCATTGGTAAAATTACTACCACTCCCATAAGTATTCGTATTCTCTACGTCTATTCAAGAAACTTGTTTAAATTAAACGATAGGTTTCATGTTTTCGAATCAATTTTTCCATATAAATATACACATGTTGTCCCAAAAGTTTCTTTCGTTTTATTAATTTCGTTTTATTGATAAGCAATACATTCGCAATATTCTATGCTTCACGTTACAGTACTGAATCGTATACGATTAGTATTGCTGTACTACTGTTGTAACACTAACATCTAAGAAATTAGGTTATCTACATAAACACTGCCACGTAAAATAACGTGAACACAAGTCACGAAAGAAACTTTTGGGACAACCTAATACAATGAAACATTTCTTTGGAGACGTGAAACAGATCGGTTAATTTAAACAAATTATTTGGATAGACATAGAGGGTACTTATGGGGAACAATTTTTCTGCTGCACCGATTCATGAATGAACTTATGCTTCCACGTCAACGAGTGCTCGCGAAAGGTGAGGAGGGGGAGGCGCGTTTTCTCACGTTGATAATTATCACCGTCTCGGCAAGAGAAAGAGGGATTGTGTTCCTGCGCGGATGCGAGCTAAAGTTTGCACATTCGTTGGCGCAATTGACGATAGCAGGTGAAGTGCAATGACAAACGTGGTACAAAATGCAACGCCGTGTGCATTGTCGGCGGATCAAAGGTCCTGTAATTAACGACTCTAAGTCAACATCTGAACATTTTATTCAATTGTAAACTTCCCTTGAAGCTTTGAACGTGTTTTTCTCGAAACCGCATATCCAAAATCGGTGACCAAAATTGATACACTTGAGATAAAGAAAACTAGTCCTCGATTTTGATCTTCGATGCATAGTTTTATTTTTATTGAGCAAAGATTGTCAAAGTAACCAAAAATTGTTCAATTGAAAATCACAATTTTTTCTTGGATCGTCTGCCATTCACGAATCAATATTTCCTAAAACCGATCGATCAAGGATTAGATAGTTTGGTATACAGGATGTCCCAAAAATGTTGGAGGTTCTTGGAAAGGGTTCGGGGAGTGATTTGAGACAACTTTTTCCTTAACGAAAATGTTGTCCGAGGTTTCGTTAAGGAGATATCAACGGAAAACCCCGACCAATCAGAGCGCGGCAGCCTACGCCACTGCGGGCGCTCCACTGGCGTACTCGCGCTCTGATTGGTCGGGGGTTTTCCGTTAATATCTCCTTAACGAAGCCTCGGACAACATTTTCGTTAAGGAAAAAGTTGTTTCAAATCACCTCCCGAATAATATTACGTAAGACTTTTTCATTTTTTGTGACAGTTATCACCGAAAATTCTCGATGTTACGTTTACTCCTTATTTTTTCCTTTTTCTTTTTCAAACTATGCTCTTCTAAATACACAAACATTTTTTATGAAAATGTCTTCAAACTTTTGAATTAAAAAATCACAAAAATAATGATTTTGTCTGTCTCGCGACTGCGTATGGCCCTTAAACTATCTCGCAACGTAACGAGAGGAAGGGAGAGGAACTCGCGCAGCCTTCTGGCCGCGGGAATCGCGTGAATGAATATTCGAACAGTGGGGAGCGCAAGGACGAATCGAAAAATAAGGAAACCGAACGCTCTCACGACGAAACGACCGAAGTCGCGGAACATATTTCCCCCCCGAGTCACAATAAAGCAACGCCGGGAACGTTATTCTCGTTCTTTTTTCGTATCTCTCAAAAAGTAATCGGTAATCCTGCCGCGGAGGGGCCCTAACGAGGATTAATACCGAGCCGACTGTTTGTTTTGTGACGCGCGCAGCCGTGCTTTTAAATACCCGAGTCGCACATGAGAATCAGTTCGCGAGACCACGTCTGAATAAATTAAATCCTTACCAGGAATTTACTAACGACCTGTACCTCTTCTGCTACGCGTCTCTTAACGCGTGTTCTATGGTCTCCCTACGAGTTTTCCTCTTCTTTTTCTCTCTCTCTCTCTCTCTCTCTCTCTCTCTCTCTCTCTCTCTCTCT
>NW_026533254.1:26019027-26026162 GCF_026225885.1 Hylaeus anthracinus | reverse complement strand
CTCTCTCTCTCTCTCTCTCTCTCTCTCTCTCTCTCTCTCTCTCTCTCCAATGCGACGCGTGTCTTAGCTCCACCCAACATCGAGCATTTTTTTATATTTATTTTGCGAGATTTAGGAATGCTTCGCGATAAGGAAAGATATTCGAAATTTTTGAAGACTCGGATACGTTCTCACTTATTCCAATAACGATCTTTCCAGTAACGAACTTTCTTTCGAAATTGTTGCTTGATTTCTGAAAGATTCCCTTCGTGCGAGCACGAGCCGATTAAATAATGCATCTGAAAAGTTTACCGGCCGCGTTGGGCCGAAATTCTGATCGGAATCGGGCGGGACCGGTTGGCCTTTACATTCTTGCGATTGAGAGCCCTTGCAACAGGGTGCACCGACACGCCTCGGGCGGTTCCCATTGCATCGTCGCTTCGGACGCCAACACATTCGTTTCTCGATGCAAGGCTGCGCCGATCGGACGTATACAATCGAACTGTAAACACGGCCGTGTCGTTCGATTGGTCGTGACGCGCGGTAGGCGGGGAAAAAAGAAGGAAACCGCGCGATTCGAATGACTTTTTCCACGACGACGCGTGGCACCCCGTTGCCGGGTGACAACGAGCGTGAGAAATATTCGTTACGATCTCGTTTCTTTCGAGACTAACAAATTTGATGAGAGGCGCAGAAATCGAGAACTCTATTTGCGAGCTATCGAGTCTTTAGCCCCTAACAAGGAAAAAGTTACCAAATACCAAAATTCCAGAACAGCCAAAACTCTCCGAGTTACAATGGCCCGTTCTTTAAATAGTAACGAGCTACCCAAGTCGACCGCCTCCTCCTTCTCCTCCTCCTCTCGGGCAAAGTATTACACAGTATCGTCAGGAATGCTATTCATGCACCGGCGATAAACCTGCAACCAGAGCCACGCAGTCTACCCATAACACCGGGGCGTTACGTCGATCCAAGCAATCGCGTACCTCGATTCGATAACGTTCCGTGCGCCGTTTACTTCCTGTCGCAACGTTCGCTTTCGAACGCCTAGGGATGGTAGGCGCGACGTCAAAACCTCTCGAACGTTTCTGCGACGATCTCCCGGGTACGTAATGGTTGAGCACAGCGCGGCAGGATCGCAGTGAATCACCTTGTGAAGGTGGGCCGCCGGTTCCGCAGGTATGTACGTACATTCGCGCACGTGCAAGCGTACATGCGTACATACACAACGTCCAGCCGCATACCTTTCCCTCCTTCTTCTTGTCTCAACCTAAACCACCTTCTGTCCCTCCCTTCCTTCCCTCCTCTCTTCCCCCGGCACCTCTTGCCCCCTGCAACCCACCACCTACCACTCTGCTCGACATAGCAGACCTTTAATCCAATCTGTATAATAAGCGCTGCCATTTAAAGCGCGGAAATGCCGCCGCTTCTCACCCACACTCGGTAGAAGCTTTCCGTGTTACCGCGGAGTCGCAATTAGGCCCCGACTCGTGGGAAGTTGGCGCGGATAAAAGTTTCGTCGATTCTCGAATATTAATCATCTAAACCGAAGCTTCATGAACTTTTTTCATTCACGACGGCATTTATGACTGTGACTCTTTTCGCAACTCAGAAAATCTCGAATAAAGATGTGTACACCCTCGCTCATAAATACGCGGACACTTGTTACTTTCAACGAATAATTGACCTTTTGCACTCGAGGCCTTTTTTCCGGTATCTACCAGCAACTCGAGATGTTTCTTAACGTTTTCATTCCAACATTCTATTGCTATGAGTTCGAAGCTATCGAGATTTTGGAACAAGGCCACCTTTACCTCACCGACAATCATTTTATCGACACTTGGAGCTCCAATGGAATTAAACCTAAAGAAACATTAGGTAGTGTAGATTTGCTGCGTGAAACCTAATAGTAGGTTGTAGTGTGTAGGTCATCTTGTGTGACATGGATTAATTCGTTATTTTGTCAGCTACAACATTACGTTAACGAAGATGTATCATACCATTCAAAAAAACATTGATGATCTTGAAATCTCATTAAAGAATGACCTTGAAAATTTTTTCCCTTGCACCGTTACATATGGCCCTTCAAACAGTGTAACTTTGTCCTAAGAAGTCTTGTTGTACAACGAAAACTAACGGAGATACAGTAAAGTCTCCAGAAATGCACAAACTCGGGACTGACCTTGTGCATTTATCGTCGAGTTCGTATATTCTCTGATGTTTGCTGACGAGCTTCGAACGTAGAGCACAGTGAATAAAGGAAAAAGTCGGAACGAGAACAAAGTCCCGATTAATGCACAAACTCGGGACTGACCTTGTGCATTTATCGTCGAGTTCGTATATTCTCTGATGTTTGCAGACGAGCTTCGCACGTAGAGGACAGTGAATAAAGGAAGAAGACGGAACGAGAACAAAGTCCCGATTAATGCACAAACTCGGGGCTGACCTTGTGCATTTATCGTCGAGTTCGTATTCTGATGCTTGCTGACGAACGTAGAGGACAGCGAATAAAGGAAGAGGATGGACCCTTCAAACAGAGTAACTTTGTCCTAAGAATTTGTGTTTACCTTTCGTCAAAACTGCATTTTCTGCAATAACGTAAATGAAAGAGAACATTAAATATTTTGCATTGAAATCTCGCGACCCATACTTTAAGAAGCCCTGATCTAAACGATACAGTTTAACCAAGTAAGGAACGTCTCGAGGACAGAAGAGTTTCTAGGATTACCTCGAGTATGTTTTTATTGCAGGAAGATCTTGAACGTCTTTCAGTCTCCGAGCCCTCTTTTGTTTATTTTCGTGAAGTTTTCGACAACTGTAGGAACTTTGAAGTCCCCGAAAGACGGAAGTTTCTTAGTCGAAGCTCCTGGAAAGCAAACAGAGATCCTACTTAAAACACCATTCCAACAGTGGAAGCAAGATTCAGTTTTATCGCTACCGAACCTAACTTGTAGATCTGTAGGAACTATAGTTTCTATAGCTCGCGATAAATCTATAGATTTAAAACGCGTATGTTAATATATTCGTGTTAGATGCGTTTTTGTTTTAACAAAAGTTTCAAAATTCAAATGACATCCTATCTGCTTAAAATTGTTTATTAAAATTGAAAATTTTAATCATATTCTCATGCATATAAACATATGAATAAATTGTAAATAAGTTAAGTAAAAGTTAAATTAATTCCTACAGATCCGCGACGAATAGACAGCTAGTTACCCCATTTCGACGAAAACACGTCAATTTTTGCAAATCATCGCTCGCAGCACGATCAAATCTTTTTCCTATCCAGTCCCCTAAGTCCAAACTACTGTGGCCGCCGAGGCAGATACTCTTCCTCTTTATCTTTGCAATCTATCGACCTGAATACCGTAGTGGGATGATTATTCCAAGCCTAACCTATATTCTGGTGGTTCTTGAAAACTCGGATAACCTTCAATCTCGTGACTCTGCCAAAACGCCAACGCTCTCAAGACTGAATCTACCAAGAGACCCTAATCTCAGGTAACGTAGACTACAGGGTGTCTCGTGACTGATGGTACAAGCATGTAGGGACGTGAATCTACGTGAAAAATTGAATCGAAAATGTAGAATAAAATTTTGTCATACGACGCTTCGTTTCCAAAAAACATAAGTATGAAAATGTATCGAGTACGCGTACACTTGACTTAGGTATGGTACGGCGGATTTTACTATGTTACTGTTCCGAGTACGAGAGTACTTCCGGTGCTTCTTCCAATCCGTCGAGCTGCTCTAAATTCTCAAAGTTATTTCTGATAATATCGAACAAAATTTTATTCTACTTTTTCGCGTAGAATCATCCCCCTACTCGCTTGTACCACCAGTTACGAGACACCCTGTACAATCCACGATTGATCCACTTCTCCTCCGTAACGGCAATCCATGAATTATCCTCTAAAGAGGGCCCTTAGCTCGGGGCCTGAGCGACACCGTCTCGGTTCCTAGATATCTGTCGCCAGGTCGAGGGCAACGTGAAATTTCCTAATCGTCGATAACGAGCCGATAATCGTGGTCACGATCCATCGGGGCCCCAGAAAAATCGCGTCACTGACGGAATTCGGGGCCCGTCGGTCCCATAGGTACCGGAGAAGAAACGAAGAACGTGCGTGCGCCCGCGCAGCACGGAAAGTCACGTTTTCGAGGGCGTTCACGGCGGAGTCTGGGAAGGGGTGGGACCCGGGGCCCGGGCCCCGAACACGGCGCGCAAGCCGACTCTGATCCTTCGTGTCTTGGGACCCACCGCGCCATGGGATGCCTCTCCTTCTCTCCTGGTCGGCGGCACAGCATCCTTTAATATCTCTCGGCGGCCTCCTCCTTCGAACGTTTCCTCTTTGTCGCTCGCTCGACCGGGGCCTTAGTCCCCTTCCCCCGCCCCTCCTGCGTTCCCACCCTGCTCGCGGTCGGCCACTTTCGATAGCATCTTGATGGAATGCCTGCGGGGTAGGTACCTGCCGCATTGTCGGGTCCGCTGAGCCCGTGCTTTCGCACTCGGCGTGATCGTTTGTTGTTGTTATTGTAGTTGTTGGCGGTGTCTTACGGTGTTGGTTCCGTGGCGGCGGTGTCGTCTGCTCGCGGCCACCTCTAGCCGATTTCGCGGACCCCAGACACGTCGTTAGCCTGATGATTTCCCCGCGACCTTGCTATAGTTCGTTGCTCAGGAATCGGCGAGTCAATTTGATTGGCTGTTTGATTGGCTACCGCTTTGCGAAGACGGCGAACGAGACATATCGAGATAAACTGAGGCGTAGGTATAATAGTCAGTTCGTAGTTCGTAGGTACCTCGCCAACTCTTGAGCGATGTACAGTACGTGGATGATGAAACGATGATGAAACGATCAACGTTTGTTGATATCGATGGGAACGCGTCCTCGATCGTAACGGACCGCGTCTATCGGGTTTCGACTCCGAGCAATCCTCGGAATCGTGGCTGGAAATGTTTCGTAATTCGACGAGTCAGATTTAGATCAATAGCGGTCATGTTTCCGTCAGTTTTGTCCGGCCGGTCGGATTTCCGGTAACAAATGCGACGTTAAGCGACAGCCTCGACGCTAAACCGTCGCGAAATAATCGAATCGGATCCGAGAATGCACCTTGTTTGTAGGAATATTATCTTGTTACGCTCGCGGGAGAATTTTAATCGGCTTACGGCCGATTTATGGTGGCGTTTCGCTCGTTTATGTAAGAGCGATTCGCGGCCTCGTAAAAGTTACCCAAACGATCCTTCTCGACGCAGCGGCGCATCCCGGAGTTGCGTTCTCGTGATCGAAACTTTGTTAAATGGACTTCGAAATGCTCGATCGAGTACAAGGAAAAGTTGGTCGCAAATTCCCAGGGTGGACTCGAATCGTACGAATCGAATGGGATCCGAGGCTGGTGTGCGTGAACGCGAGCTTGCCAATCCTCGAGAATGTATTCCTCGCTGGTAGGTGTGGGTGTACACGTGGTCCGGTCTGTGCTCTGACCCCAACCTTTCGATTTCGTCTCTCCGCTGGCGCGGTATTCGCGGAGCGTTGTTGTAGCCGTTGTGGCTTCATGAGGATCGGCCTTAATGGGGGTAGCCGAGGAATGCCTTTGGCTCGTAACCCGCGATTTGCTGCTCGCGAGGTGGTTGCGTACGTGCGTACGATACCGACCTCGGAAGAGAACAGCTTCGACGTTTCGTTCCTCTCTTGTTAACCCTCTTCCTGGTCTGACGTTATTTATCAATCGTAATTGTAATTAAATAGTGTATACAGTCAGTACCATACATATTCGTACCCTCTGTGTCTATTGGAGAAATTTGTTTAAATTAAATGGCGGGGTTGATGGTTCATGTATAAATATGTTGATGTACATGTATGGCGAGGGTGATAAATGCGGTGATTATGTATAATCCCCACTAA
Organism: Hylaeus anthracinus; assembly: GCF_026225885.1. Classification (NCBI taxonomy): domain Eukaryota; kingdom Metazoa; phylum Arthropoda; class Insecta; order Hymenoptera; family Colletidae; genus Hylaeus; species Hylaeus anthracinus. The sequence goes on along the minus strand of NW_026533254.1, from coordinate 26,020,283 downwards.
AGTTGGTGAATGTGATGAGTTATGGAACATTTATCGAGTTGATAGGCGATTTTTTATAATCCACAACTCGCAATGGGGAATGCGATCGAAATGTTAATGCATGTACCGGAAATACTGTCTGAGTAGGTTTTGGGTAGTTTTTGGTGGGATGGCAATATCGAATACTTTTAATGTACATACTGTCTGCATCCAAACTTACTCAGACAGTATTCCATAATTTATCACATTTACCAACTTTAGTGGGGATTATGCATAATGCATTTATCACATTCACCGTAACATATACATAAATATATACATGTATTAACTTATTCACATAAATATTTATAACGAAAACTTCATTCGATATCAAACATAGTTTTGATATCGAAACTATTATTTAATTTAATTAAACTTCTTCAATAGACACAGAGGGTACGAATATTTATAGAATTGACCGTGTAGAATGGTTTTATCCTCCGTGTCGAAGTAAAGTGCGCAAGGGTGCTCCTTCGTAGTCAGTACAAATTCGATTGGTCACCAAAGGTCACCGTTGCGTTATCCCCTCCACGGTATTTGCGAAGAAGACCACATTCCTCTCTCACCGTCTCTCCCTCGCTCAGTGTCCACCGAGCCACTGATATCTTCATTTTATTTTGTCATAACTCAAACGACACAACGCGAGGATGGTAAAGCCGACTGGGACAAATCGCCCGGTACACCTTGCGTCGTACGTTTCACCCTGACACAGTTCTGACAGGCTCGGTCCTGTCGTTCTTGGACCTTTTGTACCTTTCGCGAGTTTTTATGGCTTGGACATTTCTCGAGATTTCCGTCGAAGCTAACGATCCTCCACTGTGGACGTCAGTCGTTCTACGACGATTCCCTAGAATTGATATATCGAATTTTGATTTTTAAATCGTTCCAGGAAGATCTATTACACCTTCCTTCTTAATCGAAACTGAAACGTCGGACTGAAAAGACCTAGCGCGACCATCTCTTCCTATCAGGTGAATAGGAAGGTCAGCTGGACGTAGGCTATTGTTAATTCCTTCGAATGTATTATTTTCTCGCAACAGTATCAGATTTCAGATGGTTGGACCACAGTCCTAGGCGATAGTTTCGACCTACCTCATCAATATTGAAAATATTCGAAAATACTGCCTGAGAAAGTTTGGGGTACTTTTTCATGGGATGGTAATATTGAATACTGTTAATGTATGTACTGTCTACATGGAAATACTGTCTGAGTAGTTTTGGTGTAGTTTTTGGTGGAG
>NW_026533254.1:26005493-26019017 GCF_026225885.1 Hylaeus anthracinus | reverse complement strand
TACATGGAAATACTGTCTGAGTAGTTTTGGTGTAGTTTTTGGTGGAGGCTGTAATGTTGAACACCATTAATGCACATACTGTTTGAGTAGTTTTGGTGTAGTGTTTGGTGGGGTCTGAAATATTGAACATCATTAATGCTGCATATACTGTCTGACTTATGTTTGGTATAGTTTTTGGTGTGGGCTGCAATATTGAATACCATTAATGTAGATACTGTCTGAATAAGTTTGGTATAGTTTTTGGTGAGGGCTGCGAAATTGTATATCGTTAATGTACATACTGTCTAAATAGTTTTTGACAGGAGCGGCAATATTAAATACCATAAATGTACATACTGTCTACACGGAAATACTGTTTGAGTAGGTTTAGACACATATTTTTGCATCCCTCTACCTTCGAACATTGAAGATTCGCACCCACTTTCAGGATCCAATCGTGTATGAAAATCAAGGGGTCCACTGTCGATGTTTGTAAGTGCCTTTGTAACTCGCTGAGACAAATCTGTATGGCAAAATGGGAAGATTGAGTGATTCGACGATCCCTCCTCTCCTTTGAACGGCGTAACGCTACTACCAAACTTCTTCCTCGGTTTTTAACCGACTTCTTCGTCGCAGATCTTCTCCCAGTTTTTTTTGCTAGGGGAAGTTTCGCTTCGGTGTGGTACTACATAACTTCTTCGAGAGTCCCCCGCGACTGCAGGTTGTCCAGGAACGCGTTGGTCGGTGCTCAACGATCTTTCTGCAAGCCTGTCAGATTTAAAGTCCCGGAGACTGGTTCCCTGGGTGGACCCACTGCGGCCACCTGTCAGGCAATCATAAATTCGCGGTGTCCTTTCATCGGCGTCCCGTATATACTTATTGTGCGCCAAGAGTTCGAGAGTCGAAACGCTTCCCTTCCGCACGCGTATCCTGTTGATGGGAGGCCCCGCCGGCTTCCAAACCTTGGCTCCATAAGTTGAAGGCCATCCTGCTCTCTCGCCAACCGTTTCACGCTCGCGAAGGTCCTTACGAGCCTCCTGCGTCGCTCCTTCGCCGGCCATTAGGTTGCCAGCCCGATCCAGGGTAAGAAGTCCTCGCATACCAGACGTATACTCAATGAACTCACGAAGAGAGGTAGGTGGAGGAGGAAGGAAGAGAGAAAGAAAAAGAGAGAGAGAGAGGGGGGGGAGGATCGGTGCGTTTGAAGATAGAGAAGAGCGCGGAGAAGGATGAAGGAAAAAGGGGCTGAATGAATGTTTGGAAAATTTTGAGAATGATACCGAGCTTCCAAGCAAGGCTGGCGAGGTTTGTTTTCGTTAGGGATGTTGCAGCCCTGGACCTCGGGTCCTGACTTCCAAGAAAAGATGGACATAAATTATATTTTTTTTTCTTATCCAGGAATTCGTGAATTCTTGAAACGTGAACCATAGGACTTCTTTTGGAATTTAATAACGTATAACTTCTTTTCGGGTCCGCAATTATAAGCATGTCTTCTTTAGTAGAATATCGCTTCGTTTCAAAAGTTTTTAAGTAAAATCGCGTTGCGAGATATTGCTCGTTACAAGATTCTTCTGAAATTCTTTCTCCGCGCATTTTTTCCCCCTCCCCCCTTTCCCCTCTATATTCTTGCAGTTTTTATTTATGCCGCCATTTTCGGAAGAATGCTGCTCGGTCAAGAGCGCGTACACAGCCCCGACGCACCTGTGTGTCCAACTGAAGTTCAATAAACTGCGGTGGTCTTCGACTTCAGTCGAGCATATTCGGCGTTCCAGCGACGCATAATTAAGCAATTGCGAAATTAATTAAATCCGCTTACGAAGCCGTCGCGGCGGGTTGAGAGTTAAATAAACGGAACGAACGCGGTTTTCGTGATTTATAGTAATCGAGGAAAACTGGTTTCGTACCGGAAATAAATTTCCGTTAATTTCTGTCGTCGTATAAACAACGAAGACGATAATTAAACAAGATCTGTGGGTTCTTTTTAAACGTAAAAGTACCTCGTTACAGTGATCGCTGCTTTACAGTGTCGACGTTCATCGCGTGCCGCGCGAACAGTTTTAATTTTACCTTCTGTGATGGATGTTCAACGTGCATCGAAATGTTTGTTATCGAGCTAATCGAAAAATAGGTGTAGTTTTGTAAAAGGTGTAGCGGAACGGCGATAACGAGGTGGTAACGTGACCTTTTCTCTACGTGTATCGACGTTTCATTTTTCGGTTCGTTTTTATCGACGGCTCCGGCGTCGCAGCTATCTCGGCGAAGATAACTTTAAACGCATTAAAGCCGCCTGCAACAGATGCACGACGGTTTAGCGCGGTAAACACTGTGTCGATCGGATTATCCCATAACTGGAACACGCGACACTCTGGAGGGACACGGGGATAAATGGCGAACTAGGGGAGCACCCTTGTTTCGACGCTTAATGGCGTTCACGTGTCGCAAATTAACTCATATTTAATTCTTCCTATAGAAATAGCGACCAGGAGGTACCTGTTGCGTATACAATTTGTTTATCGTACTGTCAGTCTCATAAATATACCTTCTAGGTCTATTAATGATGTTTGTATAAATTACATAATACTTGCTTTCAAATAAATGTTTTGATATAAATATGTACACGGAGAAACTTTGCATTTGTATACTGCAGTAGTCCCAAGGAAATACAATGATAACGTGTATTTAATATTTAGTATATTTAAACAGGTTGAATATCGACCAAAAAATTACCTACATTCAGAATTACCAAACTTGAGTTCACTTTCTGTCGGAGGAAGGAAACATATACCCTTAAGTTACTGCTATCATTTTATCTACTTTATACACCACATACATTAACAGTATTCAATGTAGCCCACCAAATAAAATCCCAAACCTTCTCAGACAGTATTTTCATGGAAAGAGTATACACTTTAGCAGTAGTCAATATTGTCACCACCAGCTACGCCAAAAAGAGCCTACCCAGACCTACCCAAACCTACTCAGACAGTACTCATAACTGTATGTAATATTGCCTGAACATTGCCAAAGCAAATATATCGAACCCTCTCAGACAGTATTTCCACGTCGACAGCATACATGTATACATTAACAGCGTTCGATATTCTCAGACCCCACCAAATGCTATCCCAAACCTTCTCAGACAGTATTTTCATGGAGAGAGTATACACATTGGCAGTAATCGATATTGTCACCACCAGCTACGGCAAAAATAGCCTCAAACCTACTCAGACAGTACTCATAACTGTATGTAATATTGCCTGAACATTGCCAAAGCAGATATATCAAACCCTCTCAGACAGTATTTCCACGTCGACAGCATACATGTATACATTAACAGCATTCGATATTCTCAGACCCCACCAAATGCTATCCCAAACCTTCTCAGACAGTATTTTCATGGAGAGCCATATGAAAATATCCTTTTACCTACGTGTTCTAAACACTTCAAGGATACAATTTATGTAAACAAAAGAAAAATCTATTTTGTATCATCACGAACGAAAAACTCCCCTAAAAATGAATAAATATCGTTGTTTTCGTACAAAATAGAAGTCGATAAAAACAAGCAACAATATCGTTCTGGGAGGACGAGACTGGATTTCGTGAGCGAGGAATATCGCCGCCTTCTTAATCGGTTCTACCGCGTTGGTCGTCGTTAAGATTAAATTAACACGGACCGCTTATTTTTATCTCGCCACCGAGTATTAAAGTGAACGGAATTCCGCGTAATTGGCGTTGCCCGCGAACCAAGAGGGTGGTCGTTGCAATCGGACTTAATTGCGTGAGAATAATGCAAAGGAGAAAGAAAATCTTCGACCTCGCGAATCAACCCCCCCTTTTTTTTCAAAATTGCACGATTCTTTGAGTTTCGCCATCCCTCCTCGTAAACCACGACCGTTGGCCTGACGTGCGCGCGATACCGTACTCGGCGACGTAGACAAGAGACCAATAAAGATTACACGCATAATGCGAAATGCAAGTTACTATTTAACGAGCAATAAACTTCTGTGGCGTACCACATCCTGCTTTCTCGAACGCTACCGCGCGTCGAGTACTTCGTGTCGCCTTCGACGTTTCGAAATCTACGCTTTCGAAAACCCAAGAATGAACGTTAGTGTCCACCTCTTCGAGAAACACCGCTTACTTATCGAATTTAAATCGTTCCATTAAATCAAGGCAGCCCGCGATGTTCCCATTTACGCGCAACTTCGTTTTTCGATAAGAACGAAAAACCGATACACGAGGAAGACACGCATTCCTGCCGCAAATTGGACGTGCGCATTTGAATTTCTGGGGATGCATTATGCATCAGAAACGGGATTTTTACAAGAAGGAATGCTACAACTTCCTTCGCTGGCGTCATCAGTCTATAGGGAGAAGAATGAGAATGCCGAGGCTAGGATGTGCTTCTGCATGGCAAGCAGATGCATTCACAGAAATTTTCACTTCCTCCCGGCAGGAAAATGTACAGGGTGGTACTTAATTCCGTGCTGGAGCAAATTTACATCGACGAACAGGGGAAAAATATCGTCCACCGAGTGTGATTATCAACCTCCTTGACAGCGGGACGATTTTTGATGGAAATTCTAAGAGCGTGGAGGTGTGAACTTTAAAAAAATGTCAGCTTATAGAGAGTGACAAAACGAAACTTTTTTGTATGTACAGTTTTTTTTATACGTCGTTTAGTTTCAGGGATAAAAATTAAGAACTGAAAAGACTTTTCTCTTGAAATCTCGTAGTGGTCTGATCCTGTTGCAGTTGTCATAAAAAAAAAATACAACAGTCGAACAATCAAATTTAAAAAAAATATCACCTTATAGAGAGTGACAAAACGAAAGTTTTTTGTACGTACAGTTTCTTTCATACGAAGTTTAGTTTCAGAGATAAAAATTGAAAACTTAGAGGACCTCTTGCCTGAGATTTTGAAGTGGTCTGATTCTATTACTGTTGTCTTAAAAAAAAAAAGAAACAACAGTCGATCAATCGAATTTAAAAAAAATATCACTTTATAGAGAGTGGCAAAACATAACTTTTTTGTATGTACAATTTCTTTCATACGACGTTTAGTTTCAGAGATAAAAATTGAAAACTTACACCTTTTTTCAGAAACTCAATTTTTCCAACAAACTTTTGAATTTTTATTTTTTCGAAACTAATCGACCCTATGAACGAACTGTAAAGACAACAAAATTTCGTCTCATCATTCCCTATAAGCTGATATTTTTAAATAATTGATTTAACGAATACAAACATTTCTCTGAGTCGCTGTCTTGCTATTGTACATAGTAGCGTTACGTTAATCCATCGAGTGTCGAGGTTAGATGCTTTGAAATTGTGTACAAATATTAATTATTTTTGTACCGAACGAGCAAACTTCGTTATTACTATTGTAGACGCGGCATTGTCGTCGATGAAGTGAATTTGAGGATATGCAGCGCGATAAATGCCAATATTTACTTCCAAAAGAAGACCAAGGAGACCTTTGCCCGAAGAACAAGTATTCCTTTACACAAGTGAAGTCTCATCTGGGCGTTGGGAATAAATAATTCCCAATTGTATACGCCGAGGACAGTTAAATAGAAGCAATTAAACGGAAAATGGACGAATGGGCGTTTGTCGTGCGTTTCCTGGTCGTTCGAGACGAAGTTTGAATGACAATTTCGAAGTTATACGAGTAACGGTGTTTACTTCCTAGAAACACGACTTTCCTGGAGGGTCATGTGTCCCTTTATCGGCGAACAAAGGGCCCATCGAGTCTCCTGTATTTCTTGCGAGGGCAATCACGAAATTAGTGGTGTATCGGGTCACGACCAAGGGAGCAGGGTAACCGCAAGGTGGCGAGGAAGTCGTCGTAGATCACAGATCCGAGGCGTAGGCAGCCTTGTGTGACGTTTCGTGAGTCTTGATCGACGTGTCGTGTCGTTAGGCATTTCTAAGGTAAATGAACAGCGCGTAACGCGCTTCCCACGAAACGATCTTGCGTCTTTTCACCCTTCGAGGGAAGTAAGTACACGAATTAAATATAAAATAATCCGAAACAAATATAATAATTGGTCCTTGTCAATTTCGATGCCCATTTATTTTGAACAATTTACTTTTATTCCTTCTGTTGGAATATTTACTGTAATTCGACCTTTTATTTGACTACAAAAATAAATGTACTGAGAATATGTGTTCAATTCAGGGTGTCCCAGAATTAGTGTAAGAACTGGTAGTGAGGGGTAGCTGAGGCGATTCTGAACAACAATTTCCTTTGCACAAATGTCGTATGATGCTTCGTTTTTGAGTTATTAACGAAAAACCGTCGACCAATCACAGCGTCTCAGTAGCGCGCGCTCAGCCGGGATTGGTTGGCTCGAGCCAAGGACGGTCGGGCCAACCTCTCGCGGCCGAGCGCGCGCTGTGATTGGTCCGTGGTTTTTCGTTAATAACTCAAAAACGAAGCATCATACGACATTTGTGCAAAGGAAATTTTGCTTCGGAATCATCTCAGCTATCCCTCACTATCGGTTCTTACACTAATTCTGAGACATCCTGTACATCGATCACTACAGAATAACGAAAGACAAAGTTTAGAACAAGGCCTGGCCTAAATATCAGCTTATAAGGAATGATGAGACGAAACTTTATTATATTTACAGTTTATTCTTAAGATACTTAGTTTCGAAAATAAAAATTGAAAATGTAGAAATTCTTTTTACCTTTTCCTTACAACGTTTGTCTGTTAGACTTTGCCAGCTCCTCGTAGTGAAAAGATCTCAGCTTCTCCGTGACAATTTATTCCTTCTGTAACAAAATAAAATTTAATAAAAAACTAATTTTCCTCGAAAATAAAGCGTCATATGAAAAAGTGTTATATACATATTCGATTCGAACTTTCCTGTAGAATCACTCACTACCCGGTGGTACAATAGTAATAAATGAAACTTGTAATTAATAAATTCAGTATTTCATTATTTCGTATACCCCATTTCCACTGCCTTCCACAACGGTTCGTAATTCTAACACGGCTGTCTAATGTCACCCCGTACAGTCTCCCCTCTCGAAGACGAATTAGAACGATTAGGCTCGAGGAGAACGCTCGTCAGGATCTGTTCGGCACGAAAGGTGTCGCGCGATTAATTTCGCGCGGTCGTAAACAAATTCGCGAATTTGTCGAGCTGGAAAAGACAAAGGTAGCGGGGCCCGTAAAGCTCTTCGAGACACGGGTGCCCACCCTTCTCGGAACCTGCTCCTCTCTCGAGCGACAATAGGCTTCGGTGCAATAGCCCAGACTTCCGTAGGTAAGAAGTAATGTAATAAATAACCTTGCCTCCCTTCGCCGTTTCCTCGACGGAACAAAAACCAGCCATATGGTGTTTAACTACGCGCGGACGAGGAACGATAACTATCGAAGGAAAGGGGAACTCGCTTTCTTTCGCGTAACACACGCAGCGCGAATCAAACGGTGCTCGCAAGGGAAATAACGTCAATTAGCCACGTGACGATTTTTGTGGTCTTCGAAGGGGTTACTTTACTCCTTCGAGAATATACTTGACTTTGGAGAGTATAAAAAAATCGCCGAGAAGCTACGAAAGCCGTCGCGAGTGTCGCATTAGGTGGACTGAGAAGGTAATGTCGTTTTTGCAATTTTAAATATTTCTTTACCATTCGACTCGTTGATTTTTATCGCTCTGGCATTAAACAGTCGCACACTACATGGTGTCTAGTTACAAAAAACTGTTGAAAAATTGAATCGAATATGTACATACAATTTTTTCATATGACGCTTTATCTTCGCGAAAAATACGTTTGAAAATATCTCGAGATTTGTGCGAGATTAAATTTCTTGTTTGAGTTTAACGTAAAAGAAACGACGTTACTGTCAGGGTCTACCTAAATGCAAGATCTTCTTCTAAGTACACACCTGCAAAGTGTTTTCGAAAGGTTCCACGAAGTAGAAGAAAGGGAGCCATCTGGCTAAAATAAACTTCGGCAAGAGGACACCAAAGAAGAACTCGAACTTGGACGAGAGGAGGAAGTCTCGTGCGGTAGGTGGTCCCGTGACGACAAGATGCATCCGAACCTAAATATTATTAGAACAGCCACGTGTAGCGGGACAAGTGCCGACTAGGCGCCAACTTGTTGCTTCGAGGCTTCTTGCCCTCTTCTTGGTATTATCCGAATGCACTTGGGCAAGTTTTCCTATTTGGGAGATGTTTGAGTTAAGAGTTGCCTTAGATGCTTGGTTCGTCGAGGTGGATATAGAATAAAATTAGAAATTAATCTGGAGGTTATATGTGAAAGGTAAAGAGAGTTTATAACTGCAATTTTCACGGATCTGTTTAGGCTCTAGGAAATTATAAGAAGGGCAGCCTCAGGCACTTGAGAGGTCAGGCTATATCTTAAACTTTCTCTTTCGTTATTCTGCAGTGACAGATATACAGGGTGTCTCAGAATTAGTGTAAGAAGTAGTGAGGGGTAGCTGAGACGATTCCGAAGCAAAGTTTCCTTTGCACAAATGTCGGATGATGCTTCGTTTTTGAATTATTAAGGAAAAACGGTCGACGAATCACAGCGCGCGCTCGGCCGCGAGAGGCGGGCCCGACCGTCCTTGGCTCGAGCCAGCCAGTCGCGGCTGAGCGCGCGCTGCTGAGACGCTGTGATTGGTCGACGGTTTTTCGTTAATAATTCAAAAACGAAGCACCGTACAACATTTGTGCAAAGAAAAGTGTTGTTCAGAATCGTCTCAGCTACCTCCCTCGCCACTTCTTAAACTAATTCTGGGACACTCTGAATTGAACATATATTCTCAGTACATTTATTTTTGTAGTAAAATAAAAGATTCAATTATAGAAAATATTCCAACAGTCTCCTCTTTTCCTTCGAGTTTGTTCAACGTTCAGAAGGGAGCAATCTTCGCAATCTACAGCGAAAATGTATTTTGCGAATACACCATCGAGTGGAATGTCGTTTTCGGTTAACGAGTAGTTCTTTAATTGAATAGCGAGATAAAGATTCGCGAGCTGTGGGAGCGGCGCATCCGGTCCAATCATCTTCGTCATTATATGCAGATCGTAGTTGAACATAAAAATTCATGTGGCTCGTGTCACATGAATACCTTTGTTTGCTGTGTTACATCCGCCTCTCGCTCACTCTCCAGGCGAATGCGCTAACATTTAAATAAAGTAAGGAGATGGCAGGAAGATGGAAATATCTACATGCCACCTCTCTTTTAATTCAATGCCACATAGGAGTGACACTAGATCTGGAGGAGGTGGTTAGACAGGCCAACCGCATGACCCCTCCAAGGGAAAAAACATGCATAAACGGAAATAGGAGAGGATCACCGCTCCATTTCCATTTATATAAATGCCCAAAAGAACCCGTCGTGCGGGACGTAAGAATCAACTTCGTAAGTTGATCCGCGAGTTTAGTGAACCCGCGATAGCAGAACGCTACCCGCTCGGGATATTCGCTTCACCAATAATACCAGAAGGACCAGGTATCACCTGGAAGCTAACACCGATAACCTACACCGTGGTGTTGCCGTCTTTCACCGACATCCCAATAATCGACCCGCGACACGCTCATTATCTGTTTAGGACCACCAATCGACTTAAGGGAGTATTTTGCGGATACATTCAGAAAACAAAAGGGTCACATAAAGAACTCGACGCAGTTAGTCAATCCCGCTCAGACGCATGTCCATAGGGAGGAAAAAACAACGGCGGAAAATGCGAAACGTAAATTAAACTCGTCGACTAACTCGAATTACAATTCGCAGCGTTTCCCACGTGCTTCAAGCGTTCGACTGGTAGAAAGTTAGAGCGGTCGCGACAGGTAATAAAAACTCCTTTATGGGTTTCGCTACGGTGTATCTGCGAGTGGCCACCATGACCTACTTACGGCAATAGAAAAATCAGTGTCAGTGGGGAGCAGATTAGGAATTTCTTGGCGAACCGTGGGAGAGTCCTTCGGGACGATCAGCCATTGAACACTCTCTACTTCCGGCCCTTTATGCGTTTTCGAGCCACAGGATTTTGTGACCATGTCGCATCAACTTCGCTGGAAGATTCACTTCGGTCCCTTTCATAGAACTGCGAGAAGAGTCGTGTGAATTCTACAGGGTCAATATGTACTTCGCGAACGCGATGTTAACCCCCTAAGTACATCTTGGCGTACTCGGTACTGAATTTCTTTTTGCTGGTGCATTCCTCTCTCACGGTACTTGGAGTTCGATGAATTCGATAAAAAGAAAATAATAATAATCCGTTCTCCGGGAGAACACCAATTTTTAAAAAAATTCTATAATTTCAAAGCAATTAGTAGAGTCATAACTTTTCCGAATAATAAACGATTAACAGCATTAAACGACAACATTTTTGTAGCCATTGAATGATAAATAATTCATCGCATTTCTCAACTTTTTGTTTTACGGATTTGATTAATTTGTGCAAAGAAGGAGTTATGTTACGCGTACAGTTTTGAATTACGGTCAATCTTCGGCAATTTTTGGCAATTGTCGGCGCCCATTCGATGAAAAAGAAGTGGCGATTTAAAGCGACCGCGAGCGGTTGATTGTCGAGCTGTTAAGGGGTTAACCAAACAATGTCTTCCCGTATATTCTTGGCGGTAATTTATGGCGGAATATTAGGGTACCGCGAGCCACCCGAAACTTCTGCCACGGTCAATGCACTGTGTCGCGCGTGGGCGTGCTTCCATTAGGAACACTGTGTCGCATTCCTTCGCGTTTCTTTTTGGAACCGCATTCGAAACGTTTTTTTACTCGATTTTCGCGACCGTTTCGTAATCACGCGCCGGGGTCATCCAGCCGTTTCGGCAGTAGCAATCTTCGAGTAGAGAAGATTTAATGTCCAACAGGGGAAAAAAAGCGAAACTGTCGTAAATTACGAATTTTGTGGTATAAAATATACATATAATGCGAGCGAGACATCCGAAGACAATTTTAAAGAGGGATCGTCCTAACAAATCCTAATGTTTTTACATTGCGCAGCTGCCGGCGCAGATGTTATGCAGTTATATTACCATCGAGGAATGTTGTAAAAGGACCAACGCTTGTAACGAGACCAGGACGCGTTTCTGTGAGACACGTGAAATTAGAACGCTTCTAAGAATCGGTTTATTTTTACTACGTACAAACAGAGACTAAACGACCGAGATAGCGCCGTCATAAAATCTACCTCCTCTGGGATTATTTGTTTCAAACATATGTGACACTGGTAGATTAGTACAATCTCGGACTTACTGAGAGAATTTTGTTGTACTAGCCGACACTAATCTCAATGAAATTTAGTTATTACTAACTGTATAGATAGTTTTATATGCTTACATAGTATTTATATCTACGTATATCAACGCAATCTGTGTCATAACAATTTTTGATTTTAATTTTAATTAAGTAATTGGTAATACTACTGAGTTGGGTCTGGTTAGATCAAATTTATTCAGACAGTGTGTGCATTAATGGTATTCAATATTGCAGCCCCCAACAAAAACTATACCAAACATACTCAGACAGTATCTACATTAACAATATTCAATATTGCAGAGTCCACCAAAAACTACACCAAACCTACTCAGACAGTATATGCAGCAGTAATAGTATTCAATATTGCAGAGTCCACCAAAAACTACACCAAAACTATTCAGACAGTATATGCAGCAGTAATGGTATTCAATATTGCAGAGTCCACCAAAAACTACACCAAAACTATTCAGACAGTATATGCAGCAGTAATGGTATTCAATATTGCAGAGTTCATCAAAAACTACACCAAACATACTCAGACAGTATCTACATTAATGATATTCAATATTGCAGAGTTCATCAAAAACTACACCAAACATACTCAGACAGTATCTACATTAACTATATTCAATATTGCAGACCCCACGAAAAACTACAGCAAACCTACTCAGACAGTATTTTCGTGTAGACAGTATGTACATTAACAGTATTCAATATTACTGTCCCTCTAAAAACTACCCCTAAATCTACTCAGATAGTAGATGTCGAGCCTGGTGCTATGATGTTCCTACACGTTAAAAAAAAAAGTTGGATATTATGTATTCACTGAGATCGATGCGAAAAACCACTTTTTGAACCATTTCAGTTTTTGAGCCCCTGGAGAGTGGGAGTAGTTAAAGGTCAAGATGACCACCATTGTCCACCATCGTAATGGCCAGGTCAAGGGTTTACCTAAAAAAAAAAAATCCTCCTGATCGGAGGGTGCCCTATTTTCTTAATTCCATCCACAATCTCTATCTTTCTTTTTTTCATTTAAAAAAAGAACAAAAAAGAAAAAATATACTTGTCGAATCGACTAACCTCCTCCTTTTCGAAGTCGGTTGAAAACTCACTACAACAATTCGTGGAACATCTTTTCACTCATAAAATACGAATAGTATACGTATAGTGTTCGCAGTCATCCCGACGGCAAGTCGAGCATCATCCCTATCGACCCGAGCTTGCAGAGACTATCGATCGCCGGGATTCCCATGGTATTCGAGGCATCGTTTACCACGAGTCAAAGACGTTCTCACCGTGTGGCCCACAGAGTCCATATCGAGGCACCGAGATGCCATTAAAATATGGGGGCACGCACGATACGCATCTGCCTACCTTTATGCGCAATTACGAGGAAGCTGGCATTGCACCCCGATGCACCGATCACGGCGAAGCCCGCGAAGAGACGTTCTTCTATTTCGTGCCACTTCATGGGGGCTCATTCACTCGGGATCCACGGTATCTTGTGGGAATTTTTGTCCGCGGCATACGGGAACGAAATATTTGACCACGATCCAGCGTGTTTGCCCACGGCTATTTGCCACGCCACGATTCACAATGATCCGGATGCGCAAAATCCAATTTCCAAACTATTCACATTCTCTAATCGATCTATTGAAATTTATAGTGTGTTAAAAATCTAATGTGCTAATATATTATGCACGAAAAAATGAATTATTAATTCAACGAATAGGAACGAATTATTAAATCAATAAGAAAAATTCTTTTTCATAATATTAATACGATATATCATATAATATGAATATCACAGATTATTGTGTTTTGTAATTCATCAGTCAAGTGTCTATTGCCACGAATGCTAAGCTTAGATTCATTTCGGAGACGAGATCTCTAATTTGAGATCTGGAATGTAGGCCACATTTCGGGCAATCATTTTATTGACACTTCGAGTTCCAAAGGAATTAAACCTATTCAGACAGTATGTGCATTAATGATATTTAATATTGCAGCCCCGACTAAACACTATACCAAACCTATTCAGACAGTATGTGCATTAATGGTATTCAATATTGCAGCCACAATCAAAAAATACCCCAAACATACTCAGACAGTATATACATTAATCGTATTCAACATTGCAGCCCCCACTAAAAACTATACCAAACCTATTCAGACAGTATGTGCATTAATTGTATTTAATATTGCAGCACCCACCAAAAACTACACTAAACATACTGAGACAGTATATGCATTAATGGTATTCAATATCGCAGCTCCCAGTAAAAACTACACTA
>NW_026533254.1:26001341-26005483 GCF_026225885.1 Hylaeus anthracinus | reverse complement strand
CATTAATGGTATTCAATATCGCAGCTCCCAGTAAAAACTACACCAAACCTATTCAGACAGTATGTGCATTAATGGACGATTCCCTGTCTAAGGTGGAGTCGAACGGTTCGACGAAACCGTGCAAGCCAGCGCTGCCCTTCGAAGGGCTCCCGTGTTACGAGTAGCCGTGCGCGGGCGCGTGTCTATGTTGGTGCACAATACGAATCGAGTTCCATTGAGACAATTGGCAATTTTCGACACCGAATATCCGTCGGAAGCGGCGGTAGCGCCCACGACCACTCACTTGGCAAATTGGAGGCCAGACGATAAATTGCAAACGGTCGCGTATAGGCGTACTACGGGGCCCGGTTTGCACGGCGTACAATGTGCTGTACCCCCTCGGAGGCCAGCGCGCTCGCCTCTCCTCATCGGTATAAGGACCGCACGCAGTAACATTACCATTCGGTCGCAGACGAATTCATTGACTATGCCAGGGCGTCTTCCGTTCACAGGCAGAACGGTTGTCAGTCCGGTTTGACCCGACTTAGATCGTGAGGAGAGGAGCTGTTACGGTCGGCACTCATCAAACGCGAGGACCAGGCCCGGACTCCCTCTTGGCCCTTCTCCACCCAATAACTGCCCTTATCAGGTGTTTGCACCGAGGAGGGGAGGTGTTCACCCTTTCAGACACGAATTATTCCTTCTTTCCCGTACTAATGTTATTTCAAGGGTTAACTTGGGCTAAAATTAATGTGGAAGAAATGAAGGAAAATATTCTGGTACTGTAGTAGTAGATACTGCATAAATAAGGACATTCTCCTCAATGATAAGCCTATTATTCTTGATATTATTAATATTCTTCACGGTATTCATCAGTATCGATTCATGTTTTTCTACTCTTTTTCGAAATTGTTTTCTTGTACTGTAGCGTACTTCATATATTATCATTAGACTGCGGATCTTTCTGCAAAATAAAATCTTGGTGAACGTTCCTACGAAAATTGAATTTAAATAGGAATTTATTTTATTCTGTAAATATTATAACATGAACTTTACTTTCAATCTTTTTCATATTCTTGTATATTGTTCGCATTTCGTAGGTTCTTGCACATTCAAATTTCCTATAGATGCATAAAGATCCGTAGTTTAATTATTATGTAAATGTATATATGTACTGATAATATCCACAGCTACGTTCCTCACTCATCCGACTTCAAATTCTTCCCTTCAACGTCTTTCAACCGACTTCTTTCTAAAGAGAAATCTGAATGTTATCAGCCTAGAACATATTCCTACTTTTTCTTCATTACTATTCATCTTCGATTTTTCTATATTCATCTTCGAGCCCCGTTCCCTGTCTTCCAATGACAAGTGACTACCTCAACGAGAGGAACCGTGTTTCGTCGGTGTCTGTTGATTCGCCGAAGTGAGAAGTTATTTTCGGTTGCAGCGCGGCGTGTTTCGTTCGCAGGAACGGTCGTCAGTCCGGTTTGACCCGACTGACGATGGTACGTGAAGAGCTGTTACGGTCGGCGGTCATCAAACGCGTGGAGAACGCGCCAGGCCTAGACCGGAGGCCTCTCCCTTTCACGGTTTCTCGCCAGTGGAGAGAAGCGGTTTCGGGGCGGCTCGTCGCGGCCGATCCGCGTTACCACTCGGTGGTTTACAATTTGTTATGACTCGTTTCTTACTCGTACTCACGTTCTGTCGCTTCCTCGCTCGAGATACACGACGATCTTGGCTGGTGCTCGAGATCCAGCTGGCTCTTGTGCTTCTATTCTAGAATCGATAGGCGTTAATCGTTTGCACTCGAGGCCTTTTTTCTGATATATACCAGAGCAACTCGAGATGCTTTCTTAGCATTCTATTGCCATGAATTCTAAGCTATCTAAATTTGAGAATCAGGTCACCTTTACCTTACCAACAAGCATGTTATCGACACTTTGAGTTCCAAAGAAATTAAACCTAAAGAAAGGTATCATAGATTAGGTGTCGTAGATTTGCTGCGTGGAACCTAATGGTGACTTTCAGTCACCTCTCGAGTGCAAAGGGTTAATCCGTGTGAATCGTTCACTAAAACCAAGCGTCTGTCCAACCCTGATATCCATTTCAACAATTAATGTCACTCGAAGCTAAAGATTAAGCATTGCAATCGATGAAATCCAAGTTAATTGCAATTAAAATCTGTTCTTTTTTTTTCCTCAGCCGAAATCCGTTAGCCGTTCATCCTGTAGCCACTTCAGGGTTCCCGCGAAATTAGCTAGTCATCGGTCAGATTAATGAAGAGGCCCGTCCAACCGGATGAAAATATTTCAGCAGGGCCCGTTGCTCGCGCATACGATGACACTGTTTCCCATAGAAGGGCCCCGGCGTCCCTGCCACGGAGGATTGACGGAGAAATCCTCCTTTTGGCGTTCCTCCGCGTTAAGTCGTGTATCATTCAAAGAAACCCGACACCTCCGGAGGCGAGAGGACCGCGCCGGGCGCGAGAGAGACGGGTCTCTCCATCGCGAGGATTAAGCTTGTACTTTGTTGCCGCAAACAGAATATAATTCCTGGCCAATAGGCGCTGGAACTCCGCGTCTTGGACCGCTCGTTAATCTGTTGATGCTTAATTTAAAGACTCCTCGCGCGCCAGCTCAAGGTGTGCTTAAATCAGCCGACGCAATAAGGGGAGATGGTATTCCGCGTCGTAGATTAAATTGCGGAACGAAAACGGAGGGAAGGATAATGGCGTGGCTTTTGATGTTAACCTCGCCAACACGCTATTCCGTGTGTAACGTGATAATACGGTTTCGCTGCGGTGATTTGAAAATGCCGGGGACTCCCTTGAAACAAGAGCTCCCGGCTCTCTCGGACTCCTACGGCCGATTCGACGGGCAATTTCAAACGCGAATTTCTTTTCGAATAGATTGTTTTAGATTCTTAGGGAATTTTTATTGACTCCGAGGGAGAGATTGAGACGATCATTAGAAGAGGACACGCAAGGTTAAATGATATGCTTCGAAAACTAACAGAAGGGAGCCTAACGTTTTATGTTTGTATTGAATTTGTATAGACTCGGTGGAAAAAATTGTGATATGTAATACAAAAGGGCGCGAATTCTTTTTTTCGATGACGTAGATAATTTTATATTCTTAGGGAATTTGTATAGACTCGGTGGGAAAGATTGAGACGATCATTAGAAGAGGACACGCAAGGTGAAATGATATGCTTCGAAAACTAACAGAAGGGAGCCTAACGTTCTGTATTTCTATGGAATTTTTGTAGACTCGATGGAAAATTCAAAATTCTTTTTGACTACATAAATAATTTTATATTCTTATGGAATTTGTACAGACTCGGTCGGAAAAGATTGAAATAATCGATAGAAAAACAGAGGAATTTCTTTCCGACAACATAGATAATTTTATATTCCTATGGAATTCGTATACACTCGGTAGTAAAGATGGAGATAATACATAGAAAAGAGAACGCAAGACTAAAATGTAATATCCTTCGAAAATTAACAGAACCCTCCTCGCTAAGACCCGAGTCACCGAGCCGCCAAACGCAAAGTATAAAAATCCCAAAAACCGAAGACTGTACTCTCCTCTCAGACTATCTCCACCAAATTTCAAAGCGGATTGAAATGGCGCGTTGAAAAAAGGATCGGTTACATTTTCAGGCTGGTTCGAATTCTCGAACTGGTTCGATATGGTCCGATGAGCAGTCTTTTCTTACATAAAAGGAAGATCTGGCGAAGATCGAGTCTTCCACTACAACCCATTCGTAATATGAGACCTTGAATCCCGAAGAGCTTAAAAGACGATGAATCACGCCGACAAACTAGCAAATTGAATTTTCTGCCGAGCTACCTTTGGTAACAACCGGGTTGCAGCGTTCGAAGTTGCCACAATGCAGGTAGATTACAGTCAATGAGACGTTAACGTCGTTTGCTTGCTCGATCTACCCGCCCGGGACTTATAATTAAGAACAACCGAGCGATATTTACCGCGGTAGAATGGAATCTCGATAAATCATGCTTTCTGATAAGTTATCAATGATAACGCGAGTATAATGGTCCCATTAATCTCCAGGACACCCTGGGGATCGAAGATGTTAGCTTCGAAGATGGAGTAGCAGACTGTGTCAAGTATCAGAGATAGGTTGCAACATTCGAG
>NW_026533254.1:25996737-26000941 GCF_026225885.1 Hylaeus anthracinus | reverse complement strand
ATATATATATATATATATATCAGTCAGAGATCAAATATATATATATATTTTGTTGCCATATATCGAGTCAGAGATGTCATTTATAGCCCTCAGGGGTTATATATATATATATATACATGTCGAATTGAGTAACCTACTCCTTTTCCAAGTCGGTTAAAAATTCAAGTGCGCTTTGAATTTTTCCTAAAAGTTGCCACGAAATTTCTGGCTAACCCAATAAATGACATCTTTGAGGTGATGTACAGTCAGTGTAATAAGCAGACTGCGGATCTTTATGCATTTATAGGAAATTTGAATGTGCAAGAACCTACAAAATCCAAACAATATACAAGAATATAAAAAGTTCATATAAAAGTAAAGTTCATATTATATTATTTGAAAAGTACAATAAATTCCTATTTAGGTTCAATTTTTGTAGGCACGTTCGCGAAGATTTTATTTTACATCCGCAGCCATTTATTTTCAATTGGTTGCTGTACGAATACTTCTTACACTAACTGTATATGAAAATTCCAGTGTGCCTTTGAAATTTTCTTAAAAATTGCCACGAACTTTCTGAATAACCCAATAAATGACATCTCTGGGACGATATATATAAAAATTCAAGTGTGCCTTTCAAATTTTCTTAAAAATTGCCACGAACTTTCTGAACAATCCAATAAATGACATATCTGGGGCGATATATGTGAAAATTCAAGTGTGCCTTGAATTTTTCTTAAAACCATCCACGAGCTTTCTGAATAACTCACTAAATGACATCTCTGGGGCGAAACGTGTGAAAATTCAAGTGTGCCTTTGAATTTTTCTTAAAACCATCCACGAGCTTTCTGGATAACTCAATAAATGGCGTCTCCGGGGCGATATACGTGAAAATTCAAGTGTGCCTTCGATTTTTTCTTAAAACCATCCACGAACTGTCTGAATAACTCAATAAATGACATCTCCGGAGCGATATATGTGAAAATTCAAGTGTGCCTTTCAAATTTTCTTAAAAATTGCCACGAACTTCCCAGATAACTCAATAAATGACATCTCTGGGGCGATATATATGAAAATTCAAGTGTGCCTTTGAATTTTTCTTAAAAGTTGCCACGGACTTACTGAACAATTCAATAAACGACATCTCTGAGCCTAATCTAAGGAATCCCCGAAGACGTCGAATGAGATCTCCCTACTCCAGCTGGTAATCCATTGGTAACACGAGACCCAGCGTGTTGGACAGGACGACGTGTCTGGCATAGGAGCGAAACGCGACGCGGTTTCCCGGTCGAAACGGCAATATTATCGCGAGAAAAGGTTAATTTAAAGCACGGTCCATCAAGATGCTGGCCACTGGAGGAATGAAGGGGCCTGCAGCGGGGGACGAGGTAGCAGACGGTGGGAAGGAAGTGCCGAGGAGGATGAAAGGCAACAGAAAGAAACGAGTATTCCCGTCTGGTGGGTCTTTGTACTCCCCGGGTCTGTAGGTCCGAGTGAGGCCCAAGCCAGCAGAACAAGAAGAACCAGCGACGTTGGTGTGCGGATTGTCTTGGGCCAGACTCCGGGCCCACCCTGGCTCATGAAACGGTTAATCCGACGATAGTGGCCTGCCACCAGCGAACCCGGCCGGAGAGGACTGTCAATGGAATTCCAAATAGGCCTGGAAACCTGCGAGAGGGATAATGATCGCGCGCGAAATTGCGATGGTTTCGCACAGGGCCCAGCCGAATCTCTTCTCGCTTCCTCGACTCCGATGAAAACCCACTCCACCCGTTAGCTGCCCATGCAGATTCGTCTCGTTTGTTTATCTCTCTCGCTGTCCGTCTCTCTATTCCTCCTTCCACTGGTATTAACCGACGTTTCGGTTCTTTGCCTTCGTCGTGCCCGCCTTTTTCCGCGGTTATCGGACTTCCTTTTTGTTAATTAGCGAAAACGCCAGACGCTTCGTTGCAGGCCCGATCGCGTAACGGAATTTTTTGTACCATTCGCGCCGTCTCTCGGAAATATCTCAATTTAAATATCTCCACTCTCGACTCTTACCTCTCCGTTTCTTTATAACAAACATTCGAAACGACAGGTTTCTAGAAATTAAAGTTATGAAAGCTAATCACGTTTCTTTATCAAAGGAACGTTACTTAATTTATTCGAGAAACTTGCCACGCGATCATTGGGAAAGTATTCTACGCGCGGGTTACGTTAGAAATAAAACAATTGATTCATTTTTATTATCGATTATACGCTCTCGTTTTCATCGAGCCAGGCGCCATCAGCTAAGAGCCCGGCATCAATGGAAACCCATGGATTTGCGGTTTATCGGCGTGTTTCGTGGATCCTTGACTCCTGGCCAGCAGGTCCTTCCTCTCCTTTCCTTTTTATGTAAATACCCCGAGATTTTGTCAGGCGTTTCTCACGCTCCGACAAATGTCGTAGGCACGCCCAGGGAATTTTTGCGCAAGTTCGATGCTCGACAATTTTTTCACCTGTTTCTCTCTCATCAACGAAGATATTATATACTATTATTATGTACTACTAACGTTTTATCATATTAATATATATAATGCGTCGATTATTATTAAAATCGCCAATTATAAGATCGCAAGTACCGATCGTTAAAACATTATTCTGATAGTCTTAATAGATCTTATTCTACAGCCTAGCAGAAATTATTTTTAAGCCACTCACCCATCTTCGCTGCTATCTGCTGTGAAGATCCACGGCTCCATCGATGAATGAAAGCTCCTCCACATACTCGTCAAGCTCGAGAACGTGAAACGCGTGGTCCTACGCCAGTAGATAGCAGGTCGGTTTTTGGCGTTGCAGGCGTCTACATCCTGTGATATTTTTACGAGGACCTTCCGAGAATCGAGACACTGCGTGGGGTGAACAGCTGAGACGAGATGATAAGACAGTGGCCAGGGCTATCCTACTTATCGGTTGCCCCTCGCCGAAACGATTCCGTTCCGACGTGTCCCTGACCTTCCACTCGCATCCGTCCATCTGCATCGTGCCCCTCTGCTTAAAATTGCACGCCCTGTGGAATCAACGCGACAGATGTCAGGCAAACGTCTTTTTTGCTACGTGGTCGGGTATTACAACAGTTCTACGGTTGAATGAAAGTGTTTCTCTCGTTTTACTTTTGTTAATTTCGTGTATGCATTAATATTTCAATTTCGATTCGCGTGTTTAATAACATTTCAAACACACGGTTCCCCTCTACCTAGGTAGCTAAAGTTTTTTAACAGCAAACCTACGACTGGTCAAATCACAGTTATTGAATTTTTTTTATTCAATTTTTGTATCCAATATATGAATTATACGCAATTCGTAAAATATTGTTGTATTTAATTGAAGGAAGCGTCTTTAAACTAGTCATTTGTCCCATCGTGTTAGAAATAGTTACAAATACATTTACCATCTTTTTTACTCTCGTGACGAAACATAATTTTTGGAAGAAAAAAATATACGACCGACTTCCAGAAATATTAATTCTGTAGCGAAAAGTATGAAATAATTTCTATTTCCTTTATATTAAATTCTGTTAAATGATATATTAAATTTCTATTTCGTTTACACTAAATTACATTAAATAACCTTTTCGGAGGCGGCGCATAATTAAAAAATTTGTAATGGCGGGGGCGGCAACATTGAATGCTGTTAATGTATACATGTATGCTGTAGACGTGGAAGTACTGTCTGAGAGGGTTTCATGTATTTGCTTTGGCGATGGACGGAGGACAATATTACATATAATTATAAGTACTGTCTGAGAGTGTTTGGTATATTTGCTTTGATGATGGAGAGGGGACAATATTACATATAGTTAAAAGTACTGTCTGAGTAGGTTTGGGAGATTTTTTTACGGGGCCTAGAGGTGACAATATTGATTACTGCTAACGTATATACTGTTTCCATGAAAATACTGTCTGAGAAGGTTTGTGATGATATTTGGTGGAGGCGATGATATTCAATACTGTTAATGTATACGTATATATTGCCGACGTGGAAATACTGTCTGAGAGGGTTTGATGTATTTACTTTGGCGATGGGAGCAATGGAACATTACATATAGTTATAAGTACTGTCTGAGTGGGTTTGGGACAGTTTTTTTGCGGTAGCTACAGGTGACAATATTGATTACTGCTAACGCATATACTGTCTCCATGAAAATACTGTCTGACTAGAATTGTGATAGTATTTGGTGGTGTCTGAGAATATTGAATAGTGT
>NW_026533254.1:25950920-25996727 GCF_026225885.1 Hylaeus anthracinus | reverse complement strand
TATATAGAATAATGAATAGTGTAATGTACAACATTATCGTAACCGCAGGAAACGATCGAAGCTTTCACGAGCCACGACGAAGTGTGCGCACACTCGGCACACGAAACGCGACGAGGTGGTCTCCCTGTTCGTGATAAGATGGCATCCCCAGAGGTACGTGTGCATTACAAAGACGGTTTTGTGATGCCACCGGGTAACCTCAAGTCACGCAGCATATCGACACGAACGGCATAATTATGGAGAGTTTTTCGGACGGCCATTACGCCGGGCAGAACGTTCTTATTAGCTCCTATCCAAGTACGCGCGAGCTTCTTAACGTTTCTCGCTTATAAAATACCTCCGAATACGTAATCGAATCTCGCGAGGCATCTCTTACCTTATTTTCATTACACTTAATTCAGTGTACGTTGGATTCCCTGCTTCTGATTAAAATATCTCTCGACTTAACTTTCGTTGCCTGCCATGGAACTCATGAAAATTTATACAGGTCTAAACTAGTTCAGAATTCAGAATTTAGTTAGAATTTTTGCAATTTCTTCGCAGATTTAATTTCTTTAACATCCCATCTTCCGAAGTAATTTATTTAATTCCTTAGCGAAAAATCCTGTCACTCATATGACGCGGCGATCAACGCGTTAACTTCGTAGATCAAAAGTGATCGGTGACCGTGACCAGGCGATATTTATTGCTCGTTAAAGATCTCGAAAACGACCAGGAAGACGTATCGAGGGAAACGTTCGACAGCAACCAGTGTTACGCCAACAACGGCCGTGGCCCTTCAAGCAAGACAATGCCAGGGGTCGAAATTATCGTTCGGCGATTACGATAATTCAATTAGAAGTCATCTGGCGGGGTGGCACGCGTGCAACACGTGCGCCTTATGCCAGCGCCTTGCAGCGATACTTATGCACCCCGTTTTCAATAGGCCTGTCCCTAGGAAACGAGTGACCGTCGCCTTATGTTCAAGACGGCTGTTCCACGGAAGAAAAGCCGAATTGTTGAAAGCGAAGCAGCCACTCGTCTACCATTGTCGGCCCTCGCACAGTAAATTGCAGCCGGTGCGATGGAACTTATCGTCTGCGCCTTGCTATTACGGCACTGGCTAGACCGAATAGATGTTGCAAGCCCTTCGTGTTCATTTTTAACATTTCTCCTTATAGAAACGTCAAATACACACGTATACATTCGCAGAGAAATAAATAAATGAATTTCGAAGACAGAGAGGGCAATGGATGATTTTGTCGAGAATGACAAAGAGATTCACTCTCGTTCATAAATTTCTGGACACTTACTACCTTCAAGGAATAGTTAATATACACCGTGAATTATTACTATACAAATTTTTTTTTGGTAAATTGTAAATTGGATTAACGACATTTAAAAATATTAAATGTTTGAGTGCCACGTTCAATTTTATTACTAATGTATTCGCTGATCCAATATAAATGGTGTAATCGATATTAATAAATTCGCAATTTTTATTAGATATTTATATATCTATAAGGATATCTATTAACACGTTCGTCGTCACGTCACCCAGAAATAGGTGACAGGACTTTCTATTAAGGAACTAAAAAAATAAATTTCAAAGGTCAGACAATAATGAAAATAAGTCTGGACAGATTTCATGAATTTGGCGACGTTAACAAATTAAATGCTACGAGAGATGTTCAATTATCTAATCTACAATAGTCTCGAGACAGAATTTTAAGTGTATAGAAATTTTCACGAGTTTTAGCTTGCCAGCCAACGTGCTAAGTGTCCACATATTTCTAAACGGAGATGTGTACACATATAGTCGACATGTTCACCCTGGCGCAAATGAGACAATGGCAAAGGACGAGAGCCGCTAATTAAAGAACATTTGGCGCATGCCTTTCGTCCATTAATGACACCGGGACATGTGCGGCTCGTCCGCGTACGCGGAGACCACCTTGCGTTCAAGACGGTTGTTTTCAAGATGGAGCCGTTCGAGATCGCTCAGCGGAAAGCTGTCACTCTGGTGATTCCTGATGCTCAACAGGAGTCGTTACTTGCCAAGCTGTTGCGTACATGGATAATGACACCTCGTGGAGAAAATGACCGTCTTCGGACGCGCATCGAGAAGACCCCCTGATAGGCGGGACTGAAATATTGCACGCTTTTCCGTGCAATTTTGTTGCAGGCTCAACCGGCAGCGTCGGGACTGACAGAATCTTAAACGATCCTTGTAAATCGAAAGTGAAGGAGATAGATGGAAGATCGTGGGTGAAAGTTGACAAAGAGAATGGAAGGATCGACACTTTTCATTTTAAATTCAAAGCCTCGCAATTCAGCCATTCATTGCGCAAATCGATTAACAATATTTTTTGAAAATTTTAGATGTAAGTGTCAAAGCATTTGGTATAATCATGAGTATTTATATTTCGTCGCATTTCTCGACTGTTCGTTTCATGGAGCTTTTGAAAATTTTAGATGTAAGTGTCAAAGCATTTGGTATAGTCATGAGTATTTATATTTCGTCGCATTTTTCGACTGTTTGTTTCATGGAGCTTTTGAAAATTTCAGATGTAAGTGTCAAAGGATTTGGTATAGTCATAACTAGTTACATTTCGTCGCATTTCGCGACTATTCGTTTCATGGAGCTTTCGAAAATTTTATGTGGTAAGTGTCAAAGCATTTGGTATAGTCATAACTAGTTATATTGCGTCGCATTTTTCGACTGTTTGTTTCATGGAGCTTTTGGAAATTTTAGATGTAAGTGTCAAAGCATTTGGTATAGTCATAACTAGTTACATTTCATCGCGTTTTGCGACTATTCGTTTCATGGAGCTTTTGAAAAATCTTAAATTTAAATGTCAAAGCATTTGGTATAGTCATAACTATTTATATTTCGTCGCATTTCTCGACCATTCGTTTTATGGTGTTAACCCTTAAATGCCCCAAGTTTCAACTTTGATACCGGACTTCTAAATCGAATTATACACTTGCAATCGGTTTGTTTTTAATATTTGTCTGTATATATCTTAAGAATTCCTAATATTCTTACTATGCATTCTGATTATTTGTATTATATTTGATCAGTCTACCGCAATAAATACATAGATATTTTTTCAAATATAATTTAGAAAATCAGGCTTCCGATCTTCTAATTTTAATCGATCCGTGTAATAAACGGCTCAATTGATACTCGGATTCTTCTCAAGATTATAAGAGTCGATTACAGTGAAAGTCTCAGCCTCCTTTTTCCACAAGGAACAACTGTTAATAGCATATCCAACAACTGTCGTTTCAACGTCGCGACTCCAGCGTTTATTTTGTACAAATGAATGTTGCGCGGTTTCGCGTACAACGTGATCTACATCCGGTGGTTAATTTTATTTCGAAGTAATCCGAGGCTGACCACCGTTGCATAAAGATCGACATCGCGTTACGTGCACCGTTTACATCGACTCGATATGCTGAAGACAATAGCGACTTGAGAGGTATCAGCCAATTGTTAACTGACACTCGTTATTCAAATCAAATATTTTTTTCAATAAGATTCTACTCGCTTCTTAGTTTAGCCAGCTCGGATCTAGAAAGCAATGCTTCGGGATCATTTCCATTTTGATCATTGTACCTTATGCTCTAATGCTCGAAGTCTGCCCTTCGACGACACCTCGAAGTTCATCCCGACGTGAATTTACAACGGGTGATCGAATCCACTGACGTAAGTGCGTCGCACCGTTTAAGGAACGACTCGCAGCCGCGTTTCTTGCGATCTGCCAGGTGAGAGAGACGAGCAGATCGGGCCGGCGTTGGACGAACGAAGAGGGAGAGGGAACGCGTGCCGGCACACCTGCGTTTCAGAGGGTAGCCCAGGGTACTTGGACACCTGGCGATCGACTACCGTCTATCGTCTAACGTAATACTATTTCGGGGTGAAGGAGAAGAAGCGAAATGAAAGGAAAACGGTAGGGTATCCCCCGTGAACGGTTTCTGGTAGGGGGAGAGGGCAAAGTACCGTCTGACGACGTCTGGGGACCTCGATACGTTGGAAGTGCTGCTCTTGTTCAAGCAACGCAGAGAAGAGCGCGCGCGCGTCGACGGCCGAGAATATGGACGATGTCGAATCTTACTTTGTACGACTTGCGATTCGGGATCGATCTTTCAATCTCATCAATCCCATCGACGTCGACGGATTTGTTTTAGGCGAGCGCCATTTCGATGACACGGTTTCCAATCTGGATGTCACGAGGAGCCCGTGGGTGATAGATTTTTAACTCTTTGCACTCGAGGCCTTTTTTTCTGGTATCTTTTAGTAACTCGAGATGCTTTCTTAGCATTCTATTGCCACGAATGCTAAGATTTTATTGATTTCTAATTCTATTGACTTTTATTGAGATCTCTAATTTGAGATTTGAGAATCGGGTCACCTTTGCCTCAACGACAATCATTTTATTGACACTTCGGCTTCCAAAGAAATTAAACCTAAAGAAAACCTGATAGTGACTGAGAGTTACATCTCGAGTGCAAACGGTTAACTCGAAGGATCTGTCTATCATTGGTACCCCCATTTCGAATCGTTAACGTTTGTATAAGAATCTCTAGCGCTTCTCGTGCGATTGCTTGAACGACAAAAGTCCTATCGGTCGTCCTACCGACTCCACTCCCTGAGAGTCCATGCCATGGACTTCATGGTATAGACTCCATGGCGTGGACTCCATGCGCACCGAGACAGGGGTTCGAACGTATTTTGCAACAGGCTGCTGCTTTTATTCGTACCTGACTGTTTCGAGATCCTTGGCGCAGGTGCGATCGCTGTTAAAGTTATTAACCCTTCGAACGCCGGAGAAAATTTTGCAAGCGAAGATGCATGATTCTAAAGAAAAATGTATACTTTGGCCAATTTTAAGATTCATGATATTTTTACAGAAAAACTTGGACTCCCTTTATTACTGAAAAAAGTAAAATATAAAGTGTTATAGGTTTAACAGAAAATAAATTTATATAAAGAGGATATTTTCATAATAACTTGAACTTGAATTTTGTTCGGAAATTAATACAATTTGGTGTTCTGCTGAAGTGAATCTTTTTCGTTATTTTTTTTTTCTTTATTCGTAATTATCGTACCGAGCATATCCTTTTGGTGAGATGGCAATATTGAATACTGTTAATGTACATACTGTGTACACAGAAGTACTGTCTGAGAAGGTTTAGACCTAGTATTTTGTTAGACACTATCACGCCAAAGGCTGCGAATACCAATATTTTTTAATGTACAACTAAAACTTAATGGTTATTTCAAGTCACATGGATGCAGCGTGAACATTTATTCTAATCGTCTATTTCTAGTATTTTTGCACCGATTTGTTGATTTAGTCAATTGCGCATTTAGCCGTTAAATTGAAATTCTCAAAAATGTTGAACAATTTTTTAATTTAGCAAGTCGTTGACACTGTTCTCCTGTGCAGCTTCAATTTTATTTTTTTATTTTTTTTTTTTAATTTTATTTTTATAATTGCGTGCCTTACAAGAGTTAAATGTCCGATGGCAGTGTTAGTACGCAAACATCACAAATTAAAGTAGATTCAGAAATACTTGGCTCGATTTGTTTACTTCCTTCCTGGATCGATTCAATAAGAAAGTGAAATGATCCTTAAAATTTAACGACACCTCGTGGTCGGTGCTGAGGAAGCTTCAATCATAGTAAGTGGAAAGTAACAGTCTATTACTCGGTTGGTTGCCCTGGGGCAAAAGAAAGGAAACTACTAACGAGGGAAATTAGGGTCAAGTACGAAGACCTGCTTCGTTACCACTATCTATAAAATTAGAGCCGTGAATTATACAAATGTTTTCCAAGTCCAATTCGTTACTTTTCTCGCAAGAAATAGTACGCTGTGAATAGAAACGATTCGAGTAGAATCAGTTATCATTTTAAACACCGAGATTACTAAGATTAGAATTCTTTGGTAAGGGAGGATTAAAAATGGTCGAAATAGTCTCGAAAATAAATCGGACGTTGGGTATCGCGTTTTGTACCGTTCGCGACGCCCGTTGATCCTTTATCGATCCAAAGTCACTCGTGCGACGGTGGCCGAGCCACGACAAAGCCGAGGTAATAACAAAAGTCTAGCATCTAGGCCCGTGCCGTGAAACACAAAGACCGAAGGCAGCTGCGGATTTTTATTCGTGATCGTCTCTGTCGAGGAGCCAAGAAAGTATATTTCGAGTTCGAAGACCTGCGGGGCGACTGCAGGACACAAGGAAGAGGGGGAGTGAAATCAAAAGCAAAAGGCACGAGACCATTGTCGCCCGTTGGGGGCCGAAAATTTGCGGTTCCGGACGAGAGCAACTTAGAGAAGCCAAAGGCGACGGTTGATTTAAGACGTGCCTTGAAATGAAACGAGGCTTGAACGTATTCGATCGAACGCTGCGAATCGCACACGGTTTGCTAGGCTTGCGATTCACGTAGTCTTTCTCGAAGACTGATACTGCTACTTTGTAGTTAGCCCTTTGAGTGCCAAAGAGCGATATATCGGAGACGTAAGTGCTGTAATTTCTTAAAAAATCAATATAGAATCAATATGTGGAGTGCACATAGATTTATTTGTGCACTCCAAATTTATTTCAAATACTAAAAAAGATGTACGTAAACGCTTATTTCAATCTACTATACCAAAACTACTCAAACAGTATGTACATTAATGATCTTCAATATTGCCTGCCCCGCGAAAAACTACCCCAAACCTACTCAGACAGTATTTCCTTGCAGACAGTATATGCATAAACAATTTTATCGCATTCCCCATTACGAGTTGGAGATTATATTTAACAGTATTCAATATTCCTACCCCCACCGACAACTATCCCAAACCTACTCAGACAGTATTTTCTTGCAAACAGCACATTCTTTAATACTTTTATCACATTCACTGCCATGTGACTTAAACTAACCATAAATTAAATTTATAGTTGTAAATTCTAAAATATTATATATTCGCAACCTTTCGCGTGATAGTGTCCAACAAAATACTAGGGGTAAACCTTCTCAGACAGTATTTCCTTGCAGACAGTATATGCATAAACAATCTTATCGCATTCCCCATTACGAGTTGGGGGTTATATTTAACAGTGTTCAATATTCCTATCCCCACCAACAGTTACCTCAAACCTACTCAGACAGTATTTTCGTGTAGACAGTATATGCTTTAATAATTTCATCGCATTCCCTACCATGTTGCTTAAAATTAACCATGAATTAAATTTATAGTTGTAAATTCTAAAATATTGTATATTCGCAACCTTTCGCGTAATAGTGTCCAACAAAATACTAGGGGTAAACCTTCTCAGACAGTATTTCTATGTAGAATGCATATGCATAAACAATTTTAACGCAGTTGGGGATTACATTTAACAGTGTTCAATATTCCTATCCCCACCAACAACTACCTCAAACCTACTCAGACAGTATTTCTGACAAACTTGTGAATGCATATACTGTCTACACGAAAATACTGTCTGAATAGGTTCGAGATAGTTTTTGGTGGGGTCGGCAATATTAAATACCGTTAATGTACATACTGTCCCTCGATAAAAATATTTTTCATTCGCGCGAAATCGTTTCCGTTGGATGTTCGAGCCGTTTCGAATTCCTTCCGAACAGCCGAACGATTTTACGTATAGTTTCCTATAACTAATTATAATAAGCGATAAAGATAAGAGTATTATGCAGCCTCAGTCCAGTGGCCGTCTTTAGACAGACATCGATCGTTCGGCTTCTCCGAATACACGATCGTTAATTCTCCAGAATTTCATTCGACAAACGACGCAACGAAAAGTACCTGAAATAACGAATTCCTATGCCGTTGAAAAAGTGCGATTAAATTCGGCAACATTTTGTAATGGAGTGGTCAGTTCGGATCCCCGTGCCTCGAGGAACTCGTTTCGAGTTTTCTAACCAGGTCCCTTATTCGAGGAACTTGTTTCACATTCCTCGGTTTTAGTTCCTTGCTCTAAGGAATCTGGAACATGGAATATTTTAGAATATTTAATACGCTCTGACTTCCTTGTTCTTCCTTCCAGGAACCGAAGTTCCTTATTTCAAATTCAAATTCATTATTCGATTGTTCCACGAAAATTCACTTTCAATTTCTAATCCCCGTTCGTTCCTGACTGGAACACGAAATTCGTCCCGTCCCCGACAAGTCCTTTGAAGATTCTGGAAAATGTAAATAACTCGGGGCTCCTCGTTGCTTCTAACTCCTTTATTTCGTCGTAGGCCCGGATTTTAAATTCAACGCTGCCGCGAGGATCCTTTTATATTTTATGCGTTTGGTTCCAGTTTCCTTACGCGTTTACAGCTCGAAGCGTGTTTCTTATTCTGGGTCTATCATGTGAATAGAATGTGAAATAACTCGGGAACCTATGCGTTCTTTTACGCTTGAATTTTTAACGTTGCTTATCCCCCTGGAAAGGCGCGAGGCTGTACCGTTTCATCGGTCTATATAGTTGCAAATGAAGGTGAAGTTCCACGCAGTGCGCGTGCAATTAATCAAATTCGCGCCATATGGCTAGTGGCTACACCCGACCTGAGGAGTCTGCTTTTTGCTGCCCGTTCTCCGAGACGTAGCTTTCATTGTTCGGAGAGGCTCGATAATGATCGTCCTTGCGAAAATGAAATCCGAACACCCCTTTAGCGCTGGAAAATCCAATGGAAACAAAATCCTGATCGCGTTTAATACAGTGTACGGATAATAATAGATAATAATAGCCTATTTTCCTACAGCGTCGATTAGTCCCACGTAGTTTTCATCCCTCAACAAAACCATAAGTTACCGATACTATTAGTGATCCAAGCCGGCGCTCTAGAATCGTTGAGACGGGGTGCAGCAAAAAGATAGGTGACCGATCTTCTTTACTATATAACATAAATAACGTAACTTTTAATTCAAGAAAATAAATCTGGTTAACATTCACGAACTTCGATAACGTGTTATCAAAATAAATGCAATTACAAACGTTACATTCTGCAAGTTTTAATAGTCCCCAAAACAAAATTTGATTCCCCTACAAATGTTTGTAAATATTCCATGTTCCAGTTGGAAGCTGCAATGTATCTTCAGAGTCTAGGATCTTCGATTAGTTGTGGATGTTGCCAATATTTACCTCGCATAATTTGTTTAAAGTTCCCAACTCCCCTAGCCAGCGTCGTCTTCGCAACGACGTTTAATCGCAACGTGGATGGAACTTAGGATCAGCCAGGTGTCGAGGACTGTACCCTCGCGTTTCCTCCGCTCTATTACGTCGTCGAAGATTATCGAAGCAGGGCCGATTTCGTTAAGGATGGCTGGTCAGGCTGGGACTTGCACCCTTCGCAAGCTCGTGCCAAGCAGATGTCTTATTGTCATGCTAAGGGATCACCCTTGTGCGACGCCGTAACGTCTTTCAGGCTGTCGCCGTCGGTTTCAGCTTGTTTGAAATTATTTTTTCGCACACGCAGGGGGAGGCAGGGTAACGTATCCAGCGAAGATTCTGGCCCTCTTCGGTGCGGAGTCTACACCGGCGTCTTTGTCGTCAACCCACCGCTCGTCTATCGATTCAACCGCTCCCGTGCGTTGACGTCGTGCACGCTGCATTTTAACAGGTTCCTCGCATTATGATACATATCACCCCTTCATTGCACAAATCGATTAACTCCGCGAGACAAAAAGTTGAGAAATCCGATGAAATAATGCAGATTGTTTTTTTAAAAGTCACTTTGAAATATAAATTCAAATAAACGTTGTAGAATGGATAAATACGGATGTATTGAGTATTATTAAGTATATCCTTGAAGATAGTATACAGGTTGAATACGTATAAGTTCGGACATACAAACAACTATGTCTTTGAAACCGAAAAACGAATACAGAGAAAGACAAATTATTAAAAATTTTCACAATGTAAAGTTTGACCTAATTTTTCACTTGTTAAATCTACGTAATAAATTTTCGTTTTGCACCAGACAGATGGGAAATTTAACGCTCTTTCGAGTGCTATATTTACTTTTAAGTTTCCACTGTAATTTGGTGGAGCTATGACCGTTTAAAGAGTGTCAAGTTGCAAACGCATAAAAAATATTAAAAGTGAAAATACTCGAGAATAGGACGGCGCAAAGAAAATATCAAAGTGTCTGCGTATGACCGAACTTATACGTAAACACCCTGTATGAATTAACAATTTGGTCACATTCCACGTTACGAGTTGAGGATTAGATTTAACAGTATTCAATATTCCTATCCCCACCGACAACTATCCCAAACCTACTCAGACAGTATTTTCGTGTAGACAGTATATGCTTTAATAATTTCATCGCATTCCCTACCATGTGACTTAAAATTAACCATGAATTAAATTTATAGTTGTAGATTCTAAAATATTGTATATTCGCAACCTTTCGCGTGATAGTGCCCAACAAAATACTAGGCCTAAACCTTCTCAGACAGTATTTCTATGTAGACAGCATATGCATAAACAATTTTAACGCAGTTGGGGATTACATTTAACAGTATTCAATATTCCTATCCCCACCGACAACTACCTCAAACCTACTCAGACAGTATTTTCATAATACTCTTATATTACATAATACTCTTATATTTCGTGTAGACAGCACATTCTTTAATAATTTTATCACATTCACTGCCATGTGACCTAAACTAACCATAAATTGAATTTTTAGTTGTAAATTATAAAATATTGTATATTCGCAACCTTTCGCGTGATAGTGTCCAACAAAATATTAGGTCTAAACCTACTCAGACAGTACCTGAGTTTAGACAGCAAATACATTAGCAATTTTATCGCATTTCCCATGACGAGTTGGGGATTATATTTATCAGTATTTAATATTCCTATCCCCGCGAAAAACTACCCCAAACCTACTCAGACAGTATTTTCTTACAGACAGTATATGCATTAGACAGTATATGCACGGCCACTGGACTGAGGGTGCATAATACTCTTATATTTATCGCTTATTATAATTAGTTATAGGAAGTTATACGTAAAATCGTTGGCTGTGAAGGAATTCGAAACGACTCGAACATCAAACGGAAACGATTTCGCGCGAATGAAAAATATTTGTATCGAGGGACACGTGAAAAATATTTTTCTTCGCGTCGAGGAATAAATTCGAGCCCGAGTGCAACGGGCACCGATTAAAAGTACGGTCTGTAATTTTCGCCTTCGCAATCCCTTCGAGAGCAGTATGAATTTTTCATGATCCACGTGTAAAATCAGAAGGTTATTCAGCACTCGCCAATTAAGATGTTCACGCTTGAATCCTTTGTACGTCGTGTCCGAGGTTCGTAGCGGTCGTAAAAGAACTCTGGCTGGGCTTTAATTGAACTATCCACAGGTGAAGATTTTCGCGGAACGGACGGGAGGAGTCATGCTTCCGTTCGATGAAACGGTATACATGGTCGAGCGAAGAAAAGAAAAACGATTTACGTCTTATCGTTGCTCGTTAAGCGGCGAGAGATTAAATTATCGAATCGCGTCTGCGCCCGCCTCTGGATATAATAAATCGTCGATCAGCGGTTGATCGAGTGAATGACCAGAACGAAACAGGGTGGCCTGCGTTTCCTGGCCTAATGATTTCTCTGTCCTTAGCTTATCTCGTTAACGACTGTTCCGCTCTACGGCCAAAAACCGTGCTGGATTCCGAGTAGAACGAATCGAGTAGGTTTCATTAACTCGAACACGTAAGCTAGTTACAAAGTAAGATAAATATTATTTAACGTAGCGGATTACCAAATGAATTGTTCCCGCGTTATAACGTACTAAAATAGTATAAAATTTTCATTTTTGACATGAATGTGTTCTTCGATGTCTAAAGATTCATTGTATAAGCTCAAAGTACCATTCTAAATATATGCTCTATAAGTTACGTTATCAGTGTGTCTCAGAATTACTGTAAGAACAGGTAGTAACGGATAGCTGAGACGATTCTGAACAACAATTCCCTTTGCAAAAATGTCGGATCGTGCTTGGTTTTCGAATTATTAACGAAAAACCGCGGGCCAATCACAGTGCTCGAGTAGCGCGAGCTCGGCCGCGACTGGCTGGCTCGAGCCAAGGACGGTTGGACCAGCCTCTCGCGGCCGAGCGCGCGCTGTGATTGGTCGGCGGTTTTTCCTTAATAATTCAAAAACGAAGCATCGTCTAACATTTTTGCAAAGGGAATTGTCGTTCAGAATCGTCTCAGCTACCTCCCTGACTACTTCTTACACTAATTCTAGAACACCCTGTATAATTCATATGCAACATACAAGGACTGTATACGAAAATGTTGAAAACGATCATTTGACCGGTCGTGGTAACTTTAGCATTAAGAAAATGCAAAAAAATTGATTTCTTGAAAATCCTGGCTACACCTAACCTCTCAAAAAATTATATAATAATATTGCCAGCGATCATTCCAAATTATCTCTCTCCAAGTCTCACATAAAACCATTGTCTCTTCCACCCTACGAAGAACCAAACATTGTAATCAACGACGCGGCACAAAAATTCTGTTATTAATACCTCCGCCAATTTCGCAATACATCCTCGATCTCATGCTTGGAAGCAAGACTGGCGAATCACTCGTCATTATCGAAGCAAATGAATGGAGCCGCGGAATAGTTATAAATAATTTCTGTTCCTGTCGATAAAACGCGTTTGATTTTTTCAAGGCGCCTTAATACCAGTAAATCACTACCAATCACACGCGAGGCGTATTTCCATCGGAACGACTTGATCGTTTAGGAATGACTCGGCTCGAACACCGTGACAGAAATGAATGGAATGAAAAATGGTTTTTCAGTGCCGTCCGAGCGGAGTTTTCGCTTCGAACGGCGTGGAATCCAGCGGGCAAAGCGACATTTGCATGTATGTATCCGCGAACAACAAGATTGTTCATCGGGACTGCACATCACGACCTACGTGCAGGACACCCTGGCACGTCAATGATTGCAGGCGACTTCCTGAAGGCTATTCACCGACGTACCGACGAGGAAAAAGAAAACAAGAAGCGACGGAGGAGTTTCTTGACCGCACTTTTGAAATACCCCTGTGCCTCGCCATATTTCTTCCGTCGCAGAATTCGCGTTTCCTTTTTTCTTGTTTGGGGAAACAGGAAGCAATAAAGCTACGACGGGGGTGATTTACGACGATGAAATTTTTCATCGGATTCCGCTCGATGATCCGCGGAGCCACGGAATATCGCATCTGCTCGTACGGGTTGCTCGCTAATTCGCGATGGACACGGATCTTTCTTCGTTTATCAATTTTTAGGTACGAGATATACTATTCTAACATTTTCATGCGTTTTCTATTTGTTGAGCGTCGAGTTGTCGCTAGATTTCTAGGCTACGTAGTTTAACAATGTTTACAATCCAACTACAGATTCATCGTTTCATTACCTTGTCTCTTTTTTTAAAAATTTCACTCCCTTATGGAGGCCACGATAATCTTGCCCAGGGCGCCAATATTGATAAAACCGGCACTGGGTAATATAATAATAATATAATATCAAATTCGTTGATATATTTTTTCGCTACAAGTTAATCTCACAAAATCGCGTTTAAATTGAACCACGATCTAATGGTTGTGTGAAATGGTGTATTATTCAATTCTAGCCCGCGTATCATACCGTACAATTTGGATTTATTATAATATAATAAAGTCTTATTATAAAACTTTATTATAGAACTTCGGAATATGCAACATTTTTTGTTGCTTTTTTTTTTTTTAAACGATTCACCGGACGAAACGAACTTGTATATACCGTTCGTTCATTTATTTCAAGTGCGTAACTTACTATACAAAGTTATCCCGCATTGTTTTAATACTGTTTGTAGTATCTCTTACTTCTCAGAGTAGCAGACTGTGTCAAGTATCAGAGATAGGTTGCAACATTCGAGATTAGTCGATCATTGGATGGGAGTTTGATACCTGTCCTGTATCAACTGTTAACTAATCCACGCCGAACGCAATAACCTCCCTTCGTAAATGACATCATTCATTCGTTCATTTATTTATTTAAAGTGCATAGTAAATTACTAGCTTATTTCCATTCTTCTTATCATCGTCTTACATGACTCCTGCGTTGTTTTAATACTGTTTGCAATATTAAAATACTTCTCATCTATTGAAGCCCGCTGGCCACCCTTTAGCTCGGGTACCTCGGGGTTGCTAAGCCCGTACTGTAGCTACAAACACAGCTACAGCCCCTGAAGGCTAATTGTATACACCTTGCAAACTCTGAGAAGTTCTCTTGCGGGTAGGCACGAACGCGCGCAGCCACCTAGCGGTTGGGAGCGCTACTTAAGGAGTAGCGAGTACAGGCTCAGACCGCTCAACATATTCTTACGTATTTTCACGCGGACGTAATATCGTTTTTCTTAAAATAACATAGCCTATGTCAATCCAGAGAAAGCGAGGAAGACTACTGTTCAAGTTTGCCATCAATAAAATTAAGCACTTTTTCACATTTTTGTATACATACAAACAAGCCCTATCTCCTTATATAATAGTAAAATAAGGTAAGATAAAAAGTGAGATAAGACTGTACAAGACTGTTTAGAATTGTAAGAAAAATATGCATGTCGAATTGAGTAACCTCCTCCTTTTTTGAAGTCGGTTAAAATTCGTAACATTACTCGAATCCAGCGTAGACATTTTCCCTCGAAGGAGGAGAGCACCATTTGCGTGCCTAACTCGCAAAAATAAAGGAACAAAGACGAATCGACATTGTTGATTGCCGAAACAGCTATCGGAGCAGCACGACGACGTTTTCGTACAACGATCGCATATATATCGCCTCTGTCGACGTCGTTTATCAGATAATCCGTTCGACGAGATGCGAGATTGTATTTCAAAGATGAGTTAGGCGGCGCGCAAAGTTTTGAAGGAGATTCGTTAAGAAATTGTGGGGGAGAAAACGTTTCTGCCTTCTCGTTTTGTTTCGCCGTGCGAGACAGGCCCCGGGTGGTCCCGTGTGATCACCGAGGTACCAGTTTATACCTACAACGTGGGCTGTGATACGCAAAACATGATAAACGGCGAGATGACGAATACGTAAAGTTTATATTGTATCAGATATTTTGCGGTGTAACGTATCTCATTACTGGAAGCTGGAAGCCTCGTTGGGCCTCGCTTCTGAGAACCGAATCATGGTTTTATTAGCCGTTTTAAGAACCGTGCATACAAGAAACGTGGTTTTTGGGAAGCTTAATAAATCCAGCTTCGGGACACGGAATCCCGCTATTAGAAAAATTACTTTAATTTAGAAATACTGGTGCGTCCCAAGAAACGTTCCCGCGCCCAACCGTCACAGGCAACCCCTAACGGTCGTCGAACTTTTTTTTTTTTTTTTGAGAGAGAAAAAAAGAAATTGAAAAAAGATTGATTTATTTTGTTCACAAACTTTCTTCTACCACTTTCAGTGCTCCAAATTCAATTCTGTTCGCACAGAACTGTTCGGAATCGTTTAAATTTTAATTAAAAAAACTTGAGAAAAGTGACTTTTTTTCATGTTCCTTGACTCCATAAAAGAAGTTGAGAAATGCGGTGAGACAATGTACGTTCTTTTTAAAATTCCCTTTATAATACAAATTCAAATATCGTAGAATCCATGGACACAGATGTAACTTTCGTCTAACGGTATATAAAATCGATAACAAAGAATAGCCAAAAAATAACGTCAATAACGTTACAATTTTCATGTGAGTGGAGTTCATCGATTTGTGTACGGCTCGATGGCACCACGATAAAGGTGAAAGTACGGACAATAAATATTTTAAGAACATATATTTCAAGAAATAAAATTCGTCCGGTGGACGAAGAAGAAGAAGAAGTTGAAACCGGAGTTTATCGACGTGGACAAGATACGTCTCAATCCCATCGCTACACGAAGGCCCTCATTCCCTTCTGTCTTTTCCCTGCAATTCCTTCGCGAGCCACGCCAAAACATCCTGCATCAGCAGACGCCTCTTCCACGTACAAAGGCTACCATGCTCGCGATGACGCCGGTCCCTGTGTATACACGCGCGTTTCGTGTAGACGGACCCGTCACTGGGAGCCACAAGCTCACATGTAAATCACGTGTGCCACACACGAGGCGGTTTCCACCGTGCCAGACGCTCAGGTGAGAGAAGAAGACGTTGGAATCGGATGAACGCGCGACGGATGCCTCCGACAATGGAGACGAACGCGCTGAAAAAATCGAGCAAGGAATTTTTTACACCGAACCCTTTCAAACCCGATTTATTTTTTTCTCGGACTAAATTGGTCTGAAATTATTACGGAGAAAATAAAAAAAAAAGAAATCCTAATTGCGTAGTTTTCGAGGAAAACTCGTCCCACTGAACGTTCACAAATAAATTCGCCCTGAATGATAGTTTGTCGTAGTAGTAAATTTTGTGTTCTCAATTGTGGGCAATGGATGCCTCCGCCAATGGAGACGAATGTAATGAGAAAATCGACCAGGGAATTTTTTTTCACGAACCCGTTCTGACCTAAGCTATTTTTTTATTCTGGGGGAAATCCATCTATTATGGAGAAAATAAAAAAGAGAAATCCTAATAGTGCAGTTTTCGACGAAGACGTTCGAGAAATACTCGTCCCTCTGAACGTTTACAAATAAATTCAGCCTGAATGATAGTAATGAGTAGCCCGTGGATTTGTACGAATTTATAAGAAATTTGTACGTGCAAGAAACTACAAATTGCCAACAACATGCAAGAATATAAAAAAGATTGAAAGTAAAGTTCATATTATAAATTTGCAGAATAAAATAAATTCCTATTTAGGTTCAATCTACGTAGATTCGTTTGCAAAGATTTTATTCTGCATAAAGATCCGCAGTCTAGTAATGAGTGATATTCATCCTTGTGTAATTATAATTGCTAATGAGGAGGATCGTGACGAACAGAAATTTTTAATGAAAAAGGAAGGAATTTTGTATACTTGTGTGTTTATGAGTAAGCATGTCCAGGACGAATTTTTATTTTTTATTATTTTATACCGAGGCAACGATTGTTTTCCCTGTTTTACGAAAGCAGAGAAACGGCGATTATCGGTACCTAAGTGATAGCAGGAGGCCAGACAGGTTGAGCGAGGCCAGAATGCATACCAATTGCAAGAATGCATCTTGTAAGTCAATGAGGAAGAACGTAAAGTAAATAGAATGACGTTCCGTGTCACGATACGTGAAGCTTCGTATAAATGGTACATTTGAATAGTTACAACGTCTTTTCGAAACGTGTCGGAAAAATTAATTACATTCCATCGAAGCTTCTGCGTGCGCGTTCGCGCGGTTCGAAAACCTCGTAGGGAATTTAACATAGAAATTAAACATGGAAACATTGAACGATGGCAACAGCAACTTCGTACTGGACGATGAAAACTCTACTTTTACGAACGTTGCAATTTTCGATCGAATTAATATATTAGTTAACCCTTTGCACCTCGATTTCGATTTCATGTGTTTGATTTCAGTACATATTCGTCGAATTAGCTTTCCTTCGAAACCCAAGTTTGGCTCGCGAAGGAAACGTTTCGAACGGAGTCGAAAAGAATTCCACGCGACCGATCAAACTGTATCGATCATGTCACGTGTATGTGCGAAAATGGCGCCAAAAAATGGTCCGACGCAGGAGTGGGGGCGTTTACATCGCCAGTCCACTAGAGATGGCGTGAACTGGTATTTTTGAATCACTCGTGATTCGATCACGTTCATTCTCAATCACGATGATTTTTCACAGTGATTCGATGATTCTTCGTGATCGCTTCTGTGATTGGTACAGAACATTCTTTTCACTTTTCACGAATTATGTTCTTCTTAGATTATATATGTATTATAATATGGTCTAAAAGCAATGTTAATATATTTTATATATTATATATACGTTAATAATTTTAACACAATTTAAATTGGACTCATTTGTAGTTCCTTGAATTTCCCCCAAGGGGAGACAGCGAGACACTAACGATAACAATTAACGTGAACGGCTTCTGAAACGCAATCTTCCGGATCACGGTCGTGATCGAAGTTTAATCACGACTGCGATCGTGATTGTGTCATCGCGGTGAAAAATCATTGTTAGTGATTTTTCACGCCATCCCTACAGTCCGTACGGAGCTTTTAACAGGGAACGTTGTCCACGTGCTTCCTCTGAAGCGTCTCTAATTCACTAAACGTCTCTTTTTCCGTTCCCTTGAGTTCGGCCTCGCACTATTCCCACATATGTACAAAAAGTTGCGTGTTAATTGGCATAATTTGTCAAACTATGTCACGGTAAGAAAAGCGTTCGGTTCTCGGTCGGATTAGCTCGGTAAATCGCAAATCACGGGAACAGAGGCCGAGAGACGCGCGTGTCCGGTGCACGCGCGAACGACGATCGGTGCGGTTCGCAAAAAAAGGCATCATCTTCGATGCGGCGTGAATAATCAAAAGCAGAATTCTTCAGCCGGAGAATGACGCTTGTTCGATTAGCGGGGCCCGTCTTTATCGAATCCCATCGCATACCGCGACGTGTGCTGTGG
Source organism: Hylaeus anthracinus (assembly GCF_026225885.1). Lineage (NCBI taxonomy): Eukaryota > Metazoa > Arthropoda > Insecta > Hymenoptera > Colletidae > Hylaeus > Hylaeus anthracinus. Next base: position 25,978,193 of record NW_026533254.1, on the reverse strand, counting down.
GGATAGCTGCCATTCACGAGCGAAATCTCTCACCGACGATCTAACAGAGGTTCAGACGGGGCTCCGTCGTGTCATCCGGTGCTGCACGCGAAACAATTGCCCCATGTTTTATTTATAACGCCTCCCTTATGATCCGCGCCCCATTTCTCCGCCGAATCGTCGCGGCGTGGTTCCATCCCTCAATGGTTTCCGTCGTGCGGTATTGTAATTATTTTTTATTTCTCGCGTGGTTGGACACATCTCGTGGTTAGTTTAGGTTTCTCGTGGTAGGTTTAGGCTCAAGCAGCCCGGAAAAGAAGAGTTGCAAGCTCAAAACGACGGACATGAAGAAGAAGAAGAAGAAGAAGAAGAAGAAGAAGAAGAAGAAGAAGAAGGATCATCGATTAACACGTTGATCGCCACGTCACCCATATAACTTATGGGTGACGTTACCCATGAAAATTAATTCTGAAAGTTAAGTGTCACAGAAAATGAATTTAAATAAAATACTTGAGCTTTAATGAAGTCACAAAACTAAACACCGCGATAAATGTTTCATTACACAGTTTCCAATAGTCTGTAAACAAAATGTAGTCACGGTAGAAATTTTCAAGAGTATTAGTCTGGCAGTGAACGTGTGAACCAGTAAGTAGTTTAAATCAATCAGTTACTGCCTTCAACTTTCTGATTTCCGTATTTTCTTTTCCGAACGCCTTTTTCCTGATTTTTTTTTGAGTTTGTGTACGTTCCAGCTAAAAAACATCTTAATCGATATTCCTTTCTTGAGAAAAAGATTCATACAGTCAGTCCAATGAATATTCGTACCCTCTACTTCTATTGAAGAAATTCGTCGAAATTGTGTAACAGGTTTGACGTTTTTAAACAAATGTTTCTTAACTTTATACATGTACAGTCAGTGTAATAAGTATGCGTACACCAATTCAACCAATTCAACCAATTCAAAATAAATCTTCGTATATTTATTTTATTAATAAATATTAGGGGAAGAAATAATTAACCAACATCTCTACATATTTTTAGAGTAGAATTTCCGCAAATTAAAGTTCTTATTTCTGTTTGTATTAATCTCATTTTAAATTGGCGAATATTTCTTACACTGACCGTACATGTTTCCAACGAAAAATTCATTTGGTGATATCAAAGCTATTATTGAATTTAGCCGAACTTCTTCGATAGAGGGTACTATTTACAGGATTGACTGTACACTGAAAAAATATAGTCCGAAAGCTACTTTTCCCAGTGAATTTTTCATTTCCACCTCACTTGTTCCTGTCATCTCGTTCCTGATCAACCTCGATCGACATCCGTAAATAATAATCGATCTCGTTTAAAGAGAAAACGAGCCCACCACCGAAATTTTAAGCGGTCCTCCGGCTGGAAGGAATCCCTCGGCGCGTTCTCCAAGGCTTTCCCTCTCTTATTAAGAGGATCCAAGGTGTACCAAGGCCACCGTGTCGATCCTCGATCGCCTACCGTGTAGACGGTGGTTCATTGTGTACCGCACGGAAGACAATGTCCGTCCAGCCGCGAGGACCATGCGCAGGAGGACGGCGCGTCCTGGAAACGTTTCTCGGAAAGCCCCAAAACCGAAACACGAGCTGACCCGGGCCTCCAGGAGAGCGGCGGCGTGTGTGACACCGGAGAATCGCCGCCATTCCACAGTGGCCAATTCTCTCTTGCCTCTGGGTTGTTCCCTTCTTCGTGGCTCGGTGGTTTTCAGCCTAGCCGCGGGCGCGGCCCGTGCGCCGTTGGTCTAAGTGGCCGCGGGGGCCATTCCTTTTCTCCCTTATCGAGTTTCAGGCGACCAGGTAACGTCTTAATTGGTGTTCACCTCTCGCGGATACATTCTCACCTGGTCGAACCGTGTCCATGAAATTTTAACATCAAACTTTTCGAATCCTCGCGCGTACCGAGCACCATTTCGATTTCGGACTATCCTCCTCTCGTCGAGCGCTGTTGGGCCGGGGCTCGTTAAATGGATCGGAAAAGGAATACTTTCCACGGGTCGAAAATACCTAGAGGGGGCTCGCAGAGTCCCCGTGTATTCGGTTACTCCGCGCCACGTCGGGAACCCTGTTTGATCCCACGGTCCGCCTGGATGGCCTACCCGATTCGTACGCGATAAACGAAAAAACTTGCCGCGCAACTGCGGCACCTACGTGACACCCTGGTAAAGAGATTATTGAATTCCGCCTACCGTTCTTCTGCCCCCCTTGCACCGAAATGTTGCCCGGCAAGAACATGCCCCGCGGATTTCCTCGTACACTTTCGACAAAAACCGAATGCTTAGCCCGTTTTTTTTTCGCGAATGTTTTGAGGCCTACACGTGCCTGCCGCTTAACCGAGTTACTTCTACGGGCTGCGCCCCTGGATGGACGTAATTGCCGCCGGAAAGAAGTCAAATTGGGCTTTGGGGATTTTCGACGATGGGAATTTTTGCTTCTGTGATCGTAGAAGCGGAGATCGGAAGACTGCGGCCGGAGTTTGGCGAACCAGGAAGAGATCACCCGGACGATTTTTAATGGAAATTCTAAGAGCCGTAGCAGTGGGAATTTTTGAAAAAATATCGGATTATAGGGAATGATTAGACGGAACTTTTTTGTATGTAAAGTTTATTCACAGGACGTTTAGTTTCAGAGACAAAAATTGAAAACTTGGACCTTCATCCTGAAATTCAATTTTTCCAACGAACTTTTTAATTTTTATTTTTGAAACTAATCGACCTACGAATAAACTGTAAAGACAAAAATATTTCGTCTTATCATCCTCTATAAACTGGCATTTTTTAAAAATTACCACTAGCTTCCTGAACAACCCAATGTACCCAATGTACCAAATATACCTAATGTACGAAAATATATAACGAAGATCATTGCATGGAAAATTCGTTCTTATCGCCAAATTCCGTACGCCACTCGGCTTCTAAAATTCTCGATTCCTCTGTAACTCACGGAGGTCCAGTGAGAGGAGGCGCCCTCGGATATTAAATCAACACCCACTTGTTGAAATTCCTCTCGTCCCCGCGATCGCGATTCGCATCCGATTTCCGTAAACGTCGAAACGAAAAACCAGTCGAAACTCGGCGGGCGGTTCGGACGCGTAACAAGGAGATTATATCGGCAATTAATCGGCAACCGTTTACGGCGACCCGTTTCCCGCCAAAAAACCGCGGAACGAACGATGAGAACTTTCGTTCCAGGTTCCCGATAGCCAGGTTCAACAACGTGCCGTGGATCGGCCGAAGGAAGTCGCTTCCTTTTTCATTCGCGACGGCTCATGCCCGTTCTCGAGAGTCTCGAGGCTCGCCTGCAGGATTCCAAGGCGTCTGAGGCCAGGATTGCGCCTCCCGCATTGCTGAATTCCGAACGGCTCACAGTGGGCCAAAACCCTCGAAATTTAGGAAAATAACGCGGCAGCGATGGAAGATCTTCGATCGGAAACCAGAGATCGAGAAGTCTACTGTATACGAACGCAGAAATTCGTGAATAATTGTCTCGTATTGCTGTTAGGAATGTATCATTTCTCTTTGCAACTGTGAAACTTATTTTGCGCGAACAATACCGTTCGTTCGAGTCTATTCGATGGAACCTGACAGATCGGAAGGAATAAGTATCGATCCCTGATCAAATTTCTCGATTTTTACCGTGTTTCACGATACACGTTTTCATTTTGAATATTTAAGTATTCGCACTTCGATCGAGGAATGATAACACGAGGTGTACCGACGGGATCGCTTTCGTTACGAGTTTGCGACCTTGAGTGACCTTGAAAGCGTTCTTATGGCACAGGTCGTCGAACCCGGCTCGAACGCGCTTGTCATCGACGTTGATCACCCCGAGGCTCGGTTAACGTTCGTACCTGAAAAACAATCGTTTCCGTCGTGCCGTGTTTAGCGAATCCAACTCGGTCTCTATAAATAACCATGTCAATTTATCCTTAACCATCACCCTGTGCTTGTCCCCTGACAGCAGTAATTTATTAAACAGCATCTAAGTTGTTTCTCCAAGTAAAAAACGGACACGAATTACACCTGTCTTTTTACACAGGTCTAACAAATATTTACGCAAAGTTTCGTCAGAATTTGAGCGTATCACTTCGCAAGCTTCCCTAGTCAGCGGCCAATGTAATCAAACGTTAATACAATCACGTAGCTGAGCGTCTAATGAGCGACTGAGCTGATTGGGACACTAACTGAACGAATAATGTAATCGAACGCAAAATGTATCCATACTCGCTCGCTTCCGTTTGATTATGTTTAAAATTGAAAAACGAAACCCAGAATGCTTCCCAACCATAAAAATGGAAGTCTATCTCAAGTGTACATCGAGTGACGAAAGACGGTATCAATATTACGAGCACGATTCGCGAAAGCTGAAAGCTCAACGCGAGTCGAGCAAAACACACCGGGATTAACCGAGATTCATGGTACGAGTTCTCCCGGTGGTTCGCAGGATTCCAAGGACGCGTCTATAGGGAGTCGTTCCGTCGCGCTTCAAATAACCAAAAGAATTCGAACAGAGTCTTATCCGAACGCACGATAGTGTACCGGTTAATTTAACAGTTTTGCTGATCATTTTTCCGCGGCAATCAGCATCCGCAGGGGCAAGTAAACGGCTAGCAACTGGTTTAACCAGACCGGTCGCCGGTGATTTTTTCAAAACGATTCTTTCGGTGCCCGTTCGATTCTTTTTCGGTCCCCGAGTCGAGTCCAGTTTCTGGTCTAGGTTGAACGTTTTCATCGAGATGCCCTGTTCGCGAACGGGGATGCGCTTTCGCAGGACTGGAACAGGTTGCCAGCCGATCGAAAATAAAAAGAAGATACTTTACACCTGTCAAATGTACGAGCTTAGGTTTGACGACCTGTTGCTTGGCGATACTGATAGACGAAACGCGCGGTTGTACTCGTCCTTTATGAACTGGACTGTTCGAGATTTGTTTAAAACGGTGTTTTGCATGCAACTGCACCGATACGTACGATTACTTTGATATCAGGACACTACAGTTCTCCTGGATTTGTTTGTTTATATTTTTGTCAATTATCGAAGTACTTGTTCGGTTGCTTTTAATTATGTTGAATTATGCGGAGAATACCAAAAATGTCGGAGGTCCTTGAAAATGGTAATTCGGGGGGGAGAGGGTGATTTGGAACAACTTTTTCCTTAGCGAAAATGTTGTCCGAGGCTTCGTTGAGGAGATATTAACGGAAAACACTGACCAATCAGAGCGCGGCAGCCTACGCCACTGCGGGCGCTCCACCGGCGTACTCGCGCTCTGATTGGTCGGGGTTTTCTCTTGATATCTCCGTAGCGAAGCCTCGGGCAACATTGTCGCTAAGGAAAAAGTTGTTTCAAATCACCCCCCGAACCACCTCCTCCAAGAATCTCCAACATTTTTGGGACACCCTATATATGCATGGTAAATATCATACGAATTATATCGTGTTTGGTCTCGTTTTAATCAGAAAAATGTCAAGAATACGATGGTAAAAGTTTTACATTTATAGTAAAGTACCGTTTTCCGTAAACGTCGATCTTTCATCGAATAATACTAACAAGAGAAGGATACGGGCATGTAACCTTACCGATTTTTTACCAAAGAATTTTTATTTTTAGATCTCGCCCAAGATATGGTTTTCAACGTTTTTTGGGGCGAGAAACACGATTCTGAAGTCGAATTGTAGGCAGGCAAGAAAATAAGCCCCAAACCCAAGGACGAAGAGAGATTTATAAGTAAACCACGTGATAACATTTTTTTTATCGAGAAATCGACTTCAGAATTGTGTTTCTCGAGCCAAAAAATATTGACACCCATATTTTGGCCGAAATCTAAAAATAAAAATTTTTTGGTCGAAATTCGGCAAGGGAACCTTGAAATTTTCAGCTTTTGCAACTATTTCTTTTTTTACTTCAGAACCTTAAATGGGAATCCGATGAAATTTTTACCGAATGTTCACCTTCATAATAAGGTACTCATAAAAAAATCGGTGTCCCGAAAAATTGTAAGGGCCTCAAAAAAATTCGTAAGTGTTTTTGAGGTTTGTGACCTTTGACTCGAATTTTGAGGGTGATAAAGCCATCTGAGCGTTTTTTTAGCACTGGATAACTTTTATTGGCCTTTAAAAGAACTTTCCAACGACGTGTGTGAGAAGTAAATCGGTTAAGAATTGAAGAAGTTATGGACGTTTAAAGTTGACAAGCCATTCTTGAGTCACAATTTTGGTGAATTGTTGAACCCCAAGGATCATAGGGAATAAAACTAACATTGTCCAATCATCATGAAATTCGGTATCTATAGGTTTTTTGGAGCGCTGATTTCGAATATGATGTTATTTTGGCTTCAAAAAATTTTCCTGGGGTAGTTTGCTTACAAATGTTGTTAGAACCAAAACCGGTTTTTGGACGATAACTTGGGAAATAATTTTCCTAGAATTTTTTAACTATTTTTACTGAATTTCTCGCATCTATTTCTCTATCATACTACGCATCAATGGTGATTCGCAAGGTTCGCGCCTCCTACTCTGGAAAACACTGCTACGTGTCGTCCATCCACGTGGAAATAAATATACGTGGGAATCAGAAAAGGCTCGGAAGGGTGATCCACATCGGGTGTCCTGGCAAAAAGTCGCGGGAAAAAGTGGTATCGCTCGAGTCGTGAGCGCATCTACCTACATACTTGGTCGCCTCCGTTGGCTACCGTGGAAATTCCACTCCGTCGTACACGTGGCTGGGACGACGGGTAGAACAGGCAATAAAAACAGAGAAAATCCTTCGGGGATCGTAAAATCAAGGTGTTTCTATGTTGAAAATGTTTGCGCTAGGGTGGCAAGGTCGTGGAAATCGTATGTCTCGCAAATGTGGAGAATTATGAAGGGACCACCATTCGAAGGGACGTTAAGGTCCTGTTTGGGTCGGTTTGAAGCCGTTTGCGTGGGTTTGCGTTGTTTGAAATACAGAATTGTAAAGTTTATCGTGAAGAATTAAGCTTTGCGTTAATGGAAGAGCTGTTGCGAGTCACTGGTAGAAAATCTTTGGCATGTTTTAGATTTAAATGTTCGAAAAAAGAAGATTAAAAATGAAAATGACCTAAAAGCGACTAGTTATTGTGCTTTCCTCAATAACATAGTATTAATAACATTGATTACCTTATAGTTTAAAGATATTCAAAGAAAACTGTGCCAATACTTTTTTGACTCACTGTAGGTGCGATTTGTTATTACAAGAAAAAGAATCAACTACCAACGACGTTCGAGATAGCACGGTATCGGGAAAAGGGAGAAAGAAACGAAAAGGGAGGGGAGCTCGTCTGGTGGCGCCAGCGGACGACTGTTTTTGTTTCCTTATAAATTTGGCAGTAGTCGACGGTTCCTTCGCATTAGGACGGGATACGCGAATGCCTTGCAAGGATCCCGGGGAATTCGTTGCGGCATTCGCTGAGAAATTGTATCGTCCGCCTTTTAAGTACAATGTAGAATTCCTGTTCAGGAAACTCGAGTCACGGAAATGTTCATCGAAACGATACACGATTTCCTGAAATAAAACACAACGTTTGACGAAGTTCTCGAGAAACTTTATAAACGAATGGGTGCGTGAAATGAATTTATCGTTCGATCTATCATACGAGTTTATGCTTCTCGAACTACACATCCCGATGGACCCCTAATTTGAAGCCATTTTGGAAAAAAAAAGAAAAAATTGTGACTCAAACATTTTCACTCGATCGAAATACTTTCAATTTTCTTCTTATTACAGCAATGAACATTCTATCTTTTGCGATAGACTACTACTCTTCTGATAGTCTATTGCAGGATGATACGGTGTAACTAACGTAAGGTAAAATGTGTAAAACAGAATAAACTATAAGTTGAAGTATAGTGTTTAAATTATGACATCTTTTGTGTGTGCGTTTCGTGTGACAAACGAAAAACATTAGTGGACAAAATGTGGTGAGACACATTTTTTAAGAAAACCCTACGAAAGGTCTATATAGGTGTGTTGATTTCAAATAGCTTGTTTGTGGGGTGTAACTTTTTTCTAAAGGGTAGACAAATGAAAATTATGATTGGACAAATGTGGACAAATCGTGGACAAACGAATGCAATTTGATTTTGATCAAAACTTGCATTTGGGGGTGGCAACTTCACGAAGCTGTGTTTACCTTACTAGTCATGAAGCATTCGAGCATCTTCTTCAATAAAGATATTTTTTGAAAATATCTCGAGATCTGATCATTCTTTTGCTGTGATACCCTAATCATTTTTTACGTAGAATGAACAGAAGAATCGATCTGTATAAAAAAAAAAAAAAATATGCATTTCTATTTAAAGAAATGATGCAATTGTTAATTGCATATGCACTGCTGCATCTAAACAAAATTTGAAGGCCTATAGATGTAGTGCTCTTCGAACCATTTGTCTTTCTCCTTTGGCATTTTTTCGTAAATGCAATAATAACGGAGTTATAAGTTGAAACAATTGCTTGGACCACCCTGTACAGGGTGTCCCAAAAGTCGGGGAGGAGCCGGAAATGGGGGATAGGTGAGACGATTCTGAACAACAATTTCCTTTGCAAAAATGTCGGATGGGGCTTCGTTAAGGAGATATTAAGAGAAAACCCCGACCAATCACAGCGCGCGCTCGGCCGCGAGAGGCGGGCTCGACCGTCCTTGGCTCGAGCCAGCCAGTCGCGGCTGAGCGCGCGCTACTGAGACGCTGTGATTGGTCGACGGTTTTACGTTAATAATTCAAAAACGAAGCACCATACAACATTTGTGCAAAGGAAATTGTTGTTCAGAATCGTCTCAGCTACCCCCCATTTCCGGCTCCTCCCCGACTTTTGGGACACCCTGTATATCTAGCTTGAGAATTATATTCTGCTATCTACATAATTTTGTTATTTGCATTCCTCCACCCGAAAAAATAACACAAGCGTAAAGAAGAATTCGAGTATTCATTTTTTAATGGATACTAAATTAAATTGAAGGTTAGATGGTTCGCACGACCCCAAGTTCGTACTTTACCGAACCGTTCCCGATAAGAAAAGGCCCCGCGCCGCCGAAACTCAAAGCTCTGGACGAATTTTTCTGAGAAGTGTTTTGCACCGTACTTTTTATCCCCTCGCAACCGCAGATCGTGGTATGCCGGGCATTGTTATGCGCGCCACGACACACTGAGCTCGGCTTTCTTTCAACCAACCTGAGACTTTTCATCGCCACATTACAGGTTGTTTTCGTGTCTCTCTTTTCATTCCGCGTACGGTTTAAAAGAAGCGACGGAATCGAAAGAATCGCTCCTGCTTAACGCGATTTCCGACGAGCAATTTCGGTTAACCTCCTCGGAGACGAATTATTTCAACGATACGCAACGAAGCGCGAGGTGCGAAAACGGAGAAACGATTTATCGACCGTGCATATTCCTTATCGATTCAGATATTATCAATAAAGAAGGGGAGAGTTGACCTGTCGGTAAGTGGGAGAGGTCCTAAAGACTATTTTCGTACATCGGCTGGTAGAAGAAGATAGGTAATATGTCATTCTTTCTTTCTCTTTCTACACTCGTACAAAAAAAAAAATAGGGAACACTTTATAAACCCTAAAAAATAGGCTATATTCCAACAGCTGCAAGTCGGTGAAAAATCATCGCACGAATAAAATGAAAAAAGCGTTTTAAAGCTTGAAGTTTCAACTTCAGCATAATACCACATCGCATAATAGCACGTCAAAGTTGAAACTTCAAGCTTTAAAACGCTTTTTTCATTTTATTTTTACGATGATTTCTCGCCGACTTACAGCTATTGGAATATAGCCTAATTTTTATAGTCAGAAAAAAGAAAGATCACTGATCGGTTGGCAATGTATTGAAATACCAGCGATGTATTCCCGAACCTGAAGCGCACCTCGCTCGTCCCACGATAGGGGACGTGGGCTAGCGCTGTCTTTACAAATTTCTTTTTTTTTTTCTTCTGTCTTTCTTTTTTTTTTCAAAGATTCCCGTTCGCCTGTTTTACGCGCTCGACTGACCCGAGTCATGTACCCACGACCTTGCGCTTAGCTGAATAACCTTTGTACGTAGTCGTGTATAACGCACTCGAGGCCGAATTGAATCCAGTTCCTCGAAGCAACGCGGCACTTCTACTTCTTCTACGGTCGCTTTCATCGTTCCAACGAATGCTCGCATTATATTTACGGACACTAAATTCACGCTACAGGGAACTTCCACCTCGAAAACGCTCGAAATAAAACCTAAAATCGTGCCAACAGGACATTTTCACTTTTGCTCGCATTTTCTATTTTTCGCGACGTGAATTTTTAATTAAAAAAAAATCTGTACAAATTTCGTAAGATTCGCCTATCCGTCCGAAACGTCTCTGATTTTTTACAAAATTTTTCGTCTAGTAATATCTTGCAAAAACGTGATTTACGATTTCACCTCTTCTACCTCTCCCCCCACTCCTCTTTCCTAATTTAAAAAACTGTAAAAATTTCGTAAGGTTCGCCTATCCGTCCGAAACGTCTCTGATTTTTTACAAAATTTTTCGGCTAGTAATATCTTGCAAAAACGTGTTTTACGATTTCACCTCTTCTACCCCTCCCCCTCCCCCCCCCCTCCCTCCCCATCCCGGAAAGCTAAGTCCCAGATATAAAATTCGACAAATATCATGTTTTTTGTTCTATAAGCTATCGAATGACCCATAGCAAATCGAATTTGACCCTCTTTCCCTTTCTCTCTTACAGCCTAACTATTACGAACGTTGGATGGATTATGCGAATCTCGATATGGCCATTTTGCACGATAAAACAACGTTCATTTGAAACGAAACGACGCCATGTTGGCTAAAAAGCTCATCTCCCGCGAATAAATAGTACAAATAGATGGACTGATACATCCTTCGTATAAAATAATTCGTATCATCGGAACAAATGTCATATCATAACACAAATCAAATAATATCGAATCTAATCACGCAGTTATCAATTGCATATATCAATTATAGAGAAATATTCTAATCGTCACTCACCGAACAGCAAGCGTCGAGCAGGTTCACCCCTCGAAATCGAATATCGCGGCTTACTTCTGCTATCCCGCTGCATCACCCTTCATTCTGCCTTTATAACACGTTTCGTATTAACGTATTATGTTTAGCAGCCCAATAAAGACGATTTATGCTCGATGTATTATCGGTGCAGCACGCTTTCTTCCGAAAACGAGAAGCTTCTTTGAGAAGAGGTAGAAAGTGACGCCAACTCTAATTACCGATCTCGTTCTCCAACACTAAACATATCAAACAATTAGTTAGTTTCTACTTTCAAATATCTTTACCGTGAACAGTTTCGGTACATTGGTTTCAATTTCCTTTCGATACGTACCTACTTTATCTGCATTTTTCTGCTGGACGATCTGACGGCGCTGCATCGCTCGTACCTCCGGCACTAAAATGGCCGAATTAACGGCTTAGACAAGATACTTTTCCGATTTCGCGTCTTAGAAGAATTGTTTAAAATCAGCACGACAACTTTGTGCATGGAAGCGCGCCTGTAAGACGTTTCAACATTGACCGTGGCAGCACTGCATGGAGTCACCCTCCAATCAGCTCCAATTGTAGAGCTGACATTTTGTCGGCAAACATAACCTAACTTTTTAACCAGCTCGAATCTCTCCAGTGTTGTGTATTTACAGCAGATAATAAATTGCATATAATTTCGAGGGGAATTTTATCGAGTTAACCCAGCGACATGTCGGAACGTAAAGTTTTAAACGTGAGTAAATTTCTGTATTACGAAAACTGTAACAAGAATTATTTATCTATGTCATTGGTTAATGCATGATATTTATTTCAGAAATATTACCCGCCCGACTTCGATCCGTCGAAAATCCCTCGTATGAAATTGGCCCGTAATAGGCAATACACAGTACGTTTGATGGCTCCTTTTAATATGAGATGCAAGACTTGCGGAGAGTACATTTACAAAGGAAAGAAATTCAATGCCCGCAAAGAGGATGTTGAAGGCGATGATTATTTAGGTATACGAATTTACAGGTTTTACATAAAGTGCACCCGGTGCCTCCAAGAAATAAGTTTCAAGACCGATCCAAAGAACACCGACTATGAGATCGAAGCGGGAGCTACTAGGAATTTCATGGCCCTTAAATTGGCCGAAGAGCAAGCTCAAAGGGAAGAAGATGAAGAGAAAGAAGAGGAAGCGACTAATCCTATGAAACTTCTAGAGAAAAGAACATTGCAATCGAAACAGGAATTGGAGTTACTGGAATCTTTGGAAGAGTTGAAAGATTTGAATCGCAGACAGCAAACCATCGATTATGATCAAATGTTAGAACAATTTGACACTGTAGCTGCTAAACAGAGAACACAAAAAGAACAAGAGGAATATGACGAAGAATATATTAAATCAATATTTGGCAAAAAGCAGGCAAATACGACTGTTGTTGAAGAAGAAATTGTGGAATTAGATGAAAATGAAAGTATCGAACCTCCAAAGAAAATGGTTAAGAAAAACAAAAAGACAGAGGAAAGTAGCAGCGTTCTGAGAACAGATGAAGAAAAGGTACGTATATGAAATGCCAGTAATTGTCAGAGAAGTACTTGATAAAATTAATTAAACATTTCTCTTTGTTTCTAGGTTGGAGATAGTCAGTCCGTGAAAACATCCGATGCATCGTTATGGTCCGAAAGTACGGGAACGTCTTCGAGTAGAAAGAATTTATTAGGTATAGTTAAAAGAAAAACAAATTTAGGTGTAAAAGTAAATTCAAATTCTACGGAAGAGAAAAGTAGTCAAAGTGCGAATACAATCACGTCTGAAAGTACAAACAATTCATCCCGCAATGCTCTATCCTTGTTAGGAGCTTATTCGGGCAGCAGCGAAAACGACAGCGATTAACACAATGTTCGATATTGTATATACAATTAAATTTAATAAAATTTATTACGAAATAAAATGTACCTATAAACACAGTATAAGATATAAGTAAGCATAGACGAATATATATATATATAAATCGAAATACATAAATGACTTTTAATTTTACAAAATTTCAGATACGGAATTGCTACTTAATTTGTATGGATTTTTAAACACCACGAACGATACTTGCAATCGATGGTGTTTGAACCACCTTAAGAAAGTTCCTTACAGGATGCTGAAGCCTTTACCCCTAAAACATAGAAAACACAAGCGATCAGAAATGAAGAAATTAGGAATCGGTCTGTTTCAAAGGCTAGGCACTCTGTAAGAAACTTCCATATCAACGATGCAACATTGAAAACCGTAGCAGGGAGTACCTAGCCTATTAAATCAGACCATTTTTACTACACATTCAAATTTATTCGTAAACGTACATGATTACTTGTTCCAAATTGAAATTACACTAACAGGTGGAAATACGAGGACATTCGCAATTCATTGCTATACCATATCGCGTATGGTATACAAATGAATCATCGTATTATGTAGCGTTTAGACCACGCAGACCTATTGTATTAACCTACAATGATTCGAGCCATTCAAGATTTTACGAGGAACAAATTTATAGCCTTTACTCTCACAGCAATGAAATGCTTTGGAATTATAGCAAAACGTCGTAAATGTCAGGGTATCGAAAGTCTCTTAGTAAAGTAGACGATAAAACGTATCTTTACAAATCGTCGTAACGAGATTTGGTCCTGTTCGTCAGCGGTGGTCGAATGGGATAACGATGACGACAATAGTCTTCTCTCTGATAAGAACTTAACAACTCCCTGCTACTATCGTCCATGTTATCAGACTCCTCGCGCAGATCGCACATCACGGTGGCGTACTTCCTACTTCCAACGGTTGCTGGTGGATCGTAACGATAATCGTCGTCGTGAAAATTCTCTCTACTAACTGAACCTTTGGTTTCTTCTAAGTTAGAGGTGTCTCCGAGCCAAGTATCGTCTTTATCCGACCACTGTCCATCGTCTACTCGTAAAGGTACGACTTCCTGTCGACAACGCTCGCAAATGTAAGGTTGCTCCTCGTCGGAAGAAGTCTGTCGCGGAGTGTAATCCTCGTAGTCGTGCAAGGATTGATTGTCGGTATTGTCAGTTCGCGATGCGATGGTATTAATCAAGACGTCCGACCTACCACCCGAATCGTACCGGTTCTCGTTCGAGGCATAGCGCAAATCGGAAGACCGTTGCAACGAAGGCTGATCGGAATCGCTAAAATAATCCTGCGACAATCTATCTTGGTCGCTGTTCGCGTCAACTTTAGAAGACGAGAACCTTTCGTACCGCTGTTCTTTGTTCCTCTGCAGAGCGAGCTCCAGTTGGGCGATGCGGTTCTCCAAACGCGTTCGTTGAGCTTGGGCACGGTCCTGCTGGTCCTCCATCAGCTTCACCATCTTCTCCAGACGCATTATCTGCATCTGCTTGGCTTGCAGAGACGAGTACAGCTCGTGGATCGCCTCTGTCTTCGCGGCAATCTTTTCGTTGTCGAATTATAATATTTACTAACTACCGCGGTATACTATTCTTATTCGCGTTTATGTAGTTAGGTACTCCGTAACAACTGAACGCATTTAACTGGGTGTAATGTAGAAATAGATTTTTAAATGTGTATGTTACCGGCGAAGTCGGTCGCGCGGTGAACGATCTGTAGTTCATTTCTCTGTGAATTATTTTCATTCTTCATTATCTCTTAAACTATGCGACCAAATGAACATGCCGTAAAGGACAAATTTTATCTTCGTGAAATTTCTCATATTGTACCTGACAAGTGCCATTCAAATGCACCTTATAATTTCGTATTCATTTTTGACATAAAAATGGTTAGTGCGGTTTAGATGTAAAGCTAGCTGTGTCATCGCCAATATTTTTGTATTACGTATAATGTAAAGTAGCCAAGCAACGTTTTTCTACCGACTTGATTTACAAATTTTGTATGTATCGAAATAAAACATAGCTTATGTCACTCATGGACAGCGTAGCTTTCTATCGCTGAAGAATGTTTAAAATCGGTTCAGTTGTTCCGGAGATTACCGCCTACATACAAACAAATAAACTTCATCTCTTTATAATACATATTAGTATAGATGAATGTCTTTTGACGGCGGTATTTTTTTGTACCTTTTCAGTGTACTCGTTGTTCTCGTCGTTGTTCGACGAGTCGGTGTTTTCGTGATCAACCTTGCCCTTCATCATGCTGAGCAACTCGTCCCTGGCCTTAAGGAACTTGTTCTGCTCGCGCATCACGCACTCGCGCTGCTCCAACTCCAGTTGTTTTTGGGTCAACGCGGTTTCCAGCTCCTCTTTCTGCTGGACAACACCAGCCAAATGATTACGGAGATCGGAAAGTTGTTGTTGAAGCTCGATCGTGTGGGCGCTTAGACCAGCTTTTCCACCTTCCCTCGATTGGGAGTGAAGGAGTGTCTGGATCTCTATCAACTGCTTTTCTAAGGTCCCATTTCTTTCTTGGCTGTATTCGATTGAAAACATTTGGTGTTAATGATAAATTATTGGTATTGAAACGGGGTTATATTAAAGACAGATGGACTTACGCGTTTTTTGCGACCTTTTTCAATTCGCAGTATTGCATCTTCAAGTTCTTGAGTTCGTTGTTTTTGAAGACCAGCTCCGTGGCCAGCTTCTCCCTCGTGTCGTCCTCTTCGTCGTTACTCTGGGCCCCCAAGAAGGGAAAGCAAATGATCAGAAATAATCGCGTATCGTAAACTGGAATAGAATAATATCTAACGAACGAAAAGTATCGAATCGAGTTCTTAGGACTTAGACGAAGACATGTCCCGAAAGTAGTGCAAACTAACGGCCGCTTGATGCATCACCGCCACGATCTCTTCCTTTTCCTGCTGTAGCTGCGCCAACATCTCTTTCTGCATCTCCACTTCCGCCCTTGCTGCTTGGAGCTCGTTGAACAACCGAACTTCGTTCTCCGAATGACTACCCTCTGAAAAGCAAACATCTTTTCAATTTATTCTCTCGTTTAACCCTTCGAGTGGCTCAGGAAATTTTCGTACGTGTCCCGAGAAATGCCAGACTATTTTATTTTAAGCTTCGCGAAATTTTTACACGATACTAAAAGCACGAGACTTCCTTTATTACTGAAAAAAATACTAATGAAACGTTGTAGGTTTAACAAAAAATAAATTCGTATAAAGAAAATATTTTCGGAAGATCTGTAACTTGAATCTTGTTTGTAAACGAATATAATTTAGTGTTCTGTTAAAATGAATCTCTTCAGTTATTTCTTTTTTTTACTCATAATTGTTGAAAAATAAATTCGTATAGAGACAATATTTTCACAAAACTTTGAACTTGAATCTTGTCTGTAACATGATTTATTGTCTGCTAAAATGAATCTTTTCAGTTATTGTTTCTCCATTCATAATTGTACTAGATATATCCTTTTAAAATAACCGTTCACGTACAATTATGCTCTTACAGGCACAATCCGTGGATGGGTTTTTTGGCGTTTGAAATCAAATATATTAGATATTGACGTAATTTTCGTAGAGCAAAATTCATTCTCTAACGTTCCTTGCCACTCGAAGCTTTAACGTACACAACTGCTTCGAAAAATTCCTTATCGTCCGTATTACCCGTGATGGTAAAGTCTTTATTCCTCTCCGCGAGTTCGCAGAACTGGTTGCTCTTCTCTTCCAGTTGTTTGTACCGTTCCTCCAGTTCGCTGAGCGCCTCCTCGGCTTCCTGCCTATTAAAAGTAGGACTCTCGAGTCGATCAACCCTTTACTACAAAAAAACCGTAAATCACCCTCACCTTTTCTCGCTCTCGGCTGCAACTTCAGCCGTAACCGCGTTCAGCTTCTCGGACAGCTCTTTGATCTTGTTCATCGTCTCGTTTTCTTTGCTGCTCATCTTCTCCTTCAACTCCACCAATCTAAAATCATTCCAGGTCACAAAGAAGGGGGGAAACATGCGTTCCAGACAAGAGGAAAAACATTAAAAACGGAAAGTGCAACCGTGACTCGTAGCTGTCCCGCTGTTTCTCGACCTTGAAGACGAGGGCCTCGCTGTTCTTGATCGTTCTCTGCATCTCCTTCATTTTCATATCCACCGACTGTTCCTTCTGTCTGACCTGGTTCTCCAGGTTCTTCACGTTCGCCTGCAGCATCTGGATCTTTCCCTCGTCGTTGGCCACGTGCGCCTCCAGCTCTCGTATCTTGGCTCGCGCCCTTTGCAACTGGACTTCCGTTTGCCGCAGACGCTCCTTGTTCTGATTGCTCCTCTCTCGCTCGGCCTGCAGTTCCTCCAAGGTGGCGTTCAACTGCGACTGCAACTCCCTTTGCCCTCCCACGCCCTTCAACTCCCTCAGCTTCGTTCGCTGGCCCTCGAACTCCTCCACCATGTTCCTCACGTTCTTCAGTATCTCCTCCACGGTCTTCGTTTCCATCTCTTTAATGTCTTCCATGCACGCCTGCGATACGATCGATTGCATCAGGGCTTCGCGTGTATCGCACTTCGCGAAGTAAATAAATTACCTACCTGCAAGCTCTCGTAATCCTTCCTGTGGACTTCCAGTTGCGCCTCGACCTGTACCAACGAGTTTCCCTCCTCGTTCTCCTCGACGCTGGCTTTCAATCGAGAGTCCACGAAGGCGACGAACTCCGACTGCTTGTTCAGCAGCTCCCTACACAAGCTCTGCGACTTCCTCGGGATCTCCTGCAGCTGACGATGCAGGTTGTCGACGAACTCCTCGCAGACGGCCATGTTCTCCACGCAGCTCTCCGGCTGCTCGTTCTCCGCGACTGGCTCGATGATCGTCGGCTGCTGCTTGGGCCCTCCGATCTCGACCTTCAGGTCCTCCAGCTTCCCAGGATCCTTCGCACCGCTGGCGATCACCTGCTCGCGCAGCTGGCTCATGTGGTTGTACAGATCTTGAGCTACTTTCTGCGGAGGATTTTTTTGCTTTGTTTTGTATTGCGTTTTAAGGCGAGCTTGAGGAGGTACTGGAACTCTATTCGCTCCCCTTATTTGCTATTGCACTGAATTATTCTAATTTTTTCCCCTCAGGCTTTTCCATTCCTTATAGTTTTTAGCCAGCCTTAATCCAACCATGAAAAATCGGGGCGGACCGGCCGGGATACGAAAACCCGAGTTCTCAGCGTGGTAGTCGGCTACTCTACGCACTGCTCTACTGTTCGATCTACTCTACTCTACTCTTTAGCGTTCGATTAACGTAGGATGAACGTTCCTTTCAGTGGCTCCAAGGGAAATTAACCGTTTGCACTCGAGGTCTTTTTTTCTGGTATCTATCAGCAACTCGAGATGCTTTCTTAGCATTCTATTGTCACGAATGCTAAGCTTAGATTGACTTCGACAATGAGAACTCTAATTCGAGATTTCCCTTTGCCTCGACGACAATCATTTTATTGACACTTCCAGTTTCAACGAAATTAAACCTAAAGGAAACCTAAAGGAGCATAGTGGTGACTGAGAGTAACCTCTCGAGTGCAAAGGGTTGAAAGTACGTCAAGAAGGAACTTGGGGAATAGTTACCTGTTTGTCCATCAAGTCCTTCTTGATCAACTGGTACCGTTTCTTTTTTATCGCGTATTGATTCTCGAGCTTCATCGCGGATCCTGCGGCTGCGGACATTGGCCGCTTGTAGGCAGTGGGACTGACCGACGGTTTCGCGAGTGAACGACGAGCGGAACCGATCTGCGATTTCGTGACACCGGAAGCATCTTCTCCGGTTGGGTTTGCAGGATCCCCCTGTATACAGAATCGTTACGAAATTGTGAGAATCATTATGAAATTGGTGGCGAGTACAGATGCGGAAGGAAGCAGTCGATACAATACATGAGTCGCATTGCGCGCCGATTGAGCCAACGGGACTTTGTTTCTCTGAGTCACGGGGGCTGGCCTGTTCACAGAATTCGACATCGCACCTTTCTGTACGGCACCATCAGATTCGATGTTTTCTATATTTTCACAGAGAAAAATGAGCTCGTACATACAGTCAGTCTCAGAAATATTCGTACCCTATGGGTCTATTAAGGGGCTTGAAATATCAAAAAATTGATAAAAATCACGTCCTTTTCGTTTCAATTGAAATTAAAGCGATTCTGGACGGTTCTGTGCAATCAGATTGAATTTCGAGCACCGGTAGTGGTAAACCGATTTCGATGATTTTGAAATATCAGCTCTTTGTTATCAAATACATTATTCTAAACAACTTTTCCTATATATATTTTTGTTTAGATATTCATAAAACACTTTCGACTAAAAATCATCGAAACCGGTGTTGAGCACCCTTGTACAATTAACAAATTATTATCTACATTGAAAGAAATCCGTTTACTCCAGTTCGCGAACTGTATTTCAATGATATTGTTCCACTACTAAAAAACATTCTCCATTGATATATCACGACTGACCGATGAACCAGATATGCTGAAAAAGTAATCGCTTCGGTGAAAATATTTTTCACTTCTTTTAACTCAACAACTACATTTATCTTAAAATTTACCCTTATCGAGGAAGAGATTGAACGCGATACTTTATCTAACCCTCACCCGATCGCATCAAAAGTTCCCAAATTACCGAAATGCAAAAACATGGTGCGAGAGAGAGGGGTGTCGATTAATCGAGGAATGGCTGGCGAGTAATCCAGGAATGGTATTCTACTCGAGGATCCGCAAAGAATCTCGACGGTGATTGCGATTTAGAAGAGGACGACAACGTCGCGGTTAAACGTTCCCGGTCGCGGCACGGCGATTAGGTTAGAGGGGTGACAGCTGGTGGCGAACAACCTGATGGATGATGCGTTGCTGTCGGCTGGCTCATTGCGGTGCGGAATCAATTTCGACGACCCGACGTACGGATGGCCAGATTTGGAAGTCTGCGGCACGTGGACGAATTTACGGGTGCTGTTATTGGAAAAACGGCCGAGTTTCGATTTCATGTTCCCACTGGTCGTGGACAGCGGGATCGCATCACCGTCTGCTCGCGAGACAGTCGACGACTTCGCGGCGTTGACGATGGCACGCGTTCCTTGTCGCGCAGGAAGAGGAAAGAAAAAATAAAAAAATAAAAATAAAAAATAACGAGCACTCCGCTACTTACGACGAACGCGAGCGCGTTAGATCGTCGTACAGCATGCTCGAGGCGCGACGGATTCGATTGCGTATGTGCAGGTTTGTTTGCGGCTTAGTTTGAACCGAAACACGATAATTTATAAGCCACGACGAAACTTTGAAAGAAAGGAGGAAAAATGATGACCGCCACCTGCGACAGGCAACTGTTACACCGTGTCGCGACGAGGAGTCGCCTAAAAGACAACGATGTACCGGGGTTTAAGAATGTTATTAATCATGCTCTACTTACAAATCGTGTACGAGTACACCGTTGCGAAATAATAGGAGGAAACACAGGCGCCGCGATAATTGCCGAAAACTGGGAGCACCGACGCATCGCAATTAAAACAGATGAGGCAATTTAGTCTGGAATAAGGCCGCTTTAATTAATGGGTGTAGCTTTTTTTTTAAGACCTTCTAGAAGTACCGTGAATCATCAACTTCCTATTCAGGAATGCTCTTTCCAAAAGTCTTTCTATTCCTACCGTCCGAGGCCTTTCGAGCGGCAGAGTTTTTAAATGAAACGAGTCAGAAGAATGGAATTTGACATTCTTCGAGTCACCGCTATCGTTACCGTTAATTTAACTACGCTGCTCATTTTGCTACGTTTTTAAACGATTGGAATCGCTTCATCCGGTACGGATAACAAAATAATTCCAGATAAGTGAATAATTCTTGGCCACGCCAAGCATTTGACTTCCAGGCCGCGGAAATCTAGGCAAATCATCTGCCAAGCTTATTTCAATTTCACATCTTTTTCTATTTTCTTGTTTTCTTTTTTATGGGGATCATCTATTTTTCAATGACAACTCCTCGAGTCCTCCACTTTTTTTTCATCTACTTGGCGTAATTTTTGTACTTTTTCGAAGCCTTTTATCGGATTTTGTTATGCGTACCGGACGAAGCGAGCCGTGTCTGACTCTTGCGGGAGAATCTCCTGCGGTGCACAGAGTTTTAAATGAAACGAGTCAGAAGAACGGAATGTGACATTTTTCAACTCACCGTCATCGTTACCGTTAATTTAACTACGCTGTTCATTTTGCTACGTTTTTAAACGATTGGAATTATTTTGTTATCCGTACCGGATGAAGCGAGCCGTGTCTGACTCTTACGGGAGAATCTCCTGCGGTGCGCGACGCGCACGCGACACGCGCAGGCAACGGGTTGTTATTAGCACGCCTCGCGAGGCACAGTCAGTTGCCCGGAGACCAGCGTACGCGAACGTCGTATCGAATGTGCTCTTCGGCAGTGGTTCACGCACGTGACATGAAGCTCGAAAGCCAATCGTTTTAACTGCGGTGCACGTGTTTCGTACATCGGTGTACATTTCGATCTAATCGTCGCAATGGTGAGTACTTCCCTTTTCGTACCGTTTAAAAATAACACTCGCGTTATGTTTGACCACAATGAAAATACACCTCGCGATGCCAGGCATCGAGTAGCTACGACATTTATGAATAAATTGTCGTTTAGCTCTGTTTCGGAAAAGATAACGCTGGAGATTGTAGGGATGGTGTTCTGGAATTTATTTCCGGAGCAATTGTTGTTTACGCGTACGTAAGAAATTTACGCGTGCGTTTCCCTTTAAAAGTTTCGACCATACTTCAGGCAGATTAAACTCCAGACGTAAATTCAGACGTGGAATAGCGGCGCGTACTGTGCCACGGTTAGAATTTACTTTTTAATTAAGATAAAGTAACCGTAATACGGGCAAATTAGTTGTTTACTAACACGATGTAGCGAATTTGAAACTAATCGTGCTAATCGTGTTTTAATTAACCTGCTGTACGATCTACGATTTTTGAATTTCTTCCAATTTTGAATTTCAAAATTCGACAATCGTGAATCTAATATATATATATATATATAAATAATTTTTTAATTAAGATAAAGTAACCGTAATACGGGCAAACTAGTTGTTTACTAACACGAAGTAGCGAATTTGAAACTAATCGTGTTTCAAGTAACCTGCTGTACGATCTACGATTTTTTAATTACTTTCAATTTTGAATTTCAAATTTCGGCAATCGTGAATCTAATATATATATATAAATAATTTTTTAATTAAGATAAAGTAACCGTAATGCAGGCAAATTAGTTGTTTACTAACACGATGTAGCGAATTTGAAACTAATCGTGCTAATCGTGTTTTAATTAACCTGCTGTACGATCTACGATTTTTGAATTTCTTTCAATTTTGAATTTCAAATTTCGGCAATCGTGAATCTAATATATATATATAAATAATTTTTTAATTAAGATAAAGTAACCGTAATGCAGGCAAATTAGTTGTTTACTAACACGATGTAGCGAATTTAAAACTAATCGTGCTTCAATAACCTGCTGTACGATCTACGATTTTTTAATTACTTTCAATTTTGAATTTCAAGTTTCGATAATCGTGAATCTGGTTAGAGCAGAGATGGGCAATCCGCTCCGTTCCATTTTGGTTAATAGGATATAGCGCCCTTAATTTCGCTTCGTTTTCAATTAACAGACGCTGTAGATCACTCATTAAACGTTTTCGTAGTCAACAATTATTCCGTCTGTTTGAATGAATGATAATCCGCTTTTGATGAGTCCTGAGGTAAATATTCGAGAACTAGGTGAAAAGAAAAATATCATATCATTAAAAATAATAGAATGAAGTTCGTAAACCTATCTCATAGAATTATGAAAATATCTACTTGCTCGATGATCATGACTTAGAACGATCATGACCTTGTACGAAAGGTCGTGAGTGCAGCAAAGATGCGAACCGACAGCGAGCCCTGACAGCGATAAACAATGATCTTTTGAACTTTCTGCAATATTTGTTTAGAATGAAATAGTCGAAACAATTTACGTCTACTAATAATTTCACCGAACCTTGGACTATAGAAAAGTAACGTTTCCGTTCGTAACGTAAATTTCGTTTCGCTGAAATTAGAAACACTAACGCGACGATAGACAATGGCGGAAGTGACGTTGTTACGTCCCAGCTTATCTGTGACTCTTTCTTGGGATCTTCGTCTTCAATTAAAGAGCTAAAGCTCACCTTAACTGTACTCGCTAACGAGAAAGAGCAATTCGGGATTGCAATGATTGTTTTCAAGGTTTAGCATTTAAATATATAAATAAATATGTATTGTTACAAAATAACGAGTTTATATTACAATATCGGTTTTGGGAAATCAAGTATACAATTATGTAGTTACGTTACCGCTTGTCGGTCTTACAGTTTGGTTGTACCAGCTATCTGTCGTGGTCCCAGGGCTGTCCTGTTGCAAGGATCTGTTTGTCGGCAACTATCACTCGCGACACGGGTCTCTACTAATTAACAACGGACTTTCCTCGGTAACGACGCGGCGCGCGTACGATTGCTCTATCCGTGACTACAATAATTTAGTATTTGACGACCAAAGCGCGACGCTGAGTGCCTGTTCGATTGACGATAAAGATTCGATGTGATCTTAACCGATTATACGTCGGACTTTCGTAGGTAACGACAACGCGTGAAGTTAACCTGTCCGCGACTACAAGATTTCGGTAATCACCACGATGAGAACGTACTGACAGCGGAATAAAAAAGAGCGCACCGTGGGGCGTGTCCACGGGTTTATATATTAGCTGATCCTCGCATGGCACGAGCCGCGTTCGAGAACCTTCGCTTCGGCATCCGTTGAAATCGGGATGGGTCCCAAGTTCAGCGGATGTGCTGCCGTTGAGTGCTGACGCCTATTTCGCTGATTCGCAGATCGCACGATTCGGTTCCCGAGAAACGGTTTCCGAATCGTATGTCAAGCGCATTTCTAAAAGTATCTGATCTTAACTATTCGCGATGCGAGATCGATGAAAAGGGACACCGGCAGGGCCGGATGTAACAACGTTGACCGGTTTCCAATCAAGCCGCGGCAAATTAGAATCGGAGCCTTTCAGATCGAAACAAAAGCCGGCCGTCGGAATAGATTTTCATTGAAACCCTCTTGGCGATGTTTTTAGGAAAAATTGCTACTATTCGGAGGCCCGAGAGCCCTCATCCGCGACTTATTGACAGTCGGATGACGTATCGACGTTTCACGAAATCTGTCGCTGATAGTTTCAACCCGCTAGACTCGATCCTCGAGGACTCTCTTCCTCTCCCATTTCCTTCCTCCTTTTTTCCTTTTTCTTTTTTCATCTCGATCCGTTCGCGTTACTTGGGCTACGGTCACGTGGTAGGGGTAATTTGCGTCTGAAGCCATCGCTTTGATGGGGAACAAAGTAGAGCGCAATCTCGGACTAAAAGCCATTCTTACCCCGGGTCCGCACTGCGCGAACGCGAAACAAGAACATACCCTAAAAACATTCGCAAGGGTGTTCTTACTGTCGCTAACATGCCGGCGAACATCTACGATGTTCGTACTCCTGTGAAACTGATGTTATTTCGTGGATTCGGGCGATCCGCATCCCCTCCATGGTTGGAAATGCTCGAAAGCAAACGACCGTTTACGACCACTCGTCGGCAGATACTCCAAAGGGATAATATGCGTGATCGTAGTTAATATTAGTTCCTTAATATTCATCCAAGTTTTTATGCTTTTTTTGTTGTATCTTGATGAAAATATATGCAACGCATTGGCGAGATTTTTCTGATAAAAATGATATCAAACACGACGCAATTCAGACAATTTTGAGTTTCGCTTATAACAAGTAATAGATTTTGTTACAGCCTATATATGTATTACACATACTATTCTTCAAGAAATGTTTGTTGACTTTTTTTTTTAAGACAGTATGCTTGCCTATTAATATTTTTTAAAATACCGTTTTACGTCCCTTGTCAGCTTCACGTCTTAAAAAAGTTAGCTTTGTGAACCTGATGCCCGACTTTTCAAAAATTCATTTGTTTATGGAAAATACTAGCATTTCGTTTGTACTCGATTGAACCATTAATAGTTTCGTTTGTACCTTCATCGATTAATAAATGAAAAAAATAAAAAAAAAAAGTCACCCAGCATCCGACATTGAGATTTTTGTAATCTGTTTTTTTCACTTCGTTTATACTTCGCTAGTTTAAATTTTACAGCCAATTGTCGTACGCGTAAGAAAGGAGTAAATTAATTTTCAAAATTTGTTTAATCTGTTCTTCCTCTGTGCCTGTAACTTGAATTTTGAAAACAATGCGGTCTCATTCCCTTACGTTTCCACTTCGAAATGAGTTCTTCAGAAATACCCAGAATTGATGAGCGACGAACTCTCCCCTTACGCGTATAAACAATTGCTTATAAATCATAAACTATCGAGATACAAACGAAACGAAAAGCGATACAAACGGGTACAAACGATTCCAAAGAATAGGGAAAAAACAGATTTCAAAAGTTTCGATGTCGGGTGCTTGTCATTTTTTTTTATTTTTTTTTTATTTATTAATTGATGAAGGCACAAACGAAATGGTATTATTTTCCATGAAAAAAATGAATTTTTGAAAAGTCGGGTATCAGGTTCACATAGCTACAAAAGTTACCTAGTTTTTCCATAGGCCCTAATTATCTCCTGGCTAGAATTTTACAATCTGTTTCCTATTTTCGAACCGACTTTCTAATCGGTTACTGGCTCACAAAATCAAGTATTAATATTATAAAAATATTGCATAGTGTAAACGAAACTTAAAGTTGTCTGAATTGCGTCGTGTTTGGTGCCATTTTTATCAGGAAAATCTCGCCAATATATTGCATATACTTTCATCGAGATACAACAAAAAATATACAAACTTGGACGAGTAATAAGAAAATAATGTTAACTTCGGTCACGCATATTATCCCTTTGGAGTATGTACCTACCTGCGGCTGGTCATAAAGACCAGCCCCACGGTTGGAAAGAATAGCAATATCCAAGCTCCGAGGGTTTGAAAAGGGACAAGAACGAGGAAAAAGGCGATGTTTTTCCCCGAACGTGTTCGCCGGATCCACCACCTCGTGGATCGCTGCATTTGGTTCGCGAACACAGTTTTCGCCTAATCCAGCTACTTTTACGACTTTACGCCTATTAGGAGTGTCATTTGTTAGCGAACTCTGCTATTTCCCGTCCACACTACGGCGAAAACCGGTGAATAACAGGGTTAGCTACCATGTTCACGAACGATGTACGCGAACCAGTGTTCGCGCAGTGTGGACCCGGGGTTACACGACGAGGTAAACACTGGGACGATGGGAAAATCATGGTCGTGGATCACAGTGGGGTATTGTCTGAATTTCTGTTGGCGGTTCGGAGTCGAATGCAACGAAAATGGCAGAACGCCAATTCGTGCGGACTATCTTTTACCTCTACTCGCAGCTTCTTCGATCAATATATTCAAAGACGAGGGACTCTTACGGCTAGCTAGCTTATTATTCACCCATGCTAATGCCCGATCAAGCAAGTTGCGCGAAATTACTTGATAATGGAATATTTAGGTGGCGGGGAATGTTCGCTGGAACTGGCTTGGGAGATTATTAACTTAGCCAGCACGAGCTTGCTGTCCCTGTTGCTATATAAACGTTATTCGAGGAATTTTTCTAATAAAATCATGCATAGTATAATGTAGGAGTCTGATCGAAAAATAAGGCACGGAGATTCGAACCCACGGTCCTCGGACCAACACAACTCGGACGTTATGATTCGTGTTCTCGTTTCACTCCTTATTGTCGGATATAGACCTTCAATTATGGGTCGTTGTATTCGCTTTGAAACGCTCTATCGGAATGCGTATAAGAAACTACATGATTTTGTTTAGAAGACAGAGTCCATCTTCATATATCTTCTACGCATGCATTGATAAAAAAGTTATTCACACTACGTTATATGGACCTCGAAAACGAACGACTCTTGTCCTACGCTCTTTTTTCTATCGCTAAAAGTTAGCGGATTATTCAGCTGGTCTATTTTAAATGTCTCACACTGCATGATCCTATAGACGCATAGGGACGTAAACACGTTTATCTAGTGTTCCGGGCGAATGCAATCGACGAACACCGAGGAAAACTGTCGTATTTTGTGTTATTATAGAGTTTGAGTACGCTAGTCAACGTTTAGCGATGGGTTTAGATGGAAATTGCATCGCTGGACGGACAAAAAGATGAATATCTAGTGTTCCTACTAAAGAAATCGATGGACATATGAAGGAAACTACGAAAACAAGTCATAAGGAAATAATATTACCAATGAAATTTAACAATTCAAAATTACAA
>NW_026533254.1:25939003-25950910 GCF_026225885.1 Hylaeus anthracinus | reverse complement strand
GATCAAAAAGTTTCAGGGTTACTTTGCCCTCCAGTGACGTCACACAGATGATTTTATCTTTGCTTCAAAGCATTTACCTGAAGTCTTATATATACACGACTTCAGGTAAATGCTTTGAAGCAAAGATAAAATCACCTGTGTGACGTCACTGGAGGGCAAAATAACCCTGAAACTTTTTGTATATATATATATATGGTCGAAGAGAAGGACCAAGACGAAACGTTCCCTTCCTTTTCTCCCATCTCTCCCTTCAAAAAACCGCCACCCACAGTTTTTTAAGGAGTCGTGCGTAAAACTTCTGCCTGCGAGCTGCGGTCCAGTCAAGAGCACCGTTGCGTTTTGACCCGCGATGATTTTTATTTAGTTCCGCGTGTCGTCGGTTCATTTCCCAGCGCAAGTCTAAAAGTCACGTCGGCGTGAGGAACGATGAAATATGAGGCTCACGGGTTTCAATTAATTCTCGGATCGACGTTTTGTTGGGAATTGTTCCGAACCGGCGCGGTAAGTAAGAATGGCGCGTCACTGGCAGGATTAGGATCGGAAACCGATTGACCCAATTTATCCATGAACACTCGCGACAGATGGTGCCAGACGGCGAGCTTTTGTTTCACGCGAACAGAGGGGATTTCGTTTCTTTGGCACGGCAGTTGCGAAGGAGATACGAGGAAACAAAGTTCCTTCGTACAGATTTCTTTTCAGGATGTAGCACGAAGAGTTTCGCGAAACCGTTGTCGCTACGTGGATTCTTTCCGCGTTAGACGGATTCGCCGCGATCGCCACGGTCAAGATCTTCATCGAGGCGAACGTCGATGATACGATAAGCCAGCTGGCATTGTGTAAGAGAAAATCGCGTTATCGGTCGATTCAACGAGCGACGTAAGTCCACCCAGCGGCGAAAGTGTTCCGTCGTTGCCACTGAAAATTTTCTATGCGCTCGTTCTCGTTGAATTTTTTGTAGAATCGTTGTAAAACGTTTTAAAAGCGGGACGACTAACGCAAATATTTACGCTGGACGACGACTGGAATACGTTGTGCAACGCTGTGTATCCGCCCATTGAACGCCGACGTGATTTATATTTTATATTTTACGCCCGTCGCTTTTATATAACGCATTGTGCAACAACAAATTTTCAACGGATAACGAACCGCCTCGAAACACGAAATGTCATTTTGCCGGATGCCGCGGCTATTAAATTAGAATTGCGAATATTCGGGTGTAAAGCACGTGAATTCCAGGGAGGACGAAGCGTTGCCAACACGTGCGACGAAACGTGTGTTCGTACTACTTTGCGCGCCTATACGTGCACGTTAACCACTCGGTGCGTCGTCTTGGCAAGCTAGGTCGTGACATAGCGCAACCGAACGATTGCATGCGCTTTCTCCATACACCTTGGCGCGCAACACTTTGCAACACTTTGCAACAGAATCGTTGATTAAGGGGAGAGTAAAATTCAAAGTAAAGTAATTTCAAGTAAAATTCAAAACTTTGACATCTTTTTTTCTTTTTTTGTTTAGAAAATTAGTTTACCATCTGGAGAATGTGCTCCGACCATTTCAGCTAAAACCTCGAAGTCCAAGTGTACCTACATAGCCATTAAAGTGATGCGCTCCGAACGGTACACGAAGGACTATTTTAGATTCGGGAACTTTAAACGCATTTTTCTCAAAACATAAAATTTCGCGTGCCGTGCAACGTAGCTTAGAGATCTGTCAGCCGATTGCTATGAAACTTGGCACAAAATATCCCTTCAGCTATTCTCCTTTCCATCAACCTAATGGTTTTTTATTTCAAATAATTAGAGCGATCTGTGCGTTGCACGGTGCATCTTCGAGAAGCCAACTTCAAGCAGCTGCTGTTCGTTCGTTTATGAATAGTTTTACATAAACAAAATTATATAGATTATCTAGATGCTAGAAAATAACAAGTAATTGGTTGTAAATGAATATGTATTACGCGCTCTTCAAAAATAATTCGCGAGAAACCGGTTGTTTAATTGACACTCCCCCGTTAAGCGTCGACTTTCGACACCGCAAACTTTTTCGATTATCGAGAACCATCGCGAAGTCGAGAGAAAAAGGTAGCTACACCCCTGTGGAAAATAGTAAGGGAAACCTCCATAATATTCGGGTCCCGAGCTGGCTTTGATATGGAATCCATAATATGATTCTCCCGGATACATCCCTAAAAGATCCCGACAAGGCGATTACAGGTTTCCATTTTGAAATGTAACCAGGGCTGGATAGGTGAATCATTGTAGGACCCGGTGGGGTTTAAACAAGGTACTCAATGATTTCCACAATAATTTTAAACAAGGACTCGATGGGTTAACCACTATGGGAACCAGTGTGGTACAGTCAGAGTATGGAGAAACCGTTAAAATGATATTTAATAGGGCCTTAACGAATTGTGAGGACCTGAAAACGTTTACTCAGGGTATTGATCGTAGAAATCAATGATAATGTTTATGTTGGAAAACGAATAACAATCACACCTCTTGAGGGGCATGGGGGTGGGTGGGTTATACCTCTTGAGGGTTCCAGTACATATCGAGTAAAAGTATCAATAAAAAGAGAAACGTTCATCGTTTGCCCGAAAAAAATTATTAAAAATACACCCTCGTATCGCGCGCGCGCACTGTGATATTTATAAATATAAATATTCCACGTCAACTACTTTACGTAATAAATTGTTAGATAAACATTTATAATAATAATTGATTATATCTTCGCGAGTCATTTATCAGAATTCCTATTTTTTATTTAAATGTTTCTGATTTACATGCAAGGGTGCGAGGGTGTGTCCAGGGCTGTTGTAAGGGTGTTTCAGAGGCCCGATAGGGCTATAATCGGGATTAAAACGGGAAATAATAAGGCCCTGAGAATCCAGCCTTGAATAGGCCCGTTTAAAAAAGCGCGACAATCCCTTATGCCGCCTTACGGGAACTGAACGGATTTCCTAAATAGGCTCTGAAATGAATTCGGGACAATTAACTCGGACCTTTACGAATCCCTAACAAAATTTCCACGCCGGTACAGCTACCTTTCGATCGCGATCGCGAGGTTAGGCTTCGCCAGTGGTGGAAGCCTCGATGAGGGAGGACGAATGGAGAAGTCGACGGTTTAATGGCAACCTTGCGCTTCCTTTTTTACAGGGGCTGAAATGCTTAAGGGTCGTCCGCAGCTTTTTGTTACTGTTGGCGGCGATAACGAGCGCAAGTGCGTCAAAATGCACCAGACTCATAGACGGGACGACAATGCCGCGTTCCAATGCAAACGGGAAGTACCATCTCTCCATCACGCTGTTCAATCGAACGGAAATGGTGTTCTCGTACATGCCCAACACCAGATACACTGGTAAGTACGGTTCGATGACGTTTCTAATATCTTTCGCCCTCTAAAATCCAAGGACCTTCCTTCCGAGAAGCCTCGAGGCTACGAAGCACCCGTTTCCAAACGTTTTGGACGGCTTTGATAATTACAGTGAGTCGTATTAACTATTTGCACTCGAGACCAAAAGAAACAAATTTCTGGTATCTACCAGAGATGCTTTCTTGGCATTCTATTAGGTTGCCCCGAAAGTTTTTTTCGCGTGTTGCAATCAATTATTTGACGTGGTCGTGTTTGTAGGAATAGACAATCAAATTTCAGAGATATTCATGGTGTAACAGCAATGGAGCAAAATGAATCGTGCACAATTCACTAACGTACCATAAAACGTAAACTATTGTGCATGTGTTACTTATCAATATAGCGAAAGAAACTTTCGGAACAACCTGATACATTCTACATCCTGTATTGCCACGGATGCTAAGCTTCGATTGACTTTGAAGATTTTATTGATATTGATTAACATAAAACATAAACTATTGTGCATGTGTTACTTATCAATATAGCGAAAGAAACTTTCGGAACAACCTAATACATTCTACATTCTGTATTGCCACGGATGCTAAGCTTCGATTGACTTTGAAGATTTTATTGATATTGATTAACATAAAACATAAACTATTAGGCATGTGTTACTTATCAATATAGCGAAAGAAAATTTCGGAACAACCTAATACATTCTACATCCTGTATTGCCACGGATGCTAAGCTTCGATTGACTTTGAAGATTTTATTGATACTTCTACTCCCAAAGAAATTAAACCTAAAGAAACATTATTGCTGGCAGATTTGCTACGTGAAACCTAGTGATGACTGATACTCGCCTCTCCAGTGCAAAGGGTCAAGACTATGCCGTCCGCCAGAGATGGGCGGAACCCTAGGCTTCGAATAAATCTGAAGATTGCCGATATGTTTGTCTCGTTTCCTCTTTTGAACATTTTCCGAAGAAGGAAACGAAACAAACGCATCGGGAAACTTCAGAGTTATTCGAGGCATAGGGTTTTGCTCATCTCTGCACAGTGGTGCCACCGAACCATAGCGCCATCGGCATAGTGTTAATATTCGGACACTATAGTACTTTATTCATTATTACAATGAATACGTAACCATAATTCGGTTTATACATTTTTTTTTTTTTTTTTGTTGCGTTGAAATGTAAATTTTATTTATTGTAGTACCCGCGCCTCCCATACCAAAGAATACGGAGTCAAACGAGAACTCGAAACGTAAGGTCCAGGATTGGTCGTGTAGGTAAGTCGACTGTGGATCCGAGAATCGTGGTTTCGAATCTCCGGTGCCTTACTTTTCGTTTAAACTCTTACGTTTTTTACCATATCGAATATGTAACGTAACAAACTGTAGAATGTATACTGGATAATTGTATTATTCCTGAAAATTGAATTACGATTAGATCTGCGTAACAATGATAAACAAAGTGCTATACCGTCCGAATATTAATACGAGTCACCGTAATTCTCGATGAGCCATTATCTCGAAGCGATTTGTCTTCATAGTCCTAAATGCACGTATCGATACTCCGTCAACGAGAAGAACGAACTTTCCCGTGATTTGACGGAAGCGAACACGACACTGGACGTTAACGAACTCTGTTCCGAAAAGTTGGGAGAGAACTTGAGCCGCGCCAGTGAAACTTTTAATTCTCTCCGCGTCTACTTTGAATAGTTAAATGGGCTCGCAGTCGAGTCTGCAAATTGCTTGTTTACCGCGCTGTTTCCGACCGTTGATCAATCATCGGGAATCTTTTCAACCTTTCGAGAAGCGTTTAAACCATTCGTAGCATATTACTTTCCGACGATCGGTTTCGAGGGATATACCGGTCTAGGCGAATAAACGAGGCAGAGAAACTATCGGCGCAATCCAAACACGGGAATCCATTCACCGTTTCCAGGATTCATTCCACTCGTGTCCAAGGGTTCGCCGTCGATTTACAGTCGATCGATCTCTTTTCGGTCCCGTGCCCCTTTCGCGATCGATCGCCAGCCTCGACCACGTTCTCCATCCGACTCTCCGTCTACGCAGTTATTGAAAGGCAATTCGTATCGACACCTCTCAACTTTATAATAGAATTAAATTCCGAAAAATCCGAATGCAATGAATCGTCATAAATCGCCACCAAAAGGAACACGAACCGAAATTGCTAAGTTTGATCATTAATTTTGAGAGTATCGCAAAAGGAATAGGATTTCTTTTTACAGGGTTTATTTCACAAATATTGAAGTACAAATAAAAATTGTTGCGTGCATAATTTTAGTACAAAATGGCAGCGACAAGGCGAGTCTCCAAAATAGACTTTTCTTAAACGCCTTCGTGGGAGGACGGTCTTCTGGTTGTGTATTACATTTGGAACAGGAAGCCAACAAATTTTATAATACAGTAAATTAGTTATAAAACTTTGTAAGTACAAGTATAGTATTATGGTACAGTATAATACTCAGCCACCACAATGTACATATTGCTGTTGAAGGAACCTACGTAGAAACATAGGGAAGTCTATTTGTACTTTTATTAGACTTAACCGAGAACTAACCGAGACTTAACCGAGAACTTTATGATACAGTAATACTTTGTAATACTTAACCGAGAATTTTATAATACGTTATAATACTTATAATGTACTAAAATATACTTATATAAAATTCTCGGTAATACATTATAAGTATAAGTATAGTATTATAGTACAGTATAATACTTTATAATACAGCATTATTTACTCGTCAGCCACCACAATGTACATATTTCTGTTGAAGGAACCTACGTAGAAACATAAGGAAATCTTTTTGTACTTTTATTAGACTTAACCGGGAACTAACCGAGCCTTCTCGGTTAGTTCTCGGTTAGTTCTCGGTTAATTCTCGGTTAGTTCCCGGTTAGTTCTCGGTTAAGTCTAATAAAGGTACAAATAGATTTCCTTATTTTTCTACGCAAATTTCTTTCAAATTTCTTTCGAATTTCTTACAAATTTCTTTCGAATTTCTTTCAAATTCCCAGCAAGTTTCTAAATTCTATTTAGATTTAAAATGAGAAAATTCACTTGAAAATTAAAGCGAACTCAAAGTTACAAAATTTTGATATCGTTTTTAATCAAATTGGGATGGTCAATCGTTTTTTTTTCTTTAAACGTTTACGTTATCAGTTTCGATAGCATATCAAATTTTCAGCAAGTTCCTGAATCCCAAATTCTAAATTCCTAAAATTGCTAAAGTTTCACATCGTATTCCAGCAAATTGAAATGGTCAGTCATTGTTCTGAAATTGTTTAATAATATCAGTTTTGATAACGTAGCAAGTTCCTAAATTGCATTTCGACGTAAATTGGAAAAATTCACGTGAAAATCTGTACGTTCCATGAGGATCCGCGTTAAAATTACCAAATTTTCACGCAATCGTTCCTAAAACCAGGATGATAAATTTAAATCGAAATAGGCTCGTACGATTAATATTTAATCAAAGAACAATCCAGCGTTCGTTAAAGTCCTTTGTTAACTAAATCCACGGAACGACCACCTTTAAGCCCTTTCGTGGCGAACATCAGACACGTTATAGCGGGAATGAACCGTAAGCGAGTCGGATCTACGACGATCTACGGCCACTAACGCACGCAAATTCGAAGAGTCGGTGAATCAATGCGTTACGTAACCCTGGCCACGCGCCAGGCGCCAAACTCTGCGTGGATGCAGTTCAACGAATGCTCCGAGTGCAACGACGAAGAACACGATGAAATCACGGGCAGACAATAGACAACCCAACCGAGGACAATGAATTCCTGATGACGAGTCGCTTTCAGGGTGTTTCTCGCGGACATTGCCGGGGATTCACCCGGAGATCCATCGAGCCTCCAGACCCTGTAACCGCCCCGATTAGTAAAATGGCGTTGCATCGACCTTAAAAAAAGTGAAAACACAAAATCAAGCCAATCAAGAAATTTGTTGAAATTAAACGACAGGTTTGACGTTTCCAAATAAACGATTCATTACGAATATCTACATAAATAGGCTTGCCACGCGCATACAGCGACATTCAACTGCGAAGAAAACGAAAGAAAAATGATTTTTAATTAAAGAAAAAAATGCTCGTCTGCCTTGAAACCGTGCACCGCAGAAAATCCGAATTTTGAACACGAAGACGTGTACAGCATCTTGAAAAATTTGCGTCGAAAAAATTTGCGTCGCGTAGACCGTAAAAAGTGAAAATACAAAATGAAGCCGACGGTCGTTTTATTTGAAACTGCATCTCATCTGGCGCGAACACCGACAAGGGAACTTTTAATCTTCCTTTGTCGCGTGAAAGTAGTTGCAATGCGGCGAAATGAGACAATAGATGGGGGACAATAGAGAATGCGGTTTACGATCATCCCTCAAACCCAGAAAGAGTAATGAATGGGCGAGGGATGGGTCGCAAACAGAATTCAGCATTCGCGCCGCTGTAATTGAAAGCCTCTATTCTTCAGATTTCGTTCTTATCTCTGAGCTGCTCTAAAATCCGTGACAAACTGTTCCCTTCTCTTTGGAATGAAAGAAGAATCATCCAGTCTAGTTTCCAATTTCGGTAGATTGCGTTCTTGGGGACGATATACAATGTGTTTCGTAAGTATTCGTAACCTCTATCGAAGAAAATTGTCTGAATTAAATTAAACAGGTTTCCAAAGAAACGTTTCGTTATAAACATGCACATAAATAAACTTCACGCAGCAACGTTAAATTGCGAAAAAATGTAGAAAAGAAGTTATTTTCTGTTGGCGTATACGACCGACAAAAATCGATCGAAACCTGAGTAAAAAAATTCTATAGAATTCAAACGCTTTGTTTTGTATATTTTTTCGTAAAGTTCATTCGAAACATTTTGAAAAAAAGCCCGTTTAATTCGGTCAATTTTTAGCAGAGTTGTAGCTATTTGAAAAAAAGAAACGACGGTTCTTTTTAAAAATTCATAACTTATTCTGGGGTCACTACAAAAATCTGCAAAAATTCACATAAATGTATTCGGTAGGGTACTGTAATATAAAAAAAATGTCAGCCAAATGAAAAACGGTCGGGGTTAACAGTGACCGAAATGATTTGGCATGCCCCATGTTTATAATAAAAAATTTGTTTGGAAACATCAAACCGTTAAATTAATTTAGACAGACGTCTCCAATAGACATACAAGGAACACTTATGGGATTGACTGTATATTTGTAAACAGTAGTTGATAGAGTACCATGTACCGGATAAAAACAGTTGGAAGACACGAACAACAGCTCGCTCGTAACGCAATTATCCCAGGAAAATCGAATAACACTCAGCTGCACTGCAACAGGGCTCGAGTAAATTTGATAAACGGTTAATTGGCAAGAAATGATCGCTCCTTTGCAATCTATGACCACCTAGAACCGTCGTCGGCTGTAATTCGGCCCTCTGGGCGATTGTAACTTCGGAACAAAAGTAAAAGCGAAATTTAAAATTAAATTCGCAGTTTGTTCTTTTCGCGGACGAGAAAAAACCGAAAATGAAGGAAATCCTCGTTCGAATTTTTCCGCCGCATAGCCGTAGCAAAAAAGCAAATGAAATTCTCGTAGAGCACGCGAAAAGAAGGAAAACGTAGTCGCAAAAAAATTGGACGGTGCACGTCAGAACGAAAAAATCGAAGAAAAATAAGGGACACTGAGCCCGGATGGGTAAAACGAGAAAGAAAGGCAGGATAATAAAATAAAAGGAAAGGGAAAAGAGCTCGCATTATCCGGAATTCGATTAAACCTGCTCGCGCAGACAACAAATCTCCGTGATTTACGTTCCAAGGGCTTCTAAAGACGTAAACGGAGAGGCGATCAAGCAGCGTGACAACTAAATTCACGGGACACTGCACCGAGTGCAAGCTTTATCGAATCGATTCTCAGCTCGGACGGATTCGATATCTACTTTTTAACAAATAACCTCGTTCGTTCTTCCTCCAGCGACGGTAATATACAGGATCTACCAAAAACGTTTCGCACGCCACTTTTTAGATTATTTAGCTGGCACGTGTAAAAGTTTCAGAACGCTCGGAGTCCTGGAACATGCTTAAATAATTAAAAACAAACAAAAATCCGATCCGTTGCCCCCCGTGCAGCGGGCTGAAGGAGAATGAGACAATGGTCAGACACGCTACGCGCATCCTATGGCTGAAGGAGAATGAGACAGTGGTCAGACGCGCTACGCGCATCGTTACTGCTATGGATACGGCAGGAACTGCATATTTTCACCGCAACAGTCTGATATGTAGCTTATAAAAAAAATGAATCCATCGAGGTTCAATATGTTGACTTTTACGTGACACTTAGTTCGTTTCATTAGCCAGTTTTGTTTCTTTTTAATTGTTTACAATTAAGCTACAATCCATCGAGCGACGCACAGCGCGTGTTTGTAAGCAATGTCTAGATATCGTTTCAGAAATAATAAACAGAACACTTTCAAGGAAAATCTTATGATATCGATTACAAAATTGTTGAAACTGTTTGCCTCCCTGTCGCATGCATAGCTGTAACGATACGCGTAGTGTGTCTGACCATTGTCTCATTCTCCTTCAGCCGCACGGTACGCGTAGTGCGTCTGACCATTGTCTCATTCTCCTTCAGTCCACTGCACCGTCCCGCTGCACGGGGAAAGAAAAATCCCTGTACGCATGGGATTTTTCTTTCTTTTTAATTATTTAACCATATTCCGGGACTCAGACCGTTCTGAAACTTTTACACGTGTCAGCTAAATAACCGATCATCATTCCTGATTCTTTTGACAGGTGTCACTCGCGGGGTTGTTTGCAATGACCACTCGCGAAACATGAATTATTTATTCTTTACCCTTAATAAATAAAATGATACCCCGAACGAAATATATGAGATGCAGTTCATAAGCGCGAATATTTTCGTCTTCGCAGAATTTAAATATCCGAAATAGTAACCGAGAAAAAGAATAATAAAGTTAACCGTGGGGGTAACGGTCTGAAACTCTGCGGGATGATGTCTCAGGTCAAAAGCCGTCGAGGCACATAATAGCAATGAAAATTGAGACGGAGGCCGATTATCCCTATCCTGCTAGACACATTTTATCAGTACTTAGTGAGCTACATATTCGCGTGTACTTAAATCTGAAAAATACATTTTATTTAAAAAAGTAGAGGTCACCTTGACATTTGTTAAATAACACCACATATTTTACCTACACATTTATACCTGACTATCGCACTACCGGAAATACCTAAAAAGCTTCATCGAAACATTTTTGGTGGACCCTGTATACTCCGACAGAACTTTATTTCATCTTTTACCTATCAATTTTAAAACGGTTTTACGATTCGTCTGTTACAAGCTTCGTTCGGAGTTAATCGTAAAGTGTTCCGGAGCCGTTCCCTTAAAATTATCGATGATATCAATTTCACTCGTGCTAAACTTATTTTGGTGCGCAGTAGCAAACTCGTCGAGCGTTTCTTTCCCTTCGTTTTTGTTCGCCGGCGTGGGAAACGCGATACCCCGACGAAGGTTTTAGTTAACTCTACCCGTCTGTGCCCCCCTCCCTTTTTTCCAGTTAATTCTTCTAATTCAGGGTTATGGGAATGATCGTGGGAGGTCACGAGTCACTGTTTACTGACGCAACTCTGACTTGCAATGGATGCTAGACATAGACGCGCGTGCAGGTCCAGATTTATTTTATTCTGTTTCTTTTTTATCGCGAATCGTGGCCAAAAAATAGAAAAATTTCTGCTAGGATTTAACATTACAATTGTGCCGTTGAAACCTACGTAATCAAACATCCATCGAGGTATTCATATTTGTAACTCCATCGAAATTCACGAATTTCATTTGAATTCGTTTTCAGTGATGCTTCGCTTTCGGAATTAAGTATTATAGCTTTTTAATGAAAAGGACTGTCACCCATGTATGGGTGACGTGGCGATCAACGGTGATTTTCACCACGAACCACTTTTTTCATTGGTTTATCTTTGCTATTATTTACTCGAGTATTCGCTACAGAGGGAAGGGAAACATCGTGAATGTATACATACAATTTTTTTTTTTTTTTTTTTTTATATGGACGTGTTTGTTAAATATCGATCTCGGCTGAACGAGCAGAGAATGAAATTCGATATCGCATGAAAAATATTTGTCACGGGCGTTTAAGTGGAAGCTGAATATTCGTGGTAGACGCAGTTTGCGAAGACCCGTAATACTGGAAGCCATAAATGCTCCAAACATCTGTGTGTTACGACCCTGGTACACGCCCACGAGTCAAACTAATATCGACCAGAAGAGATGGAACGTTTCTTCTATCTACACAGTGTCTACAGGGTCGTTTAAATTAACACGTTCGCACATCATGTACCATCGGTGGATCGCATTGATATGCCCCATCGGGCGGCGTGTGCCACCGGTGGCTCACGTTCAGCGTGTTATCAGATGGCGCGTGCCGCCGCGCCGCCCCATGGCGAGAAACAAAAATAGTAGTGCCGGCGTGTACCACCGGTGGATCGCATTAATATGCCCCATCGGGCG
>NW_026533254.1:25911053-25938993 GCF_026225885.1 Hylaeus anthracinus | reverse complement strand
CCATGGCGAGAAACAAAAATAGTAGCGCCGGCGTGTACCACCGGTGGCTCACGCGTATATGTTTCATCAGACGGCGTGTACCACCGGTGGTTCGCACTCGCGTGTGTATCAAATAGCGTACACCATTGCGCCGCCTCACGGCGAGAAACGAGAGTAACAGCGCCGGCGTTAAACAAGAATTTCGTAAACTGTACTTTCCGGAATTTGCCGTGGACGAAATGGTCGAGGAAAATCAGTTTGGGAAATACCGCTGTCATCGCGTGAGTGCATCGCGGCTCGTGTTAAGCGAGACAGGAGGGGAGTGAAACGGAAGCGGCTCGAGAACAATTCACGCGAGGGCCTCAAAGAAAACCAAGCGGTCGCTTTAATCCCGGGAAGCTCGCAGTCGACGTAATTTTCAACAGCTGGAAAACATTAATTGCTTGGAGAGCGATTAGCAGTTTAAGCGTACCTGGCGATCTTTCGCAGAACAATTTTCAATTTTTCAATTTTTTCATATTTTCAATTTTATTACTCGACTATCTAATTTGTCTCTTGTTGCAATGACGGTGATCTTAAACCATTAAAGAAGATCATGCTCGCGATATTTCACTGGTTCCACCGTGGATCGTGTTTAATCCAAGTTATAAATAGCGCGCTTCATAGCGATCTTCCATATTTCTATTTTCAGCGAAAATTCCTTCGATACATGGGGTATATAGAAACACGGGCTAGCATCGAAAACTAGGCGAATCGCGATAGAGAACGCGTTTTATAACACAAATCGTTCGCGGAACAGCCAAACACAAAATATTCGCTACGATAATATTATTTCCACCGTTATTCGAGCGTATATAACGAAATAATTTTCAGCATGAAATCAACACGCGTCAGAGAAACACGCGCGTTTATTTAATTAACCTCGAAGCAAAACAAAGCAGTAGAGATCGACGAAAATTGCAATTCGAGAATCAACATACATCGAATGCAACAGCGTGGCACGCTCGTTATGATCGTCGTTAAAATCATAATTAAAATTTTCGTTACAAAACCTTATTTCAGCCTGAATGAAAATATCGTTAAAAAAAAAAAAGATAAACAAAAAATAATTTGTGACGTAAACACGAAAGGATCGCGATCTTTTGTTTCAGTGACCGTGCAAACAGACAACAGTGGAATGATACCACGAAAGTTCACGCGGTTCCTGATATCCAGCGAGCCGGAAACCGAAGACGAAATCGCGAACGGCGGTATTTTCGATCTCTACGACGAATCGCTAACCAGGTACTCGGAAATTTGCCCGAACGCGGTGGTGGAGACCTCGAAGGTGCCCAAGGAGGAGATCTCCGTGACCTGGACCAGTCCTTCAGAAGGTAGCGGTTGCATATTTATCAGGTAATGGGATATTCTACTAACGAAAACGTATACCGCGTGTCTGACCGTTACCAACCCTTTCTACTTATCCTCGAAAGTGATTACGAGTCGCGTTTGGTCAGACAATGCCCACGCTCCGTATTCCGGGAAAGTTTTAAATTAACACTTTGAGGACCAGAGACCAGTGCCGGTTTCGGCGATATCGGCGCCCTGGGAAAGATTGTCGTGGCGCCCGAGGGTTAAAATTTTTAAGAAAAAAGGACAAGGTAATAATATCAAACGATGAATCTGTGATTAGATTGTAAAAATTGTTATACTACGTAGCATAGAAGAGACAATGAGAACCGGGCTGCAATTATGCTAACATCATTGACAGTTATACTAACAAAGTTTTAATACAGTGTTTAATAAAATATTTAAATTGCATTAATAGAAATAAGTATCTAATAAAAGTTGCGAGTCTATGAATATCAATTATGTCATTTATGTTTGTGTTTTGTTTTTAATATATTGAACAGTTTTTCCGAACTACTACTAACATCATTGGCAGTTATACTAACAAAGTTTTAATACAGTGTTTAATAAAATATTTAAATTGCATTAATAGAAATAAGTATCTAATAAAAGTTGCGAGTCTATGAATATTAATTATGTCATTTATGTTTCTGTTATATTTTTAATATATTGAACAGTTTTTCCGAGCTTCTCTATCTAAACGTACCCATAGTTCCACGATAAAATGTGCCACTAAAAATATTTATTATTATTAAATGTTGTTGAACACTCTAATATAGAATTTACCAACATTTGTACAGTAATAATTCCCGGTGTATATTAATCATTCATAGAAGGTAACAAGTCACGTAGGTAACAAGACGTATTCACGAATCGAAAATGTGCAGGAACCGAGGCAAGGTTGAGTTCGCAGTAACCGGTACTCAAAGTGTTAATAAAGAGCGAGTTAATAACGAACATGTTGCAATAACGCCTCGGGGCTGATTATGCTCGCGAATTTTTCCTTTTTCCTGGAGCGCAGGGCAACGATATTGGAAACGCCGGATACCTGGTACATGGACGATCCGAGCTTAGTCACGAAGCTGTGCCAAGACTCGAAAGCAGAAGCGGACGATCAGGGGCCGGTGTTGCAGGAGTGCTACGCCTGCGACGAGGCCAAGTACGAAGTTACTTTCGAGGGACTTTGGTCCAGGAACACCCACCCCAAGGCACGTAAGACCTCAACGAATGAAATTCGAGGGTATGGAATTTCTCCATCGACCCACCTATTTAGGCACCGATTCTTCGATATTGAAAAGAAGCCCGCTCTCCGGTTCCCAAGAGAGCTGACTTCTTTTCCAATTTATCGGTTACACGTTCTCTTCTGTTTACTTGGAAACAGGACTTTCCCAGCAAGGGCTGGCTGATTCGTTTCTCGGACGTAATTGGGGCTTCGCACACGGTAGATTACAGATTCTGGAACTACAACGGGATGGCCAGTGCCGGATTAAGACAAGTGGCTGAACTTGGGTCGACCAGAAAATTGGAATCGGAATTAAAAGACCAGGTAATTGTCCAGGTGGTAGGGAAAGGTACCATTGATGTTTAGGACTGAGCATCGAGATATTCAGATATCTTTTTTTTTTTTTAAATATAGAGTGAGCATATCAGGACTATTATCAAAGCCAGAGGAATAAGTTATCCCAACGTCACCGGGAAAACCTTTGCCGTCTTTCGCGTCGATCGGAAGCACCATCTCATGTCCTTAGTATCTATGCTTGGTAAGACTGTAACTGAAACCTATACTTCTAACTGATGTTACACTTTTTATATTGCAATTTTATAATATAGGAGCAGTATATAGTAATTAGTAGTATCTTAGCTCTGCGATATGTAGTTTTACAATGTACATGTTACAGTAAATATAATAAATTTATATTATGCGTAATCTCCACTAAATGGTAAATGTGATAAATTATGGAATATTTATCAAATTAATCGGTGATTTTATATAATCCCCAAATCGTAATGAGGAATGCGATAAATTTGGTAATGCATATGCTGTGTATATGGAAGTACTGTCTGAGCAGGTTTGGGATAGGTTTTGGTAGGGATGGGAATATTGAATATCGTTTATGTACTGTCTGAGTAGGTTTGGGGTAGTTTTTGGTGGACTCTGCAATATTGAATATCGTTAATGTGCATACTGTTTACACGGGAATACTGTCTGAGCAGGTTTGGGATAGTTTTTGGTATGGTCGGGAATATTGAATATCGTTAATATACATACTGTCTGAATAGGTTTGGACTAGCTTTAGGTGGCGACGGCAATATTGAATATTGTTAATGTATGTACTGTCTGAGTAAGTTTGGGATAGTTTTTGGTGGCGACAGCAATATTGAATACCGTTAATGTACATACTGTCTGAGTAGGTTTGGGATAGTTATTGGTGAGTGCGGGAATATTGAATATCGTTAATGCAGATACTGTCTGAGTAGGTCTAAGGTAGTTTATGGTGGTATGGCAATTTTGAGTACTGTTGACGTACATAGCGTCTACACGGGAATACTGTCTGAGTGGGTTCGGATAGTTTTTGGTGGGGGTGGGAATATTGAATATCGTTAATGTAGATACTGTCTGAGTAGGTTTGGTATAGTTTTTGATGGACTCGGCAATATTGAATATCGTTAATGTAGATACTGTCTGAGTATATTTGGTGTAGTTTTTGGTGGTGGCTGCAATATTGAATATCATTAATGCTGCATATACTGTCTGATCAGGTTTGGGATAGTTGTTGGAGGAGGCGGGAATTTTGAATACCGTTAATGTACATACTGTCTGAGTAGGTTTCGGAGTAATTTTTGGTGATGGGTTTCGAACTCTACCGATG
The DNA here is from genome assembly GCF_026225885.1 of Hylaeus anthracinus. Taxonomy (NCBI): domain Eukaryota; kingdom Metazoa; phylum Arthropoda; class Insecta; order Hymenoptera; family Colletidae; genus Hylaeus; species Hylaeus anthracinus. Next base: position 25,934,755 of record NW_026533254.1, on the reverse strand, counting down.
CCCTTCCACCCCCGCGCCTTCTCCACCATACAATGATGCAGTGCCGTCTCCGGAGGGGAGCGGAATGGCCTCCCCACAGGAGTGACTGCAGATGCCACTAGCCGCAGTCACTCCCGTCCCTTTTAGTCGCCTCCTACGACAAGCAGGGATTACTGTGAACGTATTCTTATTCCCCGTCACACAGGGAAAGAGTAGGTTTACACCTAATCCTACTTCACCACATGAAGCCGCATTTATCACATTCACCGTAACATGTACTTATATAACATAACTTATATCGTAGTTGTACAATACGAACATGAAAAATCATTTTATAGATCCTTCCCCGGACTGGATCGTCGGCGTTTCGGGTTTGGAGTTGTGTCAGGCTAATCGCACCTGGATAGAACACAAGGAACTCAATCTCTATCCCTACGACGTGGGCACTGATGACGGGATCACGTATTTAGTGAGTATACCCTACCAATCAATAAAATCAATACACCACTATATTTATGTCTTTCTTCGAGGAGGAACGAAAGCGAAGACCTATTTTATAATAAATTAATTCTTACTGAAATAGACTAATCATGCTTGAATTCATTAACAGGATTTGACAACCATTGAGTAAATGATAACAAAATAATAAATGTAATTATTGTAAATGGTTAAACACGTTCGTCTTTCTTTGGAAACGTTATAGGTGTCGTAATGTTACCTATGAGTACCAATAGGTACCAATGAGTACCTTTCAAAATAAAAATGTCTCCTAAAAAAGTCATCGAAATCCGAATTTGTCTGGAAAAGGTAAACAAACGACTGGATGGGCGAAAAATGGGTTTCCATTTCGTGGAATAAAAATGACTCTACCGCGACGCGAGGACAAAATGAACGTCAGCTGTCGGGCGCAGAGAATTGCATAATAAATTTGACGGGAGGCTTCCTCTCTAACAATCGTCGATAGGGTCGCGTGAAAATCGCTGACAACGTCGAAGTATACGTGCTCCCCACACCTTACCGGAAATTTCCCACCGCCTTTCGTTTCCGCTTCCGAAGAGCGAACATTTTCGCGGCCACTTTCTCCGCACGAACGAAGTTATAAAATCGCGAGGTTGTAAATTATGATAACAATTTTCAAAAATATTATATATCAAGAAAATTCACGAAAAATTTGCGTGCAGTCGCCAGATTCGCCGCGGGACGAGCCAGAGCCCATCAGACGCATAACGTCGACCTATCCGGACGATCCAAGATCACCATTCTACGATCCTCTCGGTTCGGACATGAAACCCCTGGCCAAGTTGTATCTGAATCGACAGAGACTCTACGAGAAAACTTGCGACGACGCTCCGGAGGATTCCACCGATACAGGTGTCACACCTACACCTATTCGCAAAAATAGCAAGTATTGTTCCTTTATTATTTTGATTTTATTTTCGTGATCGCGGAGGCCAAAAGAAGGAAGAGAATTCTTATTGATTCGAACGTTTATACAAGGAGAGGTTCGAAAAGAATTTCATACAGACTGAAGTTGCCTGAATATTTTTCTCCTGGTGTAATATGCAGATTTATGATATAGAATGTTTATTCGGAGAATATCTCTTCCTTTCTGGCGTCTCTGTGTCGCGAGTTGTTTGCTTAACGCTGTAAAGAGATGTTCAAGCGATCGAAGAAAATTGAGGTAACCGATGCTGAAGAGTAGTGGTGCACGTCTGCGTTACATCGCTTTATTATAATCAGATAGTAATTAGATTCTGTAAGCTTTAGTTGTTTTGCTTGAGAGGCATGTAACAAAATATTTTTCTTTTTCTTTTTATGACTATGTAAAAATTACAAGGAACTAGTTATCTATCTATCAATTGGACCCTGTAGCATTATAAATTAATTGTTATTAATACAGCAATTATTCTACACGCCAAATGACGGAGCTATAAAATAAGAATGCTATTAATAAGAATGCTAACTAAAAAATACAAAATTTGATTCGATTTAGATTTATTATTTAATACTTGAAAAAAAAAGGAAGTATTTTTACTTCGTAGAAGCCTGCAGGCCGTCGCAGTGGGGTTCTTGGGGCCCTTGTTCCGTGACGTGCGGTCGTGGCACCAAGCTCAGGCAAAGACAATATCGAGACGAAGCCGCTGCCCATCTGAACAAGTGCAACACCACCCTTACCGACAGAGCGCACTGCTACGGCAAGAATCCCCATTGGTGAGCGCTACATCTTCTTGAAAGATTTACAAAACCTGTTGTGGTAGTGCCTGTGGAGGAGAGAAGAAAAAAGAAAGGGGGAGAGCTTTTCGTTCTGGGCCTTTCTTTTATTTTTTATTGTGGAGAAATGCATTACGCATACCTCAGCTTCCCAAGGGAGAAACTGAGGTTATGTAGAGGACTACCATCAAGGATGGGAAGTCCCAATGGCGCGCGACGGAAGTCCCCCGGGCGCCATATTGGATTTCCTCCACCACATACTAACGCACGAGGCCCAATATACGCAAGCTTCAATACTTCAAATAACTTCGGCAGATTCGACAAAGAAGGCAAATGTGAGGCTTCCTTCCTCGTCCTAAAGTTAAGATGCTCGAAAGCGAAGAAGAGAGACCTTCACAACATTTGTCCTTCACCTTATTCGCATTTCCGAAGTTTTTCACGAGATTTCAAGCTCTGCAGTCAGTGTAATAAATATACGTATATGGAATATCATTTATTTTAAATTGGTGCAGTATGAAAATACTTATTACACTGATTGTGTACGTAAACGGAGCTTGTGCGCGTTGGGATATGTGTGTTTGTACGGGAAATCCAATATAGCGATTGGCAACTTCCGATCCTGACATCATTCATTTGGAGGTCGGTCGAGAACGACTTATACACGAACGATAAGCGGACCGAGGACTTGTGAGAAACGCGCTAACGCCCGGTTTCCCTCTAGCGGCAATGAGCGGAAGTGCTATCACAAGCCTAACGAATAGGAGTGTGCGGGATTCCCGAGAATGTACGGGATATAGAATAATATCTGGGATTTCCGAAAGTGTTGTTATTCTTGAAAATGTCAGCAATCCGAATGTACGGGATTTCGAAATTCTCGGGAATCCCGGATGTATTTGGGATTTTGAAAGTCTCCGGATTCCATCCCGATCCCGGGAGGAATTCCCGTCCCGACCGGGATCCCGTACACCCCTACTAACGAACGAATGGTTGTTTCCAAAAAATTCCTAAAATTTCCAAAAATTTTCCGTTTGCAGTAGCAGAGCAGGACCCTCGGCAGCGCTCCTGGACAACCCGATGTGCGCCCTGGACGAGTGGAGCAAGTGGAGTTCCTGCACGACGAGCTGCGGACCGGGTCACATGACCAGGTCTAGGAACTTCCGGGAGAAGAAGCATCGGAAACAGTGCAAAGCCATCCCCGACGGGCCCGAACTGCAACAGACAATCGACTGCGATAACGATCCGTGTCCCGACGAGGACGGGGACGAGGTAAGAGATGTGTCTAATCAGGAGGAGGAGGAGGAGGAGGAGGACACTGATAACGACGAAGACAAGGGCGACGGAGAGGATTACGAGGGAGAGGAACCGGCGATGGAGGTAACCGAGGAATGGCTGCAGGTACGGAACCTCGGAGAGCTCGCCAGAATTTGTTGCTAACCGGCGCGTAACAATCATTTTCAGTAACTTATTAAATCACAAATCGTTCATGGAAAATTAACAAATTCAACGAACTCGATCATAGTAACAAGCTACATGTGAGAATACGTATTATTACTCTTTTTTTTTTTTTTAATTAATTCGTACGATAGTCGAATCACCACTAACGAATCTCGGATCGATCGACACGTGACTGTAAATCATACCTGCACCATTTCTCGTAGATCCATCCATGGCACTCTGGCATCCTCACGTAAGTCGAGCGATTTACTCACGAAGAACCTGAAGACAATTATTCAATATCAAGGGCGCGTAATAACTCGAAGAACTTTTTATGTGACATTCAATCTTAATAAACTAACGGCTTAATTAATACAAGTGTAAAAGCTTAACCCTTTGCGGTCGTATGTCCATACTAATCTTATGTTGTATTCCACAAACTGAAAAGATTTAAGCCATTAGACAATAGTAATAGATTCTAAGATATTACTGTAATAATAGATTAATGGAAAGATCAATGAAAAGATCGTTAGTAATCATATTAAGTTATACAAGAATATATGAACCAGTGGGTGAAGTAATCTACATGTTAAATGTTTCAAAGACAAATGTATCGAATAATGTTATTTTTTCTGTAACAGACTGTAATAAATAACAAACAGTCGAAAATACTTGGTAGAATTCCAAATAATATTTTACAAATTGTGTTTAAGTGTAATTAGGCATTCTGGTTTCTTAAAATATTTCAAAAACAATACTCCAAAACGGCAAGAAGATACCGAAAGATACCACATGATGGAGAACTATGAAATATAATTTTTACATAAAAACACATTATATCTAAAGTCATATATCAACATATATCTAAAGTCCACAAAGGAATTAATAAATCTCGTTTATCCTTCATAAACTTGCATATTATGTATCACTGCCTGGAAGTAATTCTGACCAGTACGATAGCCATGCCTAAATTTAATACGACCGCAAAAGGTTAATTAAACAATAGGAGTCTCCGTTTAGAAATGTTTCGTTTAAACAAATTTATTCCGACGTTAGAAATGCCCCGAGGATCGCTTCACGCAGTGGTCGCTGTGGTCGCCCTGCAGCTCCAGTTGCGGTCCCGGTGTCCAAATGCGATCCAGGCTAGTCGATAAAAACTGGAGCAGCCTCGGAGACGTGGACGACGACTTGAGCCTGGAGGAGTGCAAGGTCCAACAGGCTGCTTGCGTAGCCAATGTTCCTACGTGCGACTTCTCGAAGAAGGAAGCGGAACGTGAGTCAAAAGACATTGCTGAAATTAACAAATAAATCGCGTTTAATATTTTCTAAAATTATAACGAGAATCTGTCTTCGTTCCAGACATCTGCAGCGAACCGTTGAAGAAGGGACGATGCGGTGGCAACACTTTACGCGCGTACTTCGACACACAAACGGGCCGTTGCCGTTTGTTCAGGTACACCGGCTGCGACGGAAATCGAAACAACTTCCAAACCGAGCAGGACTGCAAAAAGGTCTGCGGCGATTTTCAAAGTAGGTTTCATCTATTTTAATCTTCAAATTTATCGTTGAAAAAGTCCTGTCTCAAATGTTGCAAACGTAATGGATGCACGAGCTAGAAATTTAACAGTTTGCAGAAGTCCTCCCTTTCTAATACAATCGGTCCCCTTGTTTTGCGCACGCTTGCTCATAATACTAACAAAGGAGAGTCAAAGACGAATTCGTCAACGGTATTGAGGAACTATAAAGTATCCGTGAGCAGTGTTCTCAGCTACCATGTACCCACGCAGGAGCAACGCAGCACGAAGACGAAACGAGCTCACCACGGTGACGTTTATTTCGGTTGGAACGAAATCAATTGGTCACTCAAGGTCGCGAGGCAGCGAATCCCATCGCAATGCTTAGCTATCCCCACCGCTGGTGGACGTGTCTTTGAGCTGCCAATCAAATTTTTAGAATTAGTATTTCGTATTAGTAATAATTAAAATATCCTTCTTTCTGAAGGTAACTCGTTAATATTTTCCTTACAGAAAGTTTGGAATTCAAGGGCATGGAACCAGTCAGCCAAGTAATAGAATCGCACGAGAACGAGGATGTCGACTGTCAGGTAACCGAGTGGAGTAATTGGTCCAAATGTGCAGGATGCCGTGGATACACAGTCAGTACTAGAGAGATCACGGTAAATATTCCACCAACAGAAACATTATCAAGGTCGTTAAATTTCTTCTTTAATTATATCATCTTCGCAATCAGGTACCACCTAAGGGCAATGGTAAAAACTGCCCGAAAAAGCTTCACCGCAAACGGAAGTGCCACAAGATTCCACCATGCTGTAAGTAGTATCATCATCAATTATGATATAATAGTTGAATTCTATAAATTGAATAGATATTTTTTAGCCCTGCAAGGCGACGGCCCAGGACTGCGTACCTATCATGACCAAAATACAGAAGTGGAGGAAAACGAAAGTAAATTTTAATCGACTGCTCTTTTTCTAATAGGTACTATTTCTCGACTATTTTAATACAGAGTAATTATTCGTGCGATTAGTTTCAGTTAATTGTAAAATGACACAGTGGTCCTCTTGGGGGCGTTGCACGGCAACCTGCGGAGAAGCATCCCAGTGCAGGACAAGAACGGTCAAAGTTCAACCTCGCGGGCCTGAAGGGAAACTGTGCCCCGCTCTGGTGGAATACAGAAAGTGTCAGACAATCGAGTGTCCGTAATAATGTTTATCCGAACTTTTTACATATCCATTTTCTATTTCGCTCGTACCTTGAATATTATTGAATCTCACATTTTACCTGGAACGTGTCGTGTATCATTAGATCAAGTGCGATGAATATTTAACATTAAAAGACAGAACCTTGTATAATAACAGTATGCGTATTTTAAAAAATACTGTTTGCAGGTACCATGGATATATACGACAATCAATGGAAATTTTACAAATAGTTGAATCAAATATGATACGTTATAGTACGCGTTTTTAAAGCGCTTGATAAACTGATACATACCGTTCACAAATTGGAAACTTTATTTAATTATTTTTATGATTTAATAATATAACGTTCGAAATGATGCATCTGAATCAACCTATTGTGATGTAATAATATTATCATTTGATCAAAAACTGCATTAAAAGAACAAGTTAGTCTTCTTTATACATAGAATAGACGTTAATAGAAAATATTTATACTGAAATCTTAAATCGACTAGTCTAATGTAACGCACAGAGCAATGTGCCACATTTCATTTAATTATGTATCTGTTATAAATCTTTTAAAAAATCAATTGATGTTTAATAGGTTTCCCAGTCAAAGGAGACTGCATTTTAATTAATTACAGAAAAATGAAGATAAACGTTGATAAATATGAATAATAAAATAATTGATCGCATTATAACCAAGCTAAAAATTCGTAATAAATATTTAGAAGTGCAGTTTCTCAAATGTTTTATCGACCAAAAAACCCAATTATAATAGCAATTTATATTTGTCTGTAAAAGTATGATAAAATATATATTTATAGCATTTATAATATAAGATTTAAGGAAATATAGATCTCAATTTAAGACCAAATGTTTCAATAGGATCTATTAAAATTATACATTGTTAATATTTAAATGAAATCAATTAGGTAACTTTTATCAGTGTTGGAGAAATATTTGTTAACTATGATCATTAATTGTTCTTATACTTAGGTAACATATCTGTAGATGATAAGATACTTATTATTAAGTAAAAGATATTATCACGGTACCCTATTCACTTTTACTTGACAATAACTATACTGTGTACGATATGAAATGAAATTCAGAACTCTATTCTTTTTCCTAATGTCAATTCAATGTTGAAAATAAAATGTATTATGATAAAACTTGTTTTGTGTTTATAAAATAATTCAATTTTTATTTTATATATATATAATCTTGAAGTATTATTAGTTTTGAATCTCATTTTAATACTTGTAAAATGTAAAATCTTTTAATACAGGAAATAAATACTGTCCATTTTGTTGTTTACTATCATGAGTTTTAAAGGAATATAATATACAGTGAATTCTATGTATATAATACATAAGTTGTTTTAGACTTCCATAATATTTATATTTAAATACATACAAATACATATTTACAGTGTATTATCATATAATTTTGTAAGAACTCACATTACTATTCGTGAAATTAAAATTTGTTTCAATTTACTGTTACTCCAGTATTTGCAACATTTTCTTCTGAATCATTAGTTTTTTCAATTGATATAGGATCGAATATAAACTGGACAGAGTTCTTTTTTAGTTGTTCCTTACTTATAAGTCCGTTTATTTTCTTCTTCACATCTTGAATGAATGTATCCTGAAAATCAATGCCATTGCATTCATTAGAGAGAGCAAAAACAAAATGTTCAAAACTAAGGGAATTGTAAATGGGGCAATTCTTTACCTTATCTTCTCTGCTGAAATTGATGACAAGTTTAACTCTGTGTCTCTTTTTCAATACCCTATTGATATTATTTATTTTCGTATTTAAATCGTGTTCAGCAACTTTGTCGCTAAAATGAAACAGTTTGGTCACTTTGAACTGCACATAGCCATCGTCTTTCTCTATAACTTTCTCCTCGCTAAAAACTTCGGTACCGTAAAGCCGGTAAACATCTCTCTCGACATTTTTATCGTAGTGCAGTTTTTCTAATTGTAAATTCCGTCGCTTAGCAAGCTTTTGGGCATCTTCTACGTAAGTAACGATCATAGATTTATCGGGAAAAAGTAACGTAATTTGAGGAACCCTTGGTGTTCGTGGTTTCTTTTTCTTTTTATCGTCCACACTCTCAGAATTTGGCTCATCACTTACACTAAACTTTACTGTCTGATGCTGCAATGAATTATAACAAACATTTTGACCTAGCTCACTGCTTGTCCTCGGTAAGAAGGAATTGCTGACGCGGTACATACATGTAATTATTTTTAAGCGTCGAAACATCACGATGTTTACTTCAACAAATAAGAATTATGAAGTTGTCGTTCACTGTGGACCCGTATCCAAAGATTTAAACAAATTCAAGGTTTCGCAAGAAGATAAACATAGTCTCATCAAGTCTCATGTTGACCATCTTCACATCTTCACATAGAAACGACACAATCAACGTTTACTCGCTACTTAAAAAATCTACGTAATATCTTTCTCGAGCAACGAAAGCATTCATTACATTTTTATATTTAGCCAATTGTGTCTAAGAACTGTTAATCCGATTTAACTAATTCTTAGATCGCATAAATAAAATTATTTTCATGTTACTAGTCCCGTAGTTTTGTTACTAGTATCTATCGTCTGTTTGGACGAAGCACAATTGGCTTTATATAACAGATGTGTAAATTTCATACGAATTTTTGAAAAATTATATTCAAATTCCATGTAAGAAGTGTTTAATTTAACAATAATAAACAAAACTAATTTTGGAAGCGGCAAAACGTTCGTTTGTAGTAAAATAATTCTCGCTACTGCCACTAGATGGCATGTGGTGTTTGTAGGTTTCACTCTTTGAGTATTACTCAAAGGTTTTTACTGTGTTATTACACAACTAGCAGTTCTACTCAGGAAGGTCAAACGCAGATGCGGAGAAATTGAACCACGTTTTTAGCTTTGAGTATATATGTAGATAAAGGTTTTCTATATACTCAAAGGTTTTTAGCATTTTAGTTGGAGACATAAATCCACGTGGCGTTAGTGGCATCACACACACGTATCTTACTTATCGGTGAGTACGATCAACACAGCTATGAAAATTTCAGCGTCGGTAACCGTCGGTTTCCGTCGGTACTCGTCGTCATTTAAAGTCCGCGAAACCGAAACATTTAAATCGCTGAAGTAACACCACGTGGTCGTGGTGGGTCAGGATGATTTTTGTTACCATGCAGTGTTTTAATTGTGATTTTGTGTGTTTACGTAGTGTTATGGCGCCTAAAAAGTGCAGAGTGAGAGGGTGTACATCGGAAGGAAAGCAACTTCGGCAATTTCCCGATATGATAAAAGATAAGGAACGCTGCCTTAAATGGATAGAAGCGTGCGATAATCCCTGTCTTCTGGAGATGAATTCGCTAAAAAATGTGAAAATCTGCGATATCCATTTCGAGGACTTTTATAAATTAAATATCAGACTAAGTACATCAGCAGTGCCGACCCTCCATTTGCCAAGTATGTATACATAAAATAAGCATACTCATAGCATACTTTATTATTTATAATTTCTATATTTTATAGAACCTGCAGCTGTTGATGCTTCGATTCCTGCAGCAATTCCTGCAGCAATTCCTGAAGGAATCAAAGCAACAGATACAATGGAAATTGTGACCTCGCAGACACATTCTGGTAAGGAAATGTTTATTTAATTTTATCATGTCATGTGTAGAATTGTAGAATTTATGGATGAAGCAGATATCTAATTGTCAAACATTTGTAATGGATATTGCAGATGGGCACAGTAGTAGAACTAAACCGACAGACCAGCAGACAGATAGGCACCAACACTGATGCTGAAATTTGAATAGCTGTGTTGGTGGTGGTCACAGATACACTGGATATGTAGTTGTGATTCCTGCTAGCACCACCTGGAATGCTTTGAGAGTTTTCAGAGAGAAAGATTGCAGCCATTAGCTCGTATTGCAAAATAAATCACGATTTTCGTACATGCGGAATAGCGGAATTTTTTACGTGAATTTGAGCTTGCTACGATCGAACTCGAACCCAAACGCAATTTCATTCGCTTCGTAAAGATACATTTACGAAGGAATCAAATGCATCGTACAAAATGGTGCCGGAAAATACCCGATCGCGATCGAATTATACCAACATACCGGCATTTTGAATTGTTACGAAATCTCAATTGGAAGAAAATCTCTATTAATTCTGCTCGTTTTATCTTAGTATTAATTCTTTAGGAAATCGCGTTATACGCATACGAGCAACAACAATTCATACAAAAATCAATAAAAATATATAAAAATATATCACCATTCCGTTGCGACAAGTTACCAGCTTTACCGCGCTCTGCCAAGTTTCGTTTGAAATCGAAATGGTCGTCCATGGCGTCGGTACCAGTTTCGTCAAACTTCAACCGGGATGTCAATCAGCGATCTGTAACAGGAAAAGACGAATGATTTAAGATATGTCAATCGATTTAAACGTGGCTATATTATAATAGAACAACAGTCGTACTCGAAATGATTCTCGAAAGATCGGAAAAATTAATTCAGAGAAGCAATCGACACCGAGAGGAGAAGAAGAAAGAGAACGAAGCCGGTCGGATTTATCTCGCGATCTCGAGTGATTTTAAAATCGAAAGAGTATCAATATTAGATAAAAGCACCAATTTAAAGTAAACCGAAGTAGTAATGCGACTTGCCAACAGGTGAAAGATAGATATCTAGTCGGAAATCACTAACCACGTCTCATTAGAGATGGCGTGAACTGCTACTTTTGAATCACTCGTGATTCAATCACGTTCATTCTCAATCACGATGATTTTTCACAGTGATTCGTGAATCTTGGTGATCGCTTCTAATTGGTTGAGAACATTCTTTTGATTGAAGTTTAATCACGACTGCGATCGTGATTGTGTGATCACGGTGATTCACGCCATCCTTACGTCTTATCAGGCCGGCGCATGATGCTCCCCTCCAGGCCAGGCGCTCTTCGTCAGTTCGCGAGCGAGTGCGGCCCGTGGCTGCGCGCGCAACTAGGCGGCGCCGGCGGGATGTTTGAAGAGGGGATGACGCTGCTTCTCCCCATAGTTTCCTCTTCCAAATGAAAATTAATTCTCAGGTAAAATCTATGGTTGCGAAAAAAAAGAAACATATCAGATTAGTTTCTCAATGATTCGCCACAGTTTTCTGCTGCCATGTAGAAAATCAATGTTTAATATGAACAAATATTTACCTCTGCTAATTGAACAGCAGCAGCAGACGAGATAGGTACTTGAATCGGCGTTCGCAACTTCGATACTTCGAAACCCGTTCAGTGAGCGACCTAGTAAGCGATGACATTTCTGAATGCACCTATTGTTTAGATATTTCGAATAAATTAAGAATAAAACACTTTTTACATGGAAATTGACTATAATTTTTGTTTAAATTTGTATGAAATTTACACATATGTTATGTAAGATCGTAAAGAAGGAGGGGAAGTCTTGGTGACTTTCTCCTCACCTTAGAATAGAGCTCAATGCTACTTAACAGTCTTCATGATATATGGTAAAATCCACATTTACACAGTTTAGTTAACAGTCGGTAGGAGACGCCACGAACGTTTCAATTAGCGCCACCTGCTATTCTCGTGCCTAACTAAAATATAAATTCCAATAAACTCGAGGCATCCCCTCTGCATTCGAATGGTCCAAGTTGGACCCCCTAGCGTCATCTGCGATTGTATCGAGTTGGAACTAAATCTGTTCGAGCCTCGAAAGGATGATGCGGCGAAGGTGGTAACAAACTGATCTCGATCGAGCCGTGTATCAGTCGAGCGTTAAAAAACGGGAGGGAAAGTGAGAGGTGCGCGTGTTATTCAACGTCTGCCAGTCAAGTGAAATTTCGATATCGAGAGCACACAGCCGCGTAGGGGGAAAACCTATTCCCTCTAAGATGCAGTAAGTCCCGATAACGTTTTCTCATTGAATCATCGTACGCGTAAACTCACCTCTAGCGGTCACTGTGTTCTTTGTCGCGTAGCTGTCACTTTCGATTCTGTCATAATGGAATCCCCTTAAAAACAAAATCGAGTCTGCGAGATCAGACTGTCTTTCCATCTACGTTTTCGTTTCACGAATAAACAGTTTCACTCGATTAATACTTCGAACGACGAATTAAATTGCATGTAGCGATATATTCGCGAGGTCCATTCGATTGGACAGTGATTTGAGTAAGTTTGGATTCGATAATCGAAAAGCTTTGTTCGAACAATGGATCGAAAATTATTTATTTTCGTTCGTTCGTTATTTTTGGTCCGAATAAGAATTTTGTCCCGGGAACGTTTTGCTCGAATACCCTTTTTGTTTGTACACGTTTACGCTATATCGCGCGATATTACGTGTGTGTACAGCTGTTGTAAGCGTAACACGATACATAGCTCTTTGGCGCGCTTCGGACGTTTCGTATAGTTTATCTCTTTTAAGAATGCATTTCAATCCGTGGAACCTTGAGGTCTAAATAAACACTGATTAGATGCGAGGATAACGTAAAAAGTTGTTTATCAGAGAATTAATGCGATGCCGCGAACGATACGCGTCGAATATCGGGATGATTCAATAAATCCTTTGTTTATGTAAGCGATTTAATTTTGCGTAGCGAAGAAAGCGAATATGACGTAAAAAAATGACGAAAACTTGACAAATTTCGCGGTTGGTTCGTTGTACATTATTGGCACGGTTCTAACGCAATGTCGCGGTGCTCTTGCCCAAGAATTTATATGCCTCGATTTATAAACAATTGATAAACAATGTTAAGAGTAACTGTTATACGATCCTTTGTTTTTGCAATTGTAAAAGCTATACACGAAAAGTGAAACCATTGATTTTATGCAATAATTATGTTTAACGTACAGATATGGAGTCATTCTTTGAATTGTTTGACCCGGACAATCGCAAAGGCACTCGAAAGGATACATGGAATGATTCTGAAAATGAAGGGAACGGAATGTCCGATGAAAATTCAAGCATCGACGACGATCACGAGGAAAGACTACCTCCGGAACCAGAACAGGGTAACGTGGAATATAAGCTGAAGTTGATAAATCCTTCTAGTCAACGATTCGAACATTTAGTCACGCAGATGAAATGGCGACTAAGAGAGGGCCACGGAGAGGCTATTTACCAAATTGGTGCGTAACGATTTGTCTGTTAGAAAAAGATTCATTGTACTTGCGATATTAGTTGTTTATACCATATGTTTTACTCGTCGTTAGGTGTGGAGGACAATGGAAGATTGACAGGATTGACAAGAGAAGACATGAAAGCATCTTTGAAGACTCTAAATGATATGGCGGCCAGATTAGGTGCTACAACGAGCATGTTACGCGAAAGGCCTGCCAATTCTAAAAATAAACATAGGTCGGCGCATGGTAACAACAAAGAGGAAAGACGGGTAGCGGAAGTGCTGGTGAAAAAATTGAGAAAAGGAGACAGGGAGGATCAGGATAGTATTGTCGATTTAAGACTTGCCGTCACTGGTGCGCAGGATGCTGGGAAATCAACTCTCTTAGGTGAGAGGATTAGCAGAGGACATTTAAGGTAGAGAAATATACTTAGAGTTTACTCTGCTATGCTCGTTGCTCGTCTAATCGATGATAATTTCAACCGAGACGTGTATGTTAATGCATTCGCGATGTGTATAGGCGTATTGACCCAGGGTGAATTAGATAATGGTAGAGGAAGAGCGAGACTGAATATGTTGCGACATCTTCACGAGATAAAAACGGGTCGTACGTCATCAATATCGCACGAAATCATAGGGTTCGATGCGGAGGGACACGTCTTAAATTATGCGGAAATGGCTACCGCGGAAGAAATATGCGAGCACGCATCAAAAGTCGTTACGTTTATAGACTTAGCCGGTCATCGCAAATATTTGAGAACTACAGTGCTTGGTCTTACAGGTATAACAGACTTCTTTATCTATATCTCTTAAAGGATCTTCGAAGTCGATGACAATACGAATTTACGGTCTTGCAGGGTATTCCCCCCATCACGTTATGCTGGTCGTAGCGCCACCGATGAACGAAGCGTCGCAGGAACATATGGCCTTGTGCCTGACATTGGGACTTCCTTTCTTCGTGGTTGTAAACAAGATCGACCTCGGATTTTGTAGCACGCCGGAGACGATAAATCAGTTGAAGAGCGCGATTAGCGGCCAGGGTTATTCCAAGCAATTAGTAATGTACAACGACAACCAAATACCGTGGGATTACGAATCCGACGTAATACCTGTGTTCAATGTGAGCTGCGTCACTGGAGAGGGCTTAGGGGATTTAACGAATTTCATCAAGAACTTGTCGCCCCACGACGTGAATTCTACAAATTCAGATTCCGAGTCCTGCCTGTTTCAAATCGACGAAACCTTTAGGTATGCGTGTACGCGCTGGTTTTCTATGGAAAAATAAAACTTTGTCATCCTTAGCGGGAATCCTGAGTGTACTAAAAGTTGGATATAGCCTTTTTTTTCTTTATATTACAGGGTAGCGGGTTTGAACGAACCTGTTCTGGGTGGATTGCTTGTGAAAGGAGCAATCGCTCCAGGTACTAGATTATTGGTAGGACCTTTGCCAGACGGGGAGTTCAGCCCTGTGAAGGTCGTCAGTCTGCATCGCAACAAGGCTCCGTGTTGCTTGGTGAGAGCATCGCAGAGCGCTAGTTTGACATTGGCACCGCCGTCGAATCGAAGCCCTCCCTTACCGCACTTACGACCTGGAATGGTTTTGGTTTCTGTGTGGGACCAGCCACGCGCAACGCTGTTCTTCCAAGTACGCACGACGCGGTGATACAGAATTAATAAATCTATAAATTTTATGCAAATTATTCAATTACGATGTAATGTTTTAGGCGACCGTGTTGATAGTGTATCACGCGACCGCGATATTTTCTGGGTTCCAAACGACGGTGCACGTGGGGAACGTGAGGCAAACGTGCATCATTAAAGGTATAATGGATGCGAACGATAGAGGTTTACAAACCAATGACACGGCATCCGTGCTATTCAGGTTTGTCAATCATCCGGAGTATCTTCACGTGGGGATGCGACTGTTGTTGAGGGAGGGTCGCACCAAAGGGATCGGTAAAATCACACAAATATTTCCCTTGATAGGTCAACAAAGCGGTATGCAATAATTTAGGCGAAATTCCGCATGTAAAAAGTATTAAACGTTATATAGATTGCTTATGAGGTTGTAAGAAATTTAGTTATTTTAACGCGAAATATGTAATTATAATACGTACCCTAGTGTAAGTATCGGGAAATTATCGACTCCTTTGAAATAACCTTTGATGAACGTACACGTATACGTTCAATTTGATTTTTCATTATGGTTTTGATTTACTTGAGGAAAAACGAATCCCAGAAAGTCGCGAGAACATTGAAAAGTATGTTTTGGATCGTTACGAGCGACGCTACAGACGAATATCTATGATATAATTTAAAGTTGTCAAGATTTTTTTAGGAGTAAAAGATTCTAACATCTTGGTAAATTTCATTTCATCGTTGTACTATAGTTTCATTATAGTATTTATGAAATCATCGTTTATCGCTAACTTTAGTTTGTATCGCGAAATAAATTATTGTCTCGTTGGTGTGATATTTTGCCTATAACTATTAAAAAATAAAAATTCTTTGTGAGTACAATCATTAACTTAATGCAATGTTATGTCATAAAAAAAAAAGTATTAATCTTAAGCGTGAGAAATAAAAGTTAAAATAGTATTGAAATCAAATAATACGGAAGAAATATTTTTGCAATCGATTACTATTCCATTATAAGTCGACAACTATCGAATACAATAATTTTAGTTCGTAAACCATCAAAGTCGAAAATTCTGTGTATCGTTAGAAAAAGCTACTTAATTATAGACGATTGTACTTACACGTGTATCCAAATTGATGGGTAACATTATTCGAAGTTACTCGTCCTGTAAAACATGTAAAGCGTTACGCTGTAAATTCTACAGCCGTCCGAATTAAGATCTCCGATTTATTTCAGTTAAATTTCGATTGCAACGTTGTATTATAAACTGTAAAATACTTTGAATAAAACAAAACAATTTATTATAACATATCCGTGCTGTGGCCTTTGTACGCTTCGATAAATTAATAACACTTGTAGTTACAAAACATTTATTTATTCATTTATCGCGATTATATAAAATCATTCTTTTAATAAGTTAAAGGAAACAGTACTACTGTACTAGAATGTGCTTAGATCGATGGAACGTTATATTGCACGTGGAATAACGGCAGGAGCAGCGTTAAGTATGAAGAAAATACTGTTTCGTCAGGAATTGCAGATTCACCTTCTATAAATCGTTACAGCGCTATTAATAGTATCAGAGTAGCGTATTATAATTCGAGTCTACGGAGATTCAAGGGAAAACGATATAAATAACTAGTACACAAACACTCGCATAACCCAATCATCGCATTCTGCTCTCGATTCACTCAGAAATAGTTATCGCTAGCGATGGAAGTAATACCATACCGATACCAGCTGACAAAGTACTCCGATACATCCTATTAGGTACTCTGGTATCCAACTGCTGGAGAGCCATCGATATCTAATCGTATCAGTCCCATCACCGGGACAAGCAGCTACGACGGCAAGCAATGGTAAACAATATCAATTAAAAGTTAAGGATCCTCCAATCACTCGATATTTTAAACATTTGCACGTTACGTCACAGAATAATTCGGAGTAGGAGCGTTCACCGTGCCCCAGAAGAGCACGAGCCTCGTGGGATCGTGCCTGATGAAGAACAAGAAAGGTCTGTTCGCCACCAGCCTCTTCTGATTCCCATCACGCTCCAACAACACGGCCGTAGCGGCCGCAGCCTCGGTGCCTTTCTCCGTGATGTCGATCTCCACCTTGTGAAGAACGTCGGTAGCATACAGATGCGGGTTCACCAACGCGGCGCTGTTCCTGAGCTCGTCCAACCCGTACGACGGTAAATTACGCCGCTTGACGAAGTCCAGGAAGTTCTGATCGATGGGCCTGCTCTGCCTTCTGGTCCTCCTCTGTCTACCTTGGAAACGATACTTGTTCTCTTCGAGATTCACAACGTTCACGTCCTCGGTTACGGATCCATCCGCTTCGTAAGAGTTCCTGCTCTCTTGCGACCTCCGAACAGACTCGGTTTCGCGAGGCTTTCTGGATTTTCTTATCGAGAACCCGGTGGACCATTGCTCCACCGTGTAACCCTTGACCTTTTCCTCGTACGTGAAGTAATTCCTCCTCACTATGTGATCCGGCTTCTTTTCGTTGCCGAAACGTGGGTTGAACGTCACGTCGTTCTGGGTGTTGGGCGACGGGGATGCGTTGGTTCTGTAACCTTGCGACATGAGACTCAAGTCCGCTGTATTCGGGTTGAACAGAGACGTTAGACCCAGGCTCGCGAGCGGCGACATCAAACTGAGACTACTGGACAACTTCATTCGCGGGAAACCGATGATACAGGTCTCGTTCTTCATATTTTGGATCAGATTCTCGATGATGTCGACGGTCAGCTGGTTCTGGAAACCTTGCAGGGCCTTCGCGCCCATCGCTGTCGGCAGCAGCACGTACATCGTGGTCTGAAGAAGAGTTAGGTGATTAGGATGAAAGATAGAAACTGTATCGGGTAGTTTGGCACTTTGTACTCACTTCGTAGCCCTTGTAGGGAAGACCGAGGATCTTCACTCCCAATTGCTTGTCTTCGTAGAAAGGAAACGGTCCGCCGTTGTACATCATGTCGATCGTAATCGCTTCGTTTGGCTCGATGAAGAACGGTTTCCTGTACGAGTGACCGAGATTTTTAAAATTGATAGAACTAACTTAAATTGTATATAGTTCAAGGGGCTATTCTGATAATCCGACTTCGCGAGAAATCAATTTTCTTCTTACACATATGTTACGTTGAACATTTCATATTTTTCAAAGCAAACGATAGTTTTGAAAAATAAGAAATTTCCATATTAAACATTCACGAGCCCGTCATTTTGTTACCATATATAGTGGTTAATTCTGCTACCCGCGATAACTACATTCATACTGATTAAGTAGCATCCATTAACATTTGTTTCAGATGAACGAGGATCTCCGCAGTCAATTTGGAGTCAATTACGTAGCAGACGTATGTCTCGTTAACGGGCCCGTTTTCAACAGTATATAAAGTACAGTATAAATAAATAAATGACTGTTAAGAAAATATATTTGCGTGTCTAATAAATAGGCTTAAAAATAATAATAGATGTCATATTATAAACCTTCATATTGGATGATAGAAAATGTCTAAATATAGTTACATTTTCCAGCTGGATTATCAGTGAAAAGGAAAAACGAACCTTTTGGTAGCTCCTTGCAGGAAGTGCTGATTCCACTCTCCGTTGAAATAGAGCGCAGATAAGAGAATGACGCTGGTCGCTGGATCTGGAGGATTGCTCAAGATAGTGGCGATTTTCCCCATCGTCTTCTGCTTCACCCACGAGTTGATCAACTCCTGTGTCAGTTTCCCCTGCCTGTTGAAGTCCACGTTTATCACCTCGGTGTCGTATACATTTTGACTAATCGCCTTGAATTGTGGAAGTATCGGATACCCCTCCTAGAATCATTAAAACGATCTCTAAATATTCTATATTATAAATATTAATATTATACGATATCTAATATTCTGTATCTTTCGTAGGGAACATAGCCGGAATAATATCCAACGTAACTAACATCTTGAGGAAGAGTCTAGGAAGAGGATAGTCTACCTGGACGAATGCTCCCGTGGCAATGTCGACTCGAGGTCCAGGCGATCCTGCTATTTTACTGCGAAGCTGGTTCAGCAGTATGCCAAACATCTGATGGACGATCTCAGAGTTTCGCGAGATGTCGACACCAGCCTCCAGGCCAAGAACTCTGGACACTTCCTCGAAGGTTCTGCCAGCAGAACCTGCCAGGACCATGGCCATCGTCGCGGAGAGACTGATCGGCGAGAAAACTATGTTTTCTCGTTGGTCGATCATCGACGTACCTCGAGTTCTGTAGATTTCTCTCTCCATGTCCAACGCGAACTTCATCACGCCTCTCACGATGATATTGTTCACCTACGGTTGTTATAGAGCAGGGATTGAATTTATTTTATACGTTCTCTTTAAAAAGACGTCCGTTCTTGTGATATTTTTGTAGAAAGACGTTTACCTTGTACGAGTTTCTTAAAAATTGTTGTTATGCTTACTTTCAAATTTGTATTATCAGATATGGAGATTAGCATGAATGGGGATTACGTGTGCTCTCGTGTGGTGTGACTAATGAAAAAAGAATGCAAATCGCAGTGTATAGATGTTGTCAAGATCTAACGTCGTCAAATTTTCCATTATAAAATCTCCGTGAAAAGGAATACCGATTTAAAATTTTCAAAATAGACGATAGACATGCTTCGATGATGCGTCACGAAGAAGAAGAAGGTTGCTAGTCGGAGAGACTTTTTTAAATCGAGCCACCGTTTCCGTGGACTCGGACCTTCTAATACGACATTGCAGTATTATTATAATAATAATAATCATGATAACTGCTCATCGTTAAAGGATCCTTACGAAACGTTTATCACAAAGCTTGCATCATCAACCTTTTCACAGCCTCCACATTTTATCAAGTTCAACGCTCCGACTCCTTAATGGCGCATCAGCTAATGGTCATCGCTGTCGTTTCAGATAGATCCTGACAACACCTTTCACTAAACATTCTGAAGAGTGCTTACGTGATCGCCCCAGTCCAGCAGGGGATTCTCGGTGAATTTTGAATCTACCTGCGTTGCACGCTGAGTCGTACTGGTTTCCATCACTTCGGAGACGCTCATACCCAGCGGTTCCGGAGGTAGCGGGTTGGATTGCGAGTACGCTACGTTCCTCTCCACGGAGGGCCTCGGTTGGCGACTAGGCGTCGTGAAATAAGTCGGAGGGACCGTCGAGGTCTTTATTCGCTCGAACTCGTCCGGGTAGATCAGTTGGGCGGAACCGCAGGCCAACAGGCCGATGAACATCAGCGTGAACGCCATTTCTGTAAGAATAGAGCAGTAGGTCTACAGCGATGAACATAACTGAACACACTTTACCGAGTTTCTGAAAACATTAACCCTCGAGTGCTAAGGATTAACGTTAATGCAAATGTACAATATTCTATTACGATTATTTGACTTGATATTTAAAAGACATCATGCGGAGCCTTTCTAAGCTTTCCAATGTCTATTAGCATTTCTTATGTTCTGGGAAAGGACAACTCTGTCGTACTCAGTTTTGCACCACTTCCAAACTCAGTCGTTCGTATTGTTCCCAATGTGAAACCAAAATCGAAGGAAATAAAAAGAATTCTGTTTCGTGTAATGTATCGTGAGCCAGTCTTAGTTTGTATTACAACGTTTTAGTTTGGAAAATATACTAACATATTTACAAGCAAGTATAAAGTGCGTTCAGTGTTGCTCGTCGCTTTATATATTACGTAAAACTATCGTGCTAATATTTCGTTTGCATTTTATGTATGACTGCCGAAGAAAGAGAGGCGAGAATTCCTGGTCGATAACGGTTGCGTCGATTGTCAGGGGACATCGGTTGATAGCGGAGAACTACGCCGGATTGTTGGTAATTAAACGTTTTCCTGTGAAGATATACCCGTTTCAAACGGAAATCTAAACATTTCCACGTTTCATATCGTCCTGCTCGGACACATGGCCCTACGAATCGCTCATTTATGCTAGTTATCGCTGTTTTCTACCCGGTCTGCCGCGTTCGATTTCCAGATGGAAAAAAAACACGAGATCTGTGATTAGAAATATTCGATTAACTCTTTGACCGCTGGACGATTTTTGCTGAATTTTAAAAGAGTATCAGATTATAGGGAACGATAAGAGGAAACTTTTTTATATTTAAAGTTTATTCATACGATCCGCGTTTTGCCTTTGTCACGGAAATCGAGTAGATTAAAAATGAGTATTTTAATTGGAAACAAGTAATTAAAGAATAGAAAAATCATATGGAATTAACAATGGTGTAACTAATACAGACATGCTGCGGTTATTACGCAAAACGAACACAGTCGTTTATGGCCGCGAAAACAAGGAAACTATTCAAACGACGATAGTACCGGTAGTATTTGATAATTGTAGTGTTTCTCTAAAGATAACCGAACCGACGCAAAATAAAAATAACTGCAACGCGGAAAGAAGGTCGGAACGCGTGAATGTGATTTCTGTTATTTTTGTGCGTTGAATTTGCATCGAAAGAACGTTTTGGTTTGATAAAAGCATTGGTCATCCTTCGTCCAGGAAGAGAAACAATGAGGACATAATACGCTTCCCATGTTAAAACGAACGAACAATAAGTATCGTGGATACGTCACACCATCGTAGGCGCGACGATCTCGTGTAAGTGTGCGTTCACCCGGCTGGGAAAACCCACAACGATTGTCACCAGCGTTGCTATTGCATGGGATTAATCGAATCGGGCAGCTTACAAACGGAGAACTAAAAACTTTTGGCAATAAGAATAATTATGAAACTCTGTCTCTAGAGGAGGTAGTTTATTATTACGAAAAGATCCGTGGATTAATTTTGTACAGCTATTAGCTATCGTCGATAAGTTATGGGGTTTGTTACCATAAGGTGTACAGAAGTTACCGACTCGAAGTGCAACGTGTCGATAACAACGCCTTCGCTTCGAATTATTCGATCGAGAAAGATGATCGAGAATGCAACCAGGAATCATATGTCTTCCATGACTGATTAAAGTGCAACAAGCGTTCCGTTGATGCGTAGTAAAATTACATCGACGATCTAAGAAATGTTTACGAGTCGTTCGTTAAACGATTGAAAAAGACTAACTGAAACTTTCCATTCTACGACAGTGTCTATCGACGTTTATCGACCCTTAGGGCAACGTTCTCAAATCGGAGGACGATTTAGAATGCTAGAGGGAACACAAAAGAAAAAGAATTATTAATATTATCGATTAAAAAATTCTCGATACTCCCTACACGCAGTGCGTAGAATAACACGTAGAAAATGTACAGTTTCAATTTGAAAAAAAAATGGAAAAACCAGATGGATTGTGTCACGTGTAAAGAACAGCGACGTTACGAGAAACTAGAACTCGTTACAGCATTCGAATCGTTCTTCCGCCATTTTCGTCTATGTTCAACGGTAGGTAAGACCAGTTGCACTTGCGTGGCTCACCTTGTACGTAAGCAAGAGTTCAAGGTCCTCGTTAAGTGTCAAGATCCACGCGTAGGGAGAGCTTAAAAGGAAATCGGCAAGCTACATTGCGAGAAAACGTGTAGTCAGCTACCGCGGATCGACGTGGTATTCAACGCGCTGGGGTCACGCAAAAAGGTCGAACATCTTAAGTTCCCCTGTACCATCTGTTGCACGTCTGCTGCGTTGCGAGAACTATACCAATGTAATTCGGATACTTTACACGGGATAATAATAAAAACGATAATAGAAATTTTATCTTGTATCGATAAAAGCATCTGGGATTAGAAATGGCGAAAATAAAAGGAAAGACTTTGTAATAATCGATAGCCAATTAGAAATCCCAGCCATCTCGAGTAACATCCTTCTACTGACAGCTGCGCGTGATAAGATCATTATGCACGCTCGCCAATACAAGAGACGATCGATCAAAGTGTCGCTATTTTTTACGAGCGTCACCCTCCCCTGACCGTTCAAGGAGAACCTCGATTCCTGTTTGGCGATAGTATTATCCTCGCCCGTTGCATAGAGAACCATAGAGAACGATGACTAACCGTAGGGTCATCGAGCTTACGATCTTCAGGGAATTCCTGCGACTCCGTTAGCTCGATGCAGCTGAGAATTTATTGGAAAGCAACTTTTTTTTCCAAGATGGCCGCCAAGATACCATAAGCAGATAGAAATAGGGATAGATACGGATGCATCGTAGTCCTTGGAAAATTGAGACTCATCGAGGATCGTAATTTATGTAACAGATCGTATGCTTCGGACGTCTCCATCTTGCAAGTGCTGAAAAACTAAATACGCTCGTATTGTTGAAGGTGGCAGATATAAAAAGAATTCGAAGCCATTTATCGACGAGCGATACTAGGAAAATAATTTTATAAAATCATTCCAAGCATTATTAAATTAAAATGATTGCGAATGGTTGGATGTCGAGGTTCTGATTATGCCAAATAAATGTTTAAATTATTGTAACTAGAAGTTGTAAAAAGAAATTGCTACACTTTCTATGGGCAAATCGAGGCCATTTATCGACGAGCGATACTAGGAAAATAATTTAATAAAATCATTCCAAGCATTACTAAACGAATTAAAGAGTTTTTAAATTGTTGGTAGTCGTTCCAT
>NW_026533254.1:25869567-25911043 GCF_026225885.1 Hylaeus anthracinus | reverse complement strand
GACTAGGCAAGATTTTCGATGGCCAGTTCGGGGCCATTTATCGACGAACGATACTAGGAAAGTAATTTTATAAAATCATTCCAAGCGTTATTAAACGAATTAAAGTGGTTGGCTGTCGATGTTCCGTTTGATTATCTAACGACGTGCGATATAATCACAGTCGAAGAACAATAAACACAGTCAGATCGATCCGAATTATATCGCCGTTACGAGCGTCGCCCTTGAGCTGCCTTTTGTCTGGTTAAAAGCGCCGTGAGTCAAGCGTTATTATATACGCGTTCAGCTGGAGAAAATTACGTTTAACATTGCGATAATCGCGAACAAAGTCGGTCCGCGTCCTCGTCGAACTGGTTCCGCTAACGCGCAGCATCGAGGCTCGAGGAATTTGCATCCACGTGTCAAATCGTGCATCGTCGATCGGAAAACAAAATCGAAGCCACGCGGGATCCACCCACTCGACCGATTCCGGCGTAACGCGACTCGCATTCCCATTTCTCAAAAGATGAAAATCGCCGAGAAACGCTACTCCTGAGTCACGTTGCTCTCCAAACCTGCTTCGAAGGAAATTTCCACAAAATTGCGAATGATCGAATAAAAAAAAAAAAAAAAACGAAACTTTATGGGACTACTTGGGAATCCAAAAAAAAAAAATTCTAAATTGCATGGATGGCTCGGACTCCTCAAGGACTCTGGGAGGACTCGGGAATCTTCAAGCTTTTTTTTAGGGTTTATAATGAGATCGGATCGGAGACATCGGTCGAGAACTTGAAAAAATAATGACGAATAAATATTTCTACTTATATCAGAGTTATGGAAATAAATAATAAATTACTGAATACGGGGGCCAAGAATGAATTTCTACGACTGATAGAATCAGTCACATTTTACAATGGAACAAATAAAAATAAAAATAAGAACAAAAATTCCATTAGGTGAAGCTTCAGCTTTATGCGAAACGTAATTTTTTAATGTACGATCTTCAACAAAATTTATCTTGTCATCCGTTGTTATTTTAAATAAATTTGTGAATATAATTTCTACATAATATATTTATATAAACATATTATATACTTGATACGTCAGAAAATTCGATAGTCAAAACGCGTTAAACAAGATCTATCATCGATGACACCGTTTACCTGTTCCAGCTTCTCCTGTCGCGTGTGTCGCGTACCGACTCGTCCTTTCGAAGGATCTTCGACCACGGTGTCCTTCCTCCGATTTCCCTCGAATAACACCGAATCGATTCTGGATCGGGCCTCCGATGGACCGTTACGCGTAGGTCGCGAAAGAATTCGAACGGGAACTGTCAGATCGCGCTCGTATGGATCACGTATCCCGTCTACCAGGGAGGATCGCGTGCTCGACGTGCGTATCGATCAACGTCCACGACGCGACTGACTCACGCTTCGTCTGGTCTGCTCGTATTTACCGCATTTCTCTCTGCCTTTTCTTCTGTAGATCCGCGAAAGCGAACCGGGTCTGGACGGGTCGATACGGAAGGGTCGACTTCGTGATCCAGATATTGACTGATCACAATGGCCACGCGTGGGGAGGGTTATAAAGTTTCAAACCCCACGGATTTCCCGAGCGATTAGCTCGCTCGCAATCGCAGCTCGCACCCACTGGAGAGATACGGGGCTGCTTCGAGTGCAAACGTGCGGTTTGTTTTCATAGCTGACGACAGGAGCTTCCGAAGACGGATGGCTGGATTTCCCCGAGCATAGGTTTTTGGAACGTTGGTTATGTTTGCGTTTAATGAGTTGGCCGGGTAAAGCGACCAGACGTAGAATTTGCGTGTGTATTCGTGATAACGATTACGAATGGAAGTATCGTTTATGTTTAACGCTTTAACTGCCTTTTTACCATGGTAAACAATACTTTGTTATCTGTTATGTTATTATATTTAGTATTTATAGATGGTCGTGTATCTGCAACACCGACGGTTGCTGACGTCACCGAGGACTTCTGCGAACGGGGGATCGCGAACTTTCTCCAAAAGATGGGAAAACATTTTGGCAAACCTGATATTATCGAAATAGCATTGCATGCTCCCATTATTTAATTATGAAATACTATACGGGTATTAATAAGAGCAAGAAAACGATTCTAGTAGATAAAAGATAAAAGTAATAGTCTCTAGATAAAAGTAA
This sequence comes from Hylaeus anthracinus, assembly GCF_026225885.1. NCBI lineage: Eukaryota > Metazoa > Arthropoda > Insecta > Hymenoptera > Colletidae > Hylaeus > Hylaeus anthracinus. The sequence continues at coordinate 25,908,890 of NW_026533254.1, read as the reverse complement.
TGATATCATTGAATTTATTTACCAAACGCTACCAGTCGGTAAGGTGTTGGTTCACACTAATCGATGAGTCGGAATCGATTGATGTTCATCGGCCGATTCTAGAGAACGGTGATGTTTGTTTTTGATAGTTGACGCAGATTAAAGGGAAACCGTGGCGGATCGTGGGTTTTTCCCACGTGGGACTTTTTGAATTAAGTTTACGTTTGCCTATCGAACGCACCGATTTTCTGAAGCATAGAAACTTCTTAGGTTAGGTTAGGTTATGGTTTATTATAGTGTAGCCCTATCGGACCTCTTACACTTTTCCTGTAATACACATTTTGGTTTTACTTATGCTACGTATTATACATAAGAGAACATATCAGAAACAGTATTACTAAGAGCTCAATGATTACTATACAGGGTGTCCCAAAAGTCGGGGAGGAGCCGGAAATGGGGGGTAGCTGAGACGATTCTGAACAACAATTTCCTTTGCAAAAATGTCGGATGGGGCTTCGTTAAGGAGATATTAAGAGAAAACCTCGACCAATCAGAGCGCGCGTAGACCGTTGGAGCGGCCGCGGTAGCGAAGGCTACGGCGCTAGGTGGCAGCGTCAATGTCCTTCGATGCACATCGAGTCACTTGTTCGCGTACAAGCGCGGCCGCCAACGCGTAGCCTTCGCTACCGCGGCCGCTCCAACGGTCTACGCGCGCTCTGATTGGTCGGGGTTTTCGCTTAATATCTCCTTAACGAAGCCCCATCCGACATTTTTGCAAAGGAAATTGTTGTTCAGAATCGTCTCAGCTACCCTCCATTTCCGGCTCCTCCCCGACTTTTGGGACACCCTGTATAACGATTGCCGTAAAAATACGCTTTTCTCCTGTTGCAACCGATTCATTTAAATTCTCTTATCTACTCATTGTAACTTTGGATTTTATATACTAGCTTTTATTATAATCTCGTGATGCTACTGTTTTAATAAACAAATTTCTTTAACAAACCATACGCCACTTATACCGACGGTGACGCATCTAAGAACAAGCCACCGCAAACATCGTGCTATTATTTTTCTGGAGCATGCAATTTTCAAATATAGACGATACGATATTCTCAGATATGTGTTTCACTGATATCTATTTAAGCAGTGACGCGCCTAAGCAGGTGTAGGGGGTACGTTATCGTCGATGTTATCGAGTTATCAAAGAACGTATAAACCCCTACACTCTCCTCTATTGTATCAGGCACTGTAAGGTTGTATTAATATTTGCATCCCATTCTACTTAATCGCAAGTGAATCGAAAGAGGTTATTATCTTCCCACGACTGCCAAAATGACGTCCTGCGTGTCCGGAATCGGGCATCAATGAAATTTCCATGGTTGCGTGACTAATTACGCGCGCAACGGAAATTTACGAATAAACGGGCGATTATGCGGGTCCATCCAGCGTCATCGTCGGAACCGCGGATCACTTCTCCTCAATGGCAGGCGCCGATTTTTTATCGTGTCGACGCAACAGCTCTTTTGTTCGACGTTGAATCGATTCGACACGCACAATAGAAGCGCGTAGAAGCGATAAAGTCGGCAAAGAGGATGGTTGAGATCAATCAGGGAAAAGATCCTAATACTTTCTCTGCATGTTTCTCATAAAATATAGTAATTATAATCCTGAGACGCGGTAGCGTCTCGGCGCCAAGTACATGAAGAAAACATGGCGTTGGAGGTACCATGTATCTTTTACAGAAGAGATGGCCCATTCCAACCTAACCTGAAACTTCTTTCGTGAATATCTCAACACGCCTGCAATATTTTCTAAATATTTCGCGCCTGCATATTTCTCATGTAAACCGCATATAAGCTTTCGAATGAAACCAAAATCAATAAAATCGGTCCACGAACGACAGAGATATCGTAATATCATATCATGAATGTGTGTCAAAAACTGCAGCATTTTTCTTTTCCTCTAGCTATTCTGTAACTACCTATGTAAGTAACGTAGGAATCTGTTGGTAGAATTGCGACAGTGGCGCCATCGGTGAGAATACGCCAAAGCTTGTAGTGAACATACTTCCCGCTGTTGCTGATAGGTGGAGCCATAAACGCATTGGTGGCGCCATCCGGGGGAAAGCGCCCAAGCTTGTAGTGAATATAGTTTTCCTAGCGGTACTGTAAGATGGCGCCACAAATTCTTTATGGCGCCATCTATCATCAACAGCGGGAACTATGTTCGCTACAAGCTTGGGCGTATTCCCACCGATGGCGCCACTGTCGAATTTTGAAACTTTCACGTGTGGCCACTAGAGGGCTACAACAATTGTCGATATGTAGATACCATTGAAATTGATTATTATTGGATTTGTCTTGTCTTTTTTCAAGTAAAAATCTTGACTTGGCTATCAAATTAAACAGCGTTATATTCCATTGGAAAATATAGGAAGGAGAATCTAAAATTTTAGACATTTTCCAAGGTTAGGAATTAATCTTTAGCTATTTTACAGCAGAAGGATGTGTTTGACAGGCTCTCTATCGACATACACAGAGGGAGTGTCATATAAAATGCTTTCGTAATACCCCCACTACTGATCTCTTCCATAATAAATGGGAGAATGATCCTATATATTAGCGTTGTCAAGGCGCGTGATCGTGATCCATTTTCATTCCACCTGGACAGTCCAATGAAAAAACCGTAATACGAGACTCGTATAGAATCTGTACACGTACAATAATGTATGACCATTGTATCGTATAGCTAGCATAGAGAATTTGTACTAACTACAGATCGATGTCAGATTACATGCGAACTTCCATAAAGATTACCACCACACTTCCATAAACGTGTTTTGGAAACAGGTACCATGGATTATCGTAAATTCGGGTTATAAAAATAAGTTTTTTGTTTGTTACTGTGACGAAAGAAAATGATTGAAAAAGGGGGAGGTCAAATTTTGACCAATGGCAATGCTGTCTCCCCTCCCTTGCATTCAACAGCCGAGAAAGCAAAATCGATAAAGAAAACGTTAAACATTTTTTCTCCACTAATCGTTAATGGAATACAATTCTGGTTTTAACAAAATAATTCAACGTAGTTATTTAAAAACTCGTAGAAATGAATTTAACCTGGCACGAAAGTATTTCGAATAATTCGAATTTTTCAATATTTTAGACTCGATTCGAATTTCTCGAATGTTCTACATATTTCGATGTCACGTATTTCTGTTCCATACATTTATACGCTGTATGTATTCATTCAAACGTTATTTTTTTTATTCTCATTCTATCCTTTTCGTTTTCGCGATCATATACTCTGTTTATCATCAAATCTCCAATAATTATTCTTATAATTCGAACCCACGGAATATCTGACGCCATTTTAAGAATATTGATTTTACTTTTGCACAAAGAATGATTCAGCATTACAATACAAATAGCAACACAAAGTTTATCTGTGAGTTGTGCAAAACCATGGCAAGCATTGAAAACAAAATTGTATCGTAATACATCCTCGAAAACAGAATTTTGCTATATTTTGTATTCTTGTACAAGGAGCATTTCAAACAAAATGCAATATCGATTCGACGAGAAGATGCATACTACAAATATGCACATAAAAAAAAAACAAATTATTAAAAAGTTTCGATTCAGATAACAAAATTTCTATTTCTTTAAAGTTCGAAGAGTTTTCATTTAGTTTCTAAATTCAGACACGTTACAGAGTACAGTCAACCATTCCCGCAAGGCCTTCTCCCAATCTTTTTCTCGTTCGCTTCATGTACGGTTGCCTTTAGGATCGATATATATATCTCACTGCTAAATTCATTGATTCGTCCCGGGGCGCTCCCATTGGTCGGTACGTTTTCGTCACCTACGGTACAGAGGAATGGACCAATCGGCGCGTTCCTTTCGTCCGGTAATGCGCGTATATATTTAGAAGCGGAAACATTGCCCAGTCGCCCGTTTCCGTCTTCCTAGAGCTTGTCAGCCATTACAGCTCTGCTCGCCGGTTCTTGCAGGGTAAGTTCCTCCTCGTATTTCTGCCTCCTAAACACATGAATCTTCTCGTCGTTCTCTCCAGTATCGTTGCAAAAGTATCACATTCGTACGCGCAATTATCGTAGAAGATTTCTTAAGCGCGTATTCTTGATCGCAGGTGTAACTGATACAGCTGACATAGTTTCCGAAAAATCGAAGATTGTCCTTACGGAACTGGTAGCGTGTCCGGGAGCAGATACTTCCAAACGTTCGTCCAGATGTATAACAATAGTTTTTCCAATCATACCAGGTACGCGTTACTGAATTATAATCTTTTCTCACGTCGTATGTAACCGGGCAAGATGTTAACACGGTAAAACTGGGTGAATTCTTTCTTCTTTTTTTTTTTCTCTGCAACATCGTGTTCCTCCACCATTTTGTTCGTGGCTACTTTCGTCCGTTGTGAGTCTTTTTCTTTTTCTCCAAATGTTCCACTCTGTCGAAAACTAGAGATTTCGCGTTACTCGTTCAACCTATCGCTATTCGGAATTACGAAGAGATAAAATTTTTAGTACGCATCGTTGATTTTGCTTGGAAGTAAAGTTAACTGTACTATTGGGGGGAAAAAAATGGCGAACCGATTATTCAATAAAACGTTGCTGACAAGATATGGAAGTATTCGTGTAGCACGAGCAGGGTTTCTCGTACGTTTTATGCGTGACTGTAATAATATCTTGTTACATAGGATGAATTTGATATAAACTTGTGTGAATGTGATGTATTTTACGGATTGTCTATATTTAATTAAGTAACGTTATATATAGATAAATTGGAAATAGTTAACTTGCCAAAAGGAGCAGCATTTAAAAATTTTAAAAAAACTACCTCGAACGGTAATAGTATGTTACGTGTCTTCCTTAAATAGTATAGACAATTTGGTCAGCATTGTAAAATGATTTTATTTCTTAAAATTTTTTATATATAAATTCATGCATCGAAATTGAAAGCGTAAGTTTCATTGGAAATGGAGTTCCTTTATCTGTAAATTTCTCAAGCTTCCGGAACTTTCTATGGAAGTCGAGAATGTTCTAGATATTTTTCGTAGGTGTGTCCGGAATATTCCAAAACGAACTTGAGAATTACATCCAATATACTCAAAAATTCGATCTAAACTTCATTTCTATTAAAACTTTTTGTCACTTTTTAATTCGGTGCATGAAATTACATATGAAAATCAAACGAACATTGCTATCATTTGTCAGTTGTAATTCATAAAGCAAATGCGATCCGCGCTTCACTCTTACTGTTTTATTATCTGTTAATGCAGTTGCATTCCTCTTAATCTTTCCCTTCCAATATTGCATAAACAAAGGTAACTTAAAGTAGAAATTAACAAACAAAATTGAAAGATAAATTCAATTTATTAACATGTTGAGTGCTGTGGCAGACATCGGTGTTTCACACTTTGGCATCCAATGCTTACCGTTAACAAACTCTAATTCTTGTTCATTTCTGAATAACATTAACATCGTCAGGAAACTCTAGAATAATAAATACTATTTAAGTAGCGAATGTTTCTAGCGTTACATATTACTTTAAAAAGATTTTAGCAAAAGAAGTTTTGTTTAATAAAAAGATAGTTTGGCATGAATAGAAAGGCATGATCAATCACTCAGCACTCAATGTGTTAAAGGGCTGCCGGATTCCTGATACAATGTTCTTCTATCGATTAATAAAAGCTATTCAAATTATACTCCCAGCCATTTCTCTTTTTTTAATCGTTCAAATCTGGTAAATTCGAGATGGAATTTGGTAACCCTTTCAAAGTAGTCGAACAATTAAATCCAATATCGAGTACACAACACACGTTAGAAACATTTTGTGAAAATGATTGATTACAGGCCCAGAGGAAATCGAGATTCTAGCAGTCGCAACGGAGGTGGAACCTATTGGAATAGCCAACAGCAGTCGCAGAAGGATAAACCGGTTAAGAAACAAATCCAGAGAAGAACACCCGGAGATCTGTTGAAGAAACCCAGCTGGGACTTATCCAAGATGCCGGTGATCACGAAGAATTTGTACATCCCTCACATCAACGTGTTGAAGAGGTCCACCGATGAGGTTGCCAAGTACCATATCGGCAAAGAAATTACCGTCAAGGGCACCAACACACCGTCGCCGATCCAAGCGTTCGAAGAAAGCAACTTCCCAGATTACGTTATGGAAGAAATAAGGAAACAGGGTTTCGCGGAACCCACGGCAATCCAGGCACAGGGTTGGCCAATCGCGCTCAGCGGGCGTGATCTGGTTGGAATCGCCCAGACAGGATCTGGAAAAACTCTAGCTGTACGTATTTACCTATAATTCTCAATTTTTTATTCATCTGTCGTCTTGGATGTTATGAATTTGAAATGGTATGGTACGAAATTTTCATCAAACTTGTTGGACTTGATATTGAAATTTTGATAACTTACAGCAGTGTTTCTCAAACTCTGGTTCACCGATCATGAAGAATTTGTCTGTATGGAAAGGTCCATGGGAACGTGAAGTTTGAGAAACATTGTACGAAAAACACTGATTTTTAACAGTATCGATAAATACTGTTTGCATACTTATCGGTGTAATTATTCTTGAAAACAGAAAATCGATTAATCCATTGTCTGTTCGTGACCCACATGTGGAGCATTGTCTACGAGACCTCCACGCACCACATGTGATGCACTAATATTTTTTCAGAGCAGCAGCAAGACTAAAGGCGCATGCCTTTATGTACAAATACCTTCGACCTGCAATTGTAATTTACTAATTGATCATTTATTCGCTCATTTACGTTATCGTCGTTGCTGCTTAGAGAACTAATTGACGAAACGATCGCTTCTTTGCTTCCTTTAGTCGGTTTTAACACGTTTACATCCGAAATCAGAGAAGAAAATATATACCTTTACTTTTAATTGCTACTTTCGCGATTATATAATTTGCATGTGGTTAAAGGCATCGCTAACTTTCCATTTTTCACCAAGTCTACATTCTCATACGTATTGTAAGTTTCAGCGGGACAGTTGATGGGTTAATCAATGAATGCACAATTGCAGTTGCATGACGTTTTAATACTACCAAGCGATATGGAAATACACGCAATGTTTGGATATTTTAAAAGTTCCTTCGTGTTTCGTTACCATATGACCCACGCAACATGCTTTATTGAAACACCAATCGGGACATTGTTGCTTAGAGGGAAAGCTTCTTGGGCGCAAATCTGATTGGTAAACGAGGGTATGATTAAGTGATTAAGCTTGAAATACCCGAAAGCCAATGGTTATGGATTTCGTGGGGATATGGTTAATAGTTTACGAGATGTTTACTATTAAACTTTTGGCAGTCCTGTTTGTCTGCCGAAGTACAAGAATAGTTTCCAAGTAGGCGTAAGCGTTGGTAACTCGCTTCCTTACCGTGTCGCCATTTCTTTTTTTTTTTTATTTTTTATTTTATTTGTTTTGTTTTGTTTCGGCGCAGGTTCGAGCCTCGTCGGAGTAAACATTCGGACGAGCAAAAATGTCGATCTTGAAATACCTTTGCATAAGAAAAGTTACGTCTATACAAGGAAATAAGGAACTACATAATATCGCAGTACATATAGTTCCACTCGAGGTTCTATAACATTGCTAATTTTTGGAATATCGCCACGCTCCTTTTGCCATAATGTTTTCAAGACTTGAAAAGTTAACGAAATCATTTGCCCAGTTTAAAGTCCTACAACGTTGCTAGCTTTCCAAATTTCGCCATAAACCTTTCAGCATAATGTGTTCAAGACTCGCAATTTTAAGAGTAAAAAAAATTGATTTCTTTTATATTTAAACGTATCGAAAGTTTGTCGCGCGGTTGTTACGATACGCGTAGAGTGAAAAGAAGAAGAAAAAGAATCAGTTTTTTTTATCTCCAATCTAGAACCGTTGAATGAACGTTGTTGTGGGTGTTTTTCAGTATATATTACCAGCAACAGTACACATTAATAATCAACCACGTTTGAACCGAGGAGACGGTCCGATCGTATTGATTCTCGCTCCCACGAGAGAGTTAGCGCAGCAAATTCAAACCGTCGCTAGGGATTTCGGTTCGTCGTCGTGCATTCGCAACACATGCATCTTCGGCGGTTCGCCGAAAGGGCCGCAGGCTCGCGATTTGGAGCGCGGCGTCGAGATATGCATCGCGACGCCCGGCAGACTGATCGATTTCCTGGAGAAGGGGACGACGAACCTGCGCAGATGCACGTACCTGGTCCTGGACGAGGCCGACAGAATGCTGGACATGGGATTCGAGCCGCAGATACGAAAGATCATCGAGCAGATCAGGCCCGACAGGCAGGTGCTGATGTGGTCGGCCACCTGGCCTAAAGAGGTCCAGGCCCTCGCCGAGGACTTTCTTACGGACTACATACAGATCAACATTGGATCGTTGACGCTGGCTGCTAATCACAACATTCGGCAGATTATTGAAATCTGTCAGGAGCACGAGAAGGAAACGAAACTGTCCGGTCTCCTCAGGGAGATCGGCAAGGACCGTGGGAGCAAGATGATAATATTCGTCGAGACGAAGAAGAAAGTGGACGACATCACCAAGGCCATCAAACGAGAGGGCTGGCCGGCCATTTCTATCCACGGCGACAAGTCGCAGCCGGAGAGAGACTACGTTCTTTCAGAATTTCGAAACGGCAAGACGATGATCCTGGTGGCCACCGACGTGGCTGCACGCGGTTTGGACGTGGAAGACGTGAAATACGTAATAAACTTTGATTATCCTAACAGCTCCGAGGACTACATCCATCGCATAGGAAGAACCGGACGTTGCCAGAGCGCGGGCACCGCGTACGCTTACTTCACGCCCAACAACGCGAGACAGGCGAAGGAACTGATAGCTGTTTTGGAAGAAGCCGGCCAGGTGATAAACCCGCAGCTGGCCGACTTGGCGAACTCGATGAAGAACCAGTACGGCAAAGGCCGTCAGCGTTGGAGCCACTTCCGCTCGAACAAGGACAACTCGTCCGGAAGCCCCAGGAACAACACCAGTCCGATCTCGTCCAACAACTGGCAGAATCAGCACTCTCAGAACAGCCAGATGAACCACAATCCCAACAACCAGGACAGAACCGTTTCGCGGCAGCAGAACGGTTATCAGAACAACCGTCAGAGCAATTACCAGCCCAGTTACCAGCAGCAGCAGCAGCAACAGCAACAGCAGCAGCAACAACAACACCAGCAACACCGGCAGCAACAGCCCAACGCGTACGCCAACGGCTGTCAAACCAGCAACAGCAACTACCAACAACCCGGCTATCAGAACGCGAATATTCCCAGATACCACGGCAGAACGGGCGGCAGTTTCCAAGGTAGTCGCTACCATAACCGACAGAACACGTACAGCAGCAACCAAACCGGGGGACAAGGCGTGTACTCGATGCCACCTCCGTTCATGATGCCATCCAGCGGACACACCGATTCCGGGATGCAGAGCCTGGTGAACAACAAGTTCTTCCAGACGAACCGGCCACCGCCCAACACCGGCGCTTGTGCTTACCAGTCGATGGGCTACGGTCAGTTTCAAGCCGTGCCGCCGTACAGTTATCCTTACCCGCCTACACCGGTGCAGCAGTGACGCTTTTCGAGGTATAAGTCGGTAAGAGTGCAGGCTAAGTAAAGAGATCAATTTTTTCCTGTCTACATTGGACCCACTAATGTTTAAGGTTTGTGTAGAAGGTTGGGTCTCCTTTGAATATACGCGTAATGTAATGTTTCTTCTTTTCTTTGTCATTTATTATTTTCTGGAATGGTGCCACATCGACACGCAAAACTGTCAAAGAGAACGAATTGTTTCTGTTGTTCGTGGGGCCGTGACAACGGACAGAAACGAAAGAAAAATCAAAAGTAATAATTGTTTTATCGGGTGAAAAGCGAGCATACGTTGTTCAAGTTCATTGCGAAAGTAACGATTACAGAGGAAGAGAGAGCGAGAGAGATTTTTAATAGAAAAAGAAAAACAACAACAACAACACAAATTTAAACGTTGTGCATTATTAATCACCGCACGGCACATTCCAGTTGAGTTTTTTGAAGTAGTGGTAGTTGTTTAGCGATGGTACATTGATATAATCATTAATGGATGTAGACTATGACCAGATATGTAGGCTTATAACGTGGTCATATCTCTAATGAAAATAATAATTAATCTTCTTGCGAATAACTATGTAAACGACATTTAATGCTTTCCTGAAATGCACGAAACATATAGAAGGGGGGTGGGTTAAACGTTTTCATATTTGATAATTTATTTATATTTTGCATATATATATATATGTATGTACAGGCAATGCTCTTCAAAATGTAAGGCCTTTTGCATAAAAATTAAGCCGTACACCCGTTTTACAAAGCGCACGACGATAAATATCGAGAGATCGTGGTTCTTCGTTCCGTAAACGAGAGAACCATCCCGTGTGTTTCGTGTCTCTGATATAGGGGTGAAAGTAATCTCGTAAAGATTTTAAGAAAACAAAAAAAAAAAAAGAAACGTAAAAGTTAAAGTAAATAAAATAAAATAAAATTAGAGCACGTCGATGGAGGATATCCAGCATAATTATTATAGCGTACAAAAGCGAGTACTTTGAGGAAGGAAAACTTGGGGCTCTAGGGGACAACTTAAATTAAGCATGTAGTCACAATGGCTGTGTACCTCGGCGCAAAGTTTGATACCTTATTTTTATAATATATATCGAAAGTAATTTGTTGTTAAACCAACGAATGATTATACGAAGTAAAAAAAAAGAGAAACATTGTTGTTTGATGTTTATGCAATTGGCCACTGAGTGGTCTTGTCCTCGCGCGCCCGTTGACAAATGTAGGTACGCGCAGGCTGGCCGCGATCGAATGAATTTAGTTGTACCTGTTTTTTAGTTTCGCGCTCGTCGAAATTCTTGCTAATTTTTAGGGGAACGGTTACAAACTATCCGGGACACTTTCTATTGAAACGTTCAATTGCGCTAAACGTACCCAAATAAACGCGCGCGAATGATTATTGAATCGCGCGGCAAACGGTCCCACGATACCATGCTCGTTGCGCGAGGGATTACTTGAAAGCGACTCTCGAGGAAAATCTCAACGTGGATATATTTAAAAAAAAAAAAAAAAACCGATAATAATAATAATAATAAAATAACGAGACACGAGTTTTTGTTTTCGTGCCGTGGGCACGAAGCGTATATATTCGTCGACAAGCGCATATAGCAACTTTTTGCGGGCCTCCAGATTACTCTGTACACGTCACTACTCAAATAAATGACTAGTAGAAAGAGCTGAACAGAGAAGAATGCAAGACTCGAATACACTCGAGCAAGGACTCGTTTGCGAACGACATTATTGTGATAATTACATGTAAAGCTTTCGTGAAACGGTCTCACAGTTCGTTACTTAATTACGCACAGTAGACGGAAAAAAAGAGGGGAGAGAGAGAGAGAGAGAGAGGGTGAAAAATTCTAAGAAAACGTCGCGAGACAGTGCGTACGCACGCTACCGTTCTGGTCGGTTTCCCGAGCGCGTGTTTCACAGCGGATTCTGCTCGATGAGAAATTGAGGAACTTGTCGATTCGTTTCTAGGTTCACACGTAGTCTTTATGATTCTTCTTTCGCAGAGTCGATCACACGGAACTTTCGAAATATTAGGGTTCTCGCGGAGATGGTTAGACCGTTCGCGAATATTCTTCTCTTTGCCCTTTGGACATTGCGAATGCTTACGCTCCTACTGTGTTAATCTGACAGCACGCGTTGCGCGTCCGAGTGAATAGTGATATAATAATAGGATGCGTATGCTACGAGTATTGGAAAAACTCTGAATACTCATACATTGCGTACGCCCTCTGTTAAATCATCCCCCTGGCGAAGTCTTGATTGCCCGTACCAAAAGGAATATTAGGAAGGATTATAAACCATTCGAGATATTAACTGGGAACCAGAGGTGGCCGAGATCGCATTCGGGTAATAGTAAAAGCAGACACGTTACGTTGAACAGGAACGTTAACAGAAATTGATAGGATCGTTAGGGGAAAATGTAATCCGTCACGGTGACAATTGTCAGCGTTCATTGGATACGAATAATCGAGATTTTACTGTATTTAGAATTGACTGTGTTGTCGAAAATTGTTTCGCTACAATCAGATGCCACTTTATTCTCCTGTAGACAGTGACACGTGACGTAGGGAAACTTCCCTATTTGTTTCTAAAAGTACCTCTAACTAATCCGGAAGGAGCCTGAACACAATTTTTTCTTAGAATAGTATCGTTACACCACTGTCGTCGATCAATTTCCCATCAACGTTGTCAACCTATTAAACTCTATTAGAACATGTTACACGTTTTCTAACGTTAGTTACGACCCTCGGATTGCGCACTGTGTCCACGCGGATCGTTCAAATTCGTTTAACCCTTTCGGACGTACGCGAACACGATGCTTGAAAATCGATTTACGATCTGTAATACATATCCGCATCCGTGCGTTATATACAAACGTATAATTACTGTTCCGGGATCTTTTCCGATACAACATCTCGTACTGTACATTTATAAATTGTCGAAAAATTGCTCGCAGGTCCGAAAGGGTTGAGCCGAAAGTATCTTCCAGATGGGCGCAGTTAACATCCGAGTAGCCGCAGGAACCTCCAAACTTTAACCCTTTGAACATCGCCTGCGTCTCTTTTGCGAACAAACTCGGAAGATGGATATCTCGACATGCATATCTCGCTCGACGAGCATTCGGTATTACTCGAACGTACTTTTACGAACGTTTTACATCGTACACGGCTCGAAAACGGAAAACGTCGAACTCTGTAAGCGTACGACGCCCAAAGGGTTAATACTTTACGTAAATTTCTAACGGAACGTCCAACACACACACACACACACGCTCTTCGGTTCTCAGTGAAGCAAATGTTTCTCGAAAGTGCGTTTCGCATTTTTCTTTTCGTTGTAGAAGAAAGAAAGAAAAAAATTGATAGTGGGTGTACGCGTAGCTCTGTGATATGTAAGATGTAGCATATTTATAGATCTACCTATTGTGCATCATGATTAAAATAAGGAACGTATCTTATCAGTTTTATACGCGGTATACAAATCATGTGATCCTAACGACGTGTACTGCGAGCGCTCGCTGTTGTCTACTTTAGGGAAAGAGGAACAAAAGTCGTTGAAGAAAAAAACGAGACCAGTATTCCTTTCTTTGTGTTTTCGCCGTGCGAATTCGTCTTGTTGCCAGGCCGAAGACAGGTTGGAGAAGGAATCGAAGGATGAAACCGTGTATTTATTTCTGTTATTTAATTCACCATTCTCCTTCTCGATTATTTATGGGAAAATTTGAGTTTATCGTATAATATAGTCTATGACGAATTCATTTATTGAGCGAGTACAAATTGTAAACAGGATAACATTACTTTACTTTATCGCTTTTGTTCTGTGAATCCGTTCTGTATGTACGTTTGTCCGTTTCTTATGGTATAGTCTTCGAATATTTGCGTGTTTGTCGCCAACGGAGGAATCTTCATAAACGTTTAGTACCGCGCTGCTACTACATTCTCTTTTTGTTGATATCTTCGTTTTCTTTTCTTTATTCTTTTTTTCTTTCTTTTTTTTTTCTTTTGTATTCAGCGATCATAAATCTTGTGTTCATTCTTAATCTCTCGTACTAGATAGAAACACGGAGAACTCGTTAGACTAGGGTTCTCCCAAGCATACTAACTTACGTTTGGGAAGACGAGTCGTGTCTTCGCGAAACACTTCTTTCCTGCTAGTCGACAATTTTAGTTTGTATTATATTCCCTTTCGTTACTGCGTTACGAAACACCTTCACGATTGAATCTCCACGATAGTTTGTAACGTGGTCGGACGTCTTCGCTCGTTAACGCGATAATGTCCTCTCTAAAAAGAATCTTCTGTCCCGCGACCGTTACAAATCGAAGAAGAAGTTCGGTTCGAGGACAAACTCTGCACCATCGATGAACTCGGAACCGTCTTGGTCGATGCATTTCTCGTTGACTATCGTTTTCTCTCGGTTTTTCCCAACGACCATTGCGAACGTTTAACGAGTGGGGAATGAGCAGTTTCGACAAAATTCTTCTGACACCCCTTCTGTCTCAAAGGGTTCAAAAATATTCTCGCGTAGTTCTCGCGCTTGTATCAAGCACTGTCCAAGTCACGCTTGTTGTTCGGTTGAACGGATCTACTTGTATTTGTTTCGCGTCCTATCTCCGTTGCTTTCTTCGAAACACACCGAAACGAGAGAGAACAAGAACTAACGAAACGAGGTTCAAAGCGAATAATTGGCGCAGTTTTCCCGCTTTTACGCGTGCTGAAAAATCGTTGATGACTAAATAGCTTCGGGAACACGAGTACCTTTTTAATGATTAATGCTGAACGCTGTGATATCGCGTACATAAACATTTTTATTATTATAAACGTAAATGTGCATATTGTAATGTTAAAGAGTACTATTTCTCCTTTATATGTGAAGACTGAATCTCGCCAACTTATACACAAGTTTAGCAGCCGCAGATACGTTCGTATACTGTAGACTACAGAATAGACTATTTGTATATTATTAATTATAACAATATGTTTTACGTGGGTAGTGCCGTACGACGGTACACTATCATGTTAGTTCGATAACGGGTGCGTGTTCGTATCGTGCATTTTATTGAGAGCTAGTATTTCCGGTACACATCGTGACGAGAATAGTTTACACGAGTCCCGTTTCCTTTTGCAGTTTCGTCCAGTCCGATGGAGCTCGATCGTAGCTCGATTCGAAAGCGTTCAATTTTCATGGTTTTTTTTTTCCTTTTTTTTTTTCGACGATTGCTTGCCACGTTTGTTAGTTTTCGATTTAATTGTTGAATCGTTCGTGAAAAAAAAAGAAAAAAAAAAGAAGGGACGTTTACAACACCACAATCCGTTTCATGGTCGTTCCTATATTGCATTCTTCTTTGTAACGTGGATGGGTTGCAGCTTGAATTTTCGCTGATAATTTCAACAGCTTTTACCTTGATGCGCATTACGTTTGTTTCCTTTTTTTTTTTTTTTTTTGTTTGTTCCATTTGCGAAAAAGAAAATATGTTAACACTTTATTCGTGTAGTCACATGTGTGCATTGCCAAATCTGTTATTATTGTTTCTCGCGACCGTATCTCAGTCGTTATCCGTAAGTTGTTATCTTCCGTAGCTGGGGAAACGTGCTAAGAAATTGTTGATCATTTTTAACAACGATCAGACGATCGTACGAATAGTAACGAACGACGCGAAGATCAAAGTTAGGAGAACTAAAATTTCCAACATCTTATTTAAGCGCCGACGATATCGTACCGCGTCTTCTGATTTCTCGAATAAACGTGAACATTGTTTCACTTTTCTTTCCCTTCGACTTTATCGAGATGAATTTAGTTCTTTCTAATGTCAGACGTTAGACCGTTAATGTATATACGAATGTTTAACACTGCACACTGTACGACGACAAAATTAACTGTGCGAAGTTTTACGAAATCGTAGATTCAACGCAAGTTTATAACCGAAACGTTAATAATTTTATGTAACGCGTCTCACAATGATGGTACACAATTAAGCCTGGACTATTCGAAACGAAGAACGATGTCTTTATTCGATCTTAACCCGAGATCTTCGAATCGACATAACTCTTGTTCGTCTCACGTAAACTCTGACGATAATAAGTATATAAAAGCTCGCTCTGTCTGTTGAGTTCGTAAGTGGGTGAACAGATCAACGTTGTTTCTTGCGACTGTATACATTTTAGAAATTGATTTCGTAGTTTGTATGTTCGATTGCGCGAACATCGTAATGTTCATTAACCCTGCGCACGCCTGTTTTTATAATTATTGTATTCATATAGCGATATTTCGACTCGTACAATTACTTGTCTTGCGATGAGAGTAGTTGCGAAACGAACATTTCCTACATTTTTTGTGTACATCTTTCGCTCTTTCGCTAAGAACCGTATCACGACCGACCGAGAACAAAATCAATTGTACGAGATCCTAGCAGCGAAAGGGTCGAAGACGCAAAATTTCGAGTACGTACCACGCCTGGAAACGTCGGTACACGGGTTAATTCTTTCGCAGACGTTCGCACTTTTCCGCGATTGTTCTCCGAACGTTGTAGGATACGCATCCGTTGTACTTTGCGTGTGTATGCGCGTGTTACTTTTATTTTTATTTCTGCCCAGAACGCATTATATTTACGACCGAATATATAACCGAACGTATTTTTGGAGCGGCAGGTTGTTCGAGCTAATCTGCGCGAAGAATAAGAACTAATATTTCTGCGGAGATACGTAAACACGGCGAGACACGTATAAACAGCGAAAACGAGATTTTTCGAACGCGAAGCATCGAACCGATGTAAAGATTGTAATACGTATAGGAATTACATGATCACGGGGAAACGCAGTACAGCACGGTAGACTTCCTGTTGTTGTAATAGTTCATTTGTTGATGCATCTGTTCCAAACGCGCATTAGGAGGATAGAAAGAGAGAGAGAGTGAGAGTGAGAGAGAGAGAGAGAAGAAAGAGGAAGAAGAATGAGAAATGGGGTAGTTCGAAATACGCTGATAATGTAGTGTGCTAAAATTATAATGGGAAATATGAGAACGTAATGATTTAGTATACGTGATTTCAGGCGATTAAAAAGAGCAGAAATCGAGATATATCGGGTCGCCGGTGTCGGGAGGTGGTATACAATACGAAATATACGGAATACATGTATTTTGTCATTACGGCTTCATTGAGTCATCGCGCCTTACAATATGAAAGAGCTCGGCCAATGTCCAAGACGTGTATACAAGATTGCAAACAACACTCTTAGATTAAAAATAAACCGCTCCTTGGTCGTCCTCGGGTAAATTGAAACAAGCGTTTGCAAATTGTTTGAACTGCAGCAGAGAAGACGGCATACAACTGTATTCTATTCTTGATTAAGAGTATACAAGAGACACGTTAAGGGATATATACATTTACGTCAATTTTACCGCGCATGAACGCATTTATCAATTATTTATACATATGTATATAACATGTCTGTATATATTTATATATACACGCATTACTTTGAAGGAAAAATGTTCTTTCAGAAGATATGTAAATCATAGAATATTCTCTACAAGAAGAAGAAAGGAAAAAACGATCGCCTATCGCGTTATTAACAGATTCACTGCTGCCTTACATTCGATGATTTTATCTCGCTACCGACTGTGTAATAGAACGCGTTAAAGATATCGCAGAGTGTGATTGCCACGGTAAACTTTTGGCAGTGAATGCGTTAAAGACGACAAGCAATCTAGTCGGAATTGTTCTATCGTTAACTGTGCTCCTCGATGAGTTTAACGGATATCGCATCGAAACGAACATCTTTTTTATGGTAAAAGAATATTCGAATCTTAAACGTAACGATGTACAATGCAACACTCTACGTTTGCTATCGTCGTAACGTTACTTCGGATCTACGTTACTTTCCGACACACTAGGAAAAAAGTAAACGAAAAATCTTTGCTACTATGCACAGAAAACAAATGTTAACTTCGGCGTGAACCATGTTATTCCAAAGCGATATTTCACGAATACAGAAAGATCAGTATTAAGATAACGCAAAAATGTTGCACGGAAACATCGTTAGAGTTTTCTTTTTCCTGTATTCTTTTTCTTTTTTTTTTTTTTTTTTTTTATCATCATCTCTTTCCATGGATGAATCGAATAACGCGAATGAATTTGTTTCCCGATCGTGTAAGCCGTTTTACTGCAGTACCAATAGTTTCTTACGACCAAAGAGAGGTATCGTGACAGTGGCTTGTTTTATTTCTTCTTTTTCTTTTTTCTTTTTTCTTTTTGACCATGACATGAATTTATCAAAAGGCGGAAAACTAAATTGAAGTATGCGTGGTGCGAATATATATTTCACTGCAATCTTCAGTGAGAGATAGGAAACAAGTGACGTTTGTTGAAAGTGTGTTAGAATTAATTGATTATTTTACGAATCGCTCCTGTTTAATCACACTTATGATTTTCCCGATAAGAAGAAGAGCATACACAAATTATTTATATAAGGCAGCGTACAAGTCGAACGAATAATGGCGTAAACGATGTCAAGTAACACATCTATATTCAGATTCTCTTCTGTAGGTTTCATTAAAGTGCATTTCTTGTATGTTACACAGTATTATGGTAGAATATAAGAAAATAAATATTGCAATAGTAATCTGTTTATATCGATCGCTTTCCAGAGTCCGTTCCCGTGTTTGTTTGTTTTTGTTTTTTTTTTTTTTTGCTGTTACAAAAAAAAATACTGTTACGTTAGTTTTCCCATTTGTTTCATTTAATACATCGATGTATGATAACAAGTTTCGTATCTACCGAGTTCTTTATCTCGAGATAAATTAACGTTATGTGTCGTTATGTCATGTTTCTTTCAGTTTCTTTTTCTTCTTCGAAGATCAGTATATTTTTTACTACTTTCGAAGAGGACCTAAAGACGGAGATCGAACATGTCGAAGATTATGCTTGCGTAGATTAATTGTAAGTTACCCAAATGTATGTTTCGTTTACTTCAATTTCGTTACAAATAATTGATTTCACTTTACGAATAAAATATAAAGTATCGTTAATATCCTAGCACGTTTATAAATTAGAAACGATAGAAGCAGTATCGGTGTTAGAGTCGTCAAAAAATGACGCGAAAAATAGTAAAAAAATATCGCCGATGATGTTCGTATCGGACGCCATATTGGATTTCTCACTACCGAGGATACTACCCCTCAGAATTTCAGAAAGTTCGATACGTGTTCAAACATGTAATTTCATTTCTCATTTCATTTGTTTCTTTATAAAGTATTAGCCCATCTGAACTGATTACATTGTTCGTACTATATAGTTTATCATCTTTGGTGTGTCTATAATATTACAAAATATAATCAACATTCTTATCAAATCCAGCTCTTATACTTGTAACATTTTCTTACAACTAGGTATCGCATTTGGATTTACGTTCTTAACTTATCCTTAAACATTATTGCCTGCTTATTTTATTACAATACCGTTAGCATTTGTTATCCTGAAATTCTAGTACGTTTTCAGTCTTTATTCGACATTTCGATATATCTTACTCTGTAAAGATACTCTGAATCATGCTTTTTAATTTTTTATAACTAAAAGTAGTTATTTACGATTATTTAAGAGTCAGTGAAACCAATTATCGGTAAATCGGATTTTATATATTCCAAGAGCGAGGAAGAAAACTTTCTATCGGCTTTCTCTTTCGAATTGCTGCGCTCACAGCGCTGGCGTGGCGCGTCGGGTAGCCGAGAACACCCGATTCAGCCCGATCGCGGCCGATCGTTCAGTATGGCGACCAGTAGCGACGATTTCGCTTGAAGCTGCGTCAGACATCGTAAAATTACTCCAGTTTCGTATATTTTGTACACATCGGTATCGTATTCTTTGTTAATTCAACTCTATGCACCGAAGTTTAAACAAATTGGTTTTTATAAATGGTGACGCCGATTATAATATCATCGGATAATGTTACGATTCTTGGTTTCGAATGTGCTCACATTTCTATATCGTAATAAACATAACCTATCACGAGAATGTGAGCTTCGAACGTTCAAGTCATGAATAACAGCAATATAATATAAATCGAATCCGTATTAAGTAGTGCGGATATAATTCTTTCGTTTATACTTATCGAAACGGTTTGTTAAGAAACGGTGAATTGGTTAACCGAAAAGTTGTGCGAACGTACAGGAAACATGAAAAGCAGTAAGTAATATTTCGTTATCGATATCATTCCAATGTTTTCTTTAAGTATTTTCACATGCTGTTTAAAATATTTATTTATTTATTTATTTATTTATTTATTTATTTATTTGTAACGTATTAGATTCAGACGAAAGCGATCAAAATGATGATCAAATTATGGAGGGTAAGGAAACCTACCAAAGCTACTTGAACGAAAGGCACAGTAGAAAAAGGACACACGATGCCTCGGTTGACGAAAGTTCAGATTTATCGGATTACTCTGAAAATTTTGATGAAAAGGACGAAGCAAAGTTCACTTCGCACAACATGTATCAGGACTTGTCGTGTCAACAGGATTCAGGCGACGAATGTAGCAGCCTAAATATGGAGACTAAGCATACGGAAGACAGAGTGTCTAATTCTAACGACGAAGCAAAAGAATCGAGCACATCGCGATCAGTGTACGAAGACACTTATCATCCTTACCATAAACGACGGAAAATTTGTAGAACAAAACAGACAGACGATGATACTACCGATGAAGACAAAAGTAACGATACAAAGGAACAATTGAAAAAGGAACCCGCGAGTGTCTTTGGAGAAGACAAAGGTCAAAGAATGATGAGGTTGATGGGGTATACGCAAGGTCACGGTCTTGGAAAAAATAAGCAAGGCCGTCTAGAACCCGTTCAAGCATCCAAACAGCACGGTCGTAGAGGGCTCGGGCATCAAGTTCCTGGACTCGAAGCTGCGAGTCTGCAATGGAATCCCGAGGAAGAAGAGATATCAGCTATAGAACCCATAGAATGTTTAGCCAATCCGCACACTGAGTTACCGAGTTGCGAAGAACTGGAAAGTTGGTTGCAACTGGGACCTAAAAAGCTTGTCGTAGACACCAAGACTCCGTTTTGTAGCGAGGATATAGTTATGAACATAATTAATTCAAAAACAGTATTTGATAATTTGGACAGCGTTGAAATGCGTCGCGCGAGAACGCGTAGCAATCCTTACGAAACTATTCGCGGCTCGATCTTCTTGAATCGTGCTGCTGTCAAAATGGCAAACATGGATAAAGCTTTCGATTTTATGTTTACCAGTCCAAAATGTCTGCAAAATAACGAACTGCTCTACTTCGCGGATGTATGCGCTGGACCGGGTGGTTTCAGCGAGTACGTTCTATGGAGGAGAAAATGGCACGCCAAAGGATTTGGTTTCACTTTGAAAAACGAAAACGACTTCAAGTTAGCAGACTTTTACGCGGGTCCTTGCGAAACGTTTCATCCGTATTACGGCCCGAAAGACAACGGCGATGTCTTCGATCCTTCTAATCAAGAAGCTTTCAGAGAGCTCATAATGACGCATACCAACAACGAAGGGGTACATTTCATGATGTCCGACGGTGGATTTTCAGTGGAAGGTCAAGAGAATCTACAGGAGATTCTCTCGAAACAATTATATCTCTGTCAATGTTTAGTAGCGTTGATGATCGTTCGAACAAAGGGTCATTTCGTCACTAAACTGTTCGACGTTTTCAC
Organism: Hylaeus anthracinus; assembly: GCF_026225885.1. Taxonomy (NCBI): domain Eukaryota; kingdom Metazoa; phylum Arthropoda; class Insecta; order Hymenoptera; family Colletidae; genus Hylaeus; species Hylaeus anthracinus. Next base: position 25,887,585 of record NW_026533254.1, on the reverse strand, counting down.
TCCCTTTAGCGCGGGTTTAGTTTATTTAATGTATCGCTGTTTCGAGGAAGTGTGCATATTCAAACCGAACTCCTCCAGACCAGCGAATTCGGAACGTTATTTAATATGTAAAAGGAAACGGGAGAATACAGAAGTCGTCGAGCAATACCTGAAACGCGTTAATCGTTTACTTTTAGAAAATGACGAGAATAACGACGTTACGGAATTGGTAGCGTTGGAGGAATTAGAAAGGGAAGAGCGATTCATAAAATATTTACGAGAATCGAATGATATTTTAGGAAGGAAGCAAATAATTGGACTCCGAAAAATAGCTGCGTTTTGCGAGAATAGTACGCTCGTCGAATCGAAACAAGCTGATATGCGTAGAGAATGCCTTAAATATTGGAAACTTCCAGAAGAAGGTAGAACGGTACCGAGATACATGAAACCTCAGGATAAATTAAAGGCTCTTTTAAAAAATGCTACTTCGTTTCTCTCCAAGAGCGCAACGAAATTGACGTTAGATAATATACATAAGACGATATTGAATCAGCCGTACGATTGGTTTTGTATGCCCTGTGGTACTGGATCCACCGATGAAAATAAGAACGCCACGTTTTATCTGGGAATGGGAAGAAGTAAAGTATATCGTTACGTAAGAGGTAGTTGGGATCGCGTCAGCGATGTCACCTTAGAATTACCACCAGATACACTCGTATACGGCGAAGTTGTCTATGAAATGAAAAATGAGTCCAAGCATCAGCACAAAGTACTAGCGTTACACATTATAGATGCTTATTTCTTGGGCCAAGAAGACGTCAGTCAAAAATACTTGAGGGACAGGTAACGATAAATTAATTCTAACGAATATTTTAGTCTATAAAGAATTACTGTTTCATATAAAACTTTTTACAGGCACGAGCTCACGAAGAAATTTTGTCAAGCTTTATGGAAGCCAGACGGAAATAGACACGCTCGTATACGTACCAAAGAATTGATCCTTGTCGTGCCAAACATGCGCGAAAAATTACAAGTAACGCAACGTATCATGAAGAATAATCGAACAGCTTGGGTATACGAATTCGCGGAAATGCCTTTAGCCAGCCACAGTTCTATTAACAGAAACGGTTCCGATAAACCGTACTTTATACTAAATAGTATACTTTTTTTGAAAAGTACCGCTGCTCCTTGGAATCGATATTTTAGTAAGACACATTCCAGGACGTATGTTTTTCATCCGAAAACTAGACAGAATAAATTCGACTTGCAGAGACCTGCCGCGGCTGAGGCAGGTTTTGTCGAAACGTTTGATAATCGTGTTATTTGGTACTGGCCTAACGACGAAACGGTTACTATGGACATCGTTACGCTACATATTAGCGAGAAATGTCACAATCATGAATTGTCTTCGGTAGACTATTAAAAATGCAATATATAACAAAATTGACTACATGTATATATTTGTAAATACATATGATACTGTATGTACGCGTATAATATAATTCAATCGATACAACTAATACAACGAATACAACTGATTCTAGATAGAAATATACAAACGGTATAACTTATTTCTAGTAAGTACAATTAAATATTCATTTGTGGCGGCAGCGCCCATGATAGGATCAGTTCCCGGACCTAAATCTACGATCCATTGTTTGCCAATTTGATCGTCAAGTTTAGGCTTTTTATATAAGAATATATATCTCATGTGTTCCAGTATAACTACATACGAACCATCTGAAATTATAGTAAGTTAAATCTTGCAACAAAATCGAAATATATCTACGTAGTAATTTATATACCGACCAGCTGGGGAGACGCAAAACATTTTATTACTTTTGCTAGCTTGGACATAACCAAAACCAGGAAACGTATAGTGATGTTTTATATCCCAATGAATATCATCCCCTTCACCAGTAATCCATAAACAACCGTCGTTGTCGTGTCTGAGAAATATCGCTTGGCCAGTTTGCGTTTTGTGCGTGAGTAATATATGATTACTCATTCCAAGCATAGCCAAATGTGTATTTTCTTGAGTGGAGAGATTAATTCTTTGTAAGAAATTATCTTTTCCTTCGAGGTCGCACTCTTCGAGTTGTTCAGCATTGAACCCTACGCAAGGTTGACCTTCTAATTTACCGTCTGCTTGATCTGTACATAAATGAGCCAACCTGAATTAAAAAAAGAAAAAAAGAAAAAAAAATTAAAGCTAATCCAATATTTTTAGAAAACTTGAGAGAGTACATCCTGTGTGAGTACCAATTAATTATATTTAGAAAGCATACCTGGAATGAATTTCAGCAGCCAATGTTTCATTAGGCAAGCATTCACCACCTGTATCACCCTTAATTAATTCGCTCCACATCAAACCACTTTCTTGTTTAACCAATTCAAGTCTACACGTATCCTGTTCGTATTTCCATGTTGTTAACTTTTCATCTAATCTATGTTGGCATTGGCCTTGTATCAGTACATTATCCTTCATTGTTACTGATAGTTCTAACGGTGTTACGCGTACTTTGACTTCGCTTTGGTGTTCCTTTTCTACTTTAATCCAGACCGTCAACGAATCCGCATCTTGCGACCAGCAATATTTCGGAATTTTTCTTTCGCTCGATTTTCGTAAATCCTTTTTATTATCAACAAACTCTTGTACTTTCGGACATTCAAATGTGATATAATCCTGACAAATGGAATGTAAATATTTGCCATTATCTTCTATATATACATATTCAACAGCACCTTTTACTTTTAAAGATTCTTTACTTCGAAGCTCGAATGATTCGTTTTCACTTCCTATATTTTTCCGATCGTATGTTAATAACAAGAGGTTTGTGAATTTTTTTTCACCTGTACTTTTGATATTACATATTGCAATAATAATAGTAGACGCTGTATCTATACAGCGTACATCTAATATAATTCCAGGCTCTCCACCACTTAGAGTAAAAGCTTCCGTGTGATCTTCGGTTTTCATTATTAACAATTTTAAACAATCTCCACCATCGGAGACTGCAATAACATCATTATTAGCAAATGCAATCGATGGGTTGTATAACAGATTTTGTACATTTTCTTTAGAATCGTGCATCGAGTACTTTTGTTCCAAGGTACCGTTGTACTTAAATTGCCAAATTAACCAATTTCTATCGATAAACCAACACGACATGTCGTGTGGATTCATAAACAAATGATTGTGAAATGCAAATAATCGAGTTTCCAAAAAGGAGTCTCGATTTGAGGGTAACGATAATCTCATTACATCTGTAAATTTTTCAGAAACGATAACGTTACATTAAACGACTATAACTTTTTTCGTTAAACTCACCTGCTTTTAAGTCTATCTCAGAAGTTATTGGAAACTTTCCAGCGGAATATTGATATTTCTCGAATTTCGAGTTTATCAGATTTTTCTCTGGACGTAATTCAACAATTTTCGTCATTTTCTCTCTTTATTTCTACTCGCAATACTCGAATTGACAAATAAAAGAAACACTAAGACGAAAATTATTATTTTCCAATAATGAATTTTCTTTGCATTATCGAGTGAAATTTGGTTTCACCAAATTATTTTCTCATCTTTTCCCGTATACAAAATTAATGAAAATTAATTTGAAATAGTTCGAATTGTTTACTATTTTTTTTTGGTTATGTATGATATCTGTCAAGTGTACTAATAAATTAATTCGTTTATTGGCTCACAGATGAAATCTATACAGCCATGTTAAACGCTAGCATACGATCTTGATAATTATTTATTTAAACAGATGTTAAAAGGAATCATTTCTATCGATAACAAAACAATTCAATTTTGCATACAAATTTGTATACGCGTTCGATTCACGGACACGGAAATGGATAGTGGCGCCATCGTTGGGAAATAAGTACATAATTAATTCGATTCTTTGCGTTATAACACTATAATATATTAGTTAATATGTCAAATTTATCATTTGTATGAATATTTATTTAATTTAACAATAATTATCAATTCTTCACTAAGTGTCGCCATCTAACGACGAGAGTGGGAACTATCTCCACTACAAGCTTGGGCGCTTTCTCACCGATGTTAAATAATAAGTGTATAAAATAATAAAATGGTTAGCGCATATGTAATTATGACAAATTTATCAATTTTATGAATAGTTATTTAATAATTATTCAGAAACTTGCATTATGTATATTACACCACTTTAGCGATCCCGTGGTACCCTAGCTATAAGGAGGTCAAGTTCTGTCCAGTGGACCCCAACAAATATGTAAAGAAATGTAATGTAAATGTAAATAATAAATGTAATTAATATAGGAAATTAAGGATTGATGCAAAAAGAGTCCTGTAAAATTTGCAAGTTGTCGCGCTCACAGAGCGGCTCAGTGAGCAGTGGCCTTCCTGGATGTCACGTTTCTAAATCATTCTAAACTTGAAACTCCAATACACGGAAAGATAGCGATTCAGTGTTTAGACTGTTCGGTACGGTCAGTACCATTCCGTACGTAATAGTTACAATATGGTCGACAACATGAGCGACGACGTGGTGAACAATGTGCAAAATCTGAATTTAAAGGACGAAAAGGCATGAATACAGTTTACACTTGTCATAACTTCTCGCATTTTTATTTGTAGCGTTAAAATATGTTGTCGAGTTCACGTCTTTGCAGTATCAGAAACTTTTATAATGTTTCTAAGCGGACACATGCTTCTTGGGTTGGTTATAGAATATATTGTCATGGTACTTTTTCGTAATGTCGTGTTACAGACTTCGTTTTTCACCTTTCGTTTATCAATTTCACAATCGATTGCAGGAAAATTACTAGTTCTTTGTCCGTTCTAAGAATGACCACCCATAATGTTAGAATCGATAATCTGACGCAACAATTCGAATTTTACCTTTCTGCTGTGTGCGACTAACTTTCTTGATGTGTTAATATCGTATTCTGTCGATTAACAAGTTTTTACGAAATTTTTTATCCTTTATACATATCTCTTTTTCGTCGAATGTAGGCGAAGTTGATGAAAAAGACGAAAAAAAAGAATGCTCCTGCCGATGAACATACAGTGTCCGAATTAAATCCTTGGCCCAGCTATATCCAGGTACATCTCGTCGTTTATTTTATCGTAATACATGTATCTTACGTGTAAATATTTTTCTAGGATCGTATCATACTGTGGAATAAACTAAAAGCTGAATACGATGCGTCGATAGCTGAGAAGCCGGTCACCGATATAAAAATAACTCTTCCCGATGGAAAGGAAGTTGCTGGTCAGTCTTGGCGTACGACCCCGTATGAAGTTGCAAAAAATATTAGCCAGGGCTTGGCGGATAGTATCGTTATTGCAAAAGTCAATAACGAACTATGGGATCTGGACAGACCTCTGGAGTTCGATTGTAAACTCGAACTTCTCAAGTTCGACCATCCCGACGGTCAGCAAGTCTTCTGGCATTCCAGCGCGCATATTTTGGGAGAAGCCATGGAAAGAGTATACGGCGGTTGCTTATGTTATGGCCCGCCTATAGAAAATGGATTCTATTACGATATGTATTTAGATGACAAAGGGATTTCAAACTTAGACTTTCCTTACTTGGAGAGTCTGTATAAAAATATAGTTAAAGAGAAGCAGCCTTTCGAAAGATTAGAAATGAAAAAGGAAGATCTCTTGGAGATGTTTAAATACAACGAATTTAAGCTTCGGATTATTAACGAAAAAATACATACACCCACCACTACGGTGTACAGGTGTGGACCGTTGATCGATTTATGCAGAGGCCCGCACATTAAACATACCGGAAAGGTTAAAGGCATCAAAGTTACCAAGAACTCTTCCACTTATTGGGAAGGAAACGCCAACGCGGAATCGTTGCAGAGAGTTTACGGTATCAGTTTTCCAGACACTAAACAATTGAAGGAATGGGAAAAGTTACAAGAGGAGGCTGCTAAGAGAGATCACAGAAAAATCGGGAGAGAACAGGAGCTATTTTTCTTTCACGAACTCTCTCCTGGATCGTGTTTCTTTCAGCCTCGTGGAGCGTACATTTATAATACTTTGATCGAATTTATACGCTCGGAGTACAGAAAACGAGGCTTCCAGGAAGTAGTGACGCCTAATATTTTTAATAGTAAACTGTGGCAAACGTCTGGCCATTGGCAACATTACGCGGAGAACATGTTCTCGTTCGACGTCGAAAAGGAAACATTCGCGCTGAAGCCAATGAACTGTCCTGGCCATTGCATGATCTTCGATGTTCGTAACAGATCTTGGCGCGAATTGCCATTAAGAATGGCCGATTTCGGCGTGTTGCATCGAAACGAGTTATCGGGCGCTCTAACTGGACTCACCAGAGTGAGGCGTTTCCAGCAGGACGATGCGCATATATTCTGTTCGGTTAACCAAATCAAGCAAGAAATCTGCGGAGCACTCGACTTTCTGCGACACGTGTACACGGTCTTCGGATTCACGTTTAATCTGGTTCTCTCCACGAGACCTGAAAAGTACATGGGAGAGTTAGACATGTGGAATCAAGCTGAAAAAGCACTGGAAGAGAGTCTAAACTTATTTGGAGAACCGTGGAAGATCAATCCTGCGGATGGGGCGTTTTACGGTCCGAAAATTGATATAACGATTATGGATGCGTTAAAGAGACCCCATCAGTGCGCTACCATTCAGTTGGACTTTCAGCTACCGATCAGATTCAATTTATCGTACGTTAAGTAAGTAGAAGAATTCTAATAAACGTTTTCAAAAAATACATACACCCACCAGAATTCTCCACGATTCTCTACCAATAGAATTCTAATACGAATATTGCGAAATTTTAGCGAAACTGGAGAGAAAACGAGGCCAGTGATCATTCACAGAGCTATCTTAGGCTCCGTGGAGAGAATGATCGCGATTTTAACCGAATCTTATGCCGGAAAGTGGCCATTCTGGCTGAGTCCGCGACAAGCGATGGTCATTCCAGTAAGTCCTCTGCACAACGATTATGCTTTCCAAGTGAAAGATAAACTCTGGAATGCTGGGTTTATGGCGGAAGTTGACACGGACGCGAGCGACACTTTAAATAAAAAAGTGCGAAACGCGCAGCTGGCACAATTCAACTTCATCCTTGGTAACGAAAAATGCTAACGTAGTCTAGGTCTCGCGTTACAAAATAACGGAACGTTCAACGTTTATGGTATTTTCAGTTGTTGGGGAGAACGAGCTTAACGCTAACACGGTTAACGTACGAACCAGGGACAACGTGGTACACGGAGAAGTCGGTGTAGGAGATTTGATCGAGAAATTCAAATTGTTCAAGGAAAGGAAAGACAAGAATTGCGAGGAGAAGTTTTAAATAAGCTCTGCGAATAAGCAAAATATTAATTTATTTGTAACTAGTAATTCCGGTGTTATCGATTGTAGTACAAGTCCGACCGAATTTCAAATAACATTTTCTATATGTACTAAAAGTAATGCACCCAAAGCTATTTGAACAAAATATTTCACGCCGCGAGAGTCCTATTTCTAGAGACATTTTACAAAGACTTAGGATAACGTTTTATAGAATATTTTGCATTTAATCGATTCTATGGCCAAGGTTCGATACGTTAATAAAAAAAAGGAAGTAACGGATACACAGAAACCTTTTTTCAATGTCAGTTTATCGAATCATGCATTTATTTTTGTAGAGCGATGTACAACTACTGGAAAGGCATAACTTCGTGTCAAGATTTATTTGATCGATATCTATCTCGTTTACTTTGGAGTATGTACCCAGAATGAACGCATCGTATCACTGGGTAAACAGTAACGAATAATACTGCTGTATTTGAATCACGAGTGACTTGTACGGTGTAAATGGAAAATCACGTGATATCATTCAAGCTGCATTCGAAGTATTACGCGGTGTTTGTTCAATTTTTTTGTTTGTTTAAAAAATGATAAAATACGTGGGGTGATATATTTCAGATTTTCTAAGCATTTGTTTTTTTTAAAAGGATTTATCTCTATCGTTCGAAGAAATCTTTGACGATAACTTACTTAGAAGTTACAGGATAACGTTCGAGTATCTCCGTCTTTATAGCAGAAACATTGAGTGCATATTGTAATTCGAAATGTTCATCTCGACGGCTGTGCTTCGTAATTTATTGCAGAAACTGTCAGTACGCGTATTGCTGTAACTGCGTTTAATGTCGAGAATAAATTGATGCTGTAAGTGGTACGTCATATCGACATGGGAAGAAGACATTTCTCCTTTCAATATTTATTGTAAATTTTTTCAATAAAATAGCATATTCGAGTGAAATCGCTCCCTATAATAATCCTTTTTCGTTTATAAATGTTTTAGTAATAGACGTAAACTCGACATCGAAAAAAGCTGAACGCGCAGTGCTGTAGCTATAGAAAACAACGTATGATCCCATAACAACGGTTGACGTCAAACCAGGAAAACCGTATGTTTAGTTATAAAAAAATGTGTAATCAACCCCCTATGTTATAATTTATTAAATACTAAGTATTAGATACTTTACTGACGCTGAAACCAGTGCGCATGCGCGATTGAGAGTCATTACCACCAGTATCACAACTACGATTTATTTTCGATTTCACATCGATATTATAACATATTTAAACTTTCTATAACCAACTTCAATTAATTTATCACTATTAAATAAAGTTAATTATTCCGCCAATCTTTCCTTAATCAACATGTTGGAGCTAGTTATGTTTACCGTAGTACTTCTCGAAATTCATATTCCCGCGAATTTTAAACGAAGAAACCTTTTTACATGAATAAATATATTTTATAATATCTACACTTCTTTTATGGGACACTTTAGAACGAGAAAGAACCTCTCGTCACGATTAATATCGTTAATAATTCTGTTTACTTTTGGCAGGAATATTCTTTTGGCGAACTGCGCATGCGCCGCTCCATGGAGTGGGGAGCTCCTTTTCCGGGAAGAAGAGCAAGCGGCGAGCAGGAACCGGAGTCGTTCTGTTTGGTGTTGTAAAATGACAGCCATTACGATTTCGCCGGCTACACATGGAATTATTCAAGTTATAAACGAAAGCAATCTATGTAAAATCGAGAGGTAGGCGTTACGTCAACAATTGCGTCGTGAATTTCTTCTCTGTGTACATTCTGCATCGTTGCTATCGATTTTTGTTCGTAGCTACCTCAATGACACGGCGTACAGAGAATCCATCGAGAATGCCTCGAATTATAATAGTCGACTGTGCAAGGAACGACGGCTACGAATGCCTTTCCTCGACTCGCAGACAGGTATTGTTTACTTTATATTTTTCATAAATACTCGTACAAATCCGATCGTCGTGATATTGTATAACCACTGTAGCGGATAAGTAGAGTTAAAGAGTATCTGTCCATTTTATACCGAGTTCTCTAAATAATTATTCTTGGAGCGCATAAATTTCCAAGTTAATTAACTCGCTTGCATCGAGAAGTAAAATGCGTAGAGCTATGTGTATCTTAGAGCAAGAAATAATCCACAAACAATGGCTTCTTTAACGCTCGTTTGAATATGTCTTGACTTATCTGTACCTTCGACATCGTGTACAATCAGTCCATGTCAATTTTAATTTTTTGAAGTCGATATACCATTTGAGAATTGTTTGGTAAGTAACATTTTATGGAATGACAGGTGTGGCGATGAACCATTCAGCACTGTTTATGTCAGCGAGGGAAAGGCTTCCAGGTTTATTGCACGGTCAAATCTACACGTATCCTAGTAAAAGATGGCGAAAGAAACGGCGTCAATATTTGATGCATTACTTGCATCCAAAACGAGGACCAAGAGGTGACCCGGAAGACTGCGTCGAGGGCGTAGAAACTGTGACGCATGTAAACGATGAAATCAAAGAATCAGTTGTTCTTAAAGGTGGATATACTTGTTCTTTACATATACGAGTCGATGAAATACAAACGTTTAAGCTTGTTTCGTCTAATTTAATAAACAATACGACGATAAGTTTTTCCAGAGGAACATCATAGCAAAGATGCTTGGTACTACGACGAGCAGGACATGTTGGATATGGACACATACGACGAACCTGATCCTGAAAGCGACTACGATTACGAAGAGAGCTACAGTAGTAAGAGGAAACGAAGGAAACCACGTGGTGCTGGTCATCATCCTACGCGAAGTCACCCCCCTACCACAGACAGCCCTGGGAGTAAGCGTACAAAGGTAACTTTGATGTATTTTATTCAGACTTCCATTGTGCAGTTTCGTACGAGAAATAGTATTAAAAAAATCACTTGACTCAGCATTCGGTCAAATGATTATCTTAATTTTCTTACGTATATGTGACTTATTTTAAATTTGTCGTTTACGTTTATTGAATAGGGTGGGGGACGTGGGCGGAAAAAAAACAACTATGACGCTGCTGACACTGATAAGCCATTCGTTTGTGACCGTAAGTTTAATCATAGATACAACTACAAATGACCACTTCCTGTTACTAGATTCATTATAAATATTATTACTATTAGTTCTATCAGTTGTTATTTCGAATAAGACGAAAGAAAAAAAGAAAAAAAAAAAGAAAGAAAGATAAGTGCATTACGTTAGAAAATTTGTTAATTTTATTAAATAACTATATTTTTATGATGCCTACGTATTATTTTACAAGATACGCAAAGGTTACTATATAATATATGATATGGAAGTTCGAAATAAATTATTGAAGATTTTAGTCTTGGTTACCGCATAATTTTACACTTGGGGTATGGTGATTGAAACATATAATGAACTTTATAACGTGGAAAGGTGCCCTTTTAGCCTTACATTAATTTCACATCGATTTAACGCTCTCTGCTCGGTGATATTGATCAGTACTGTATTGACTGCTGTTTTCCTTCAAGTTTATGAATTGCTGTATATTACAGGATACTCCGATCCTTATCGTACGATTTGTGTTTGTTCAAAACCTTGTGTTCCATTTCTCTTTTCCTATTTGATCGAAGTATGAAGAGACGTGATATGGTTCTGAATGAAAGGCAAAGACTGATCACGCGTATTTCAACAATTTTTTCGTAAGAAGTATGTAAACATACGAACGTTATTTCTATAAAATGGTCCACCATCTTTCGATTTTTCGATGATATCAAATATCGTATCGTATCGTATCGTGTCCTCGAATCTTGTGTCACGATTTATCACCAACTTGTGTCTGTTACACAGTAGCCTCTAGCTTTTCTCTGTTTAGTACACTACAGATTCCGTTTACGTAAATAGTCAAAGACCCGAAGTAATTCTTGGAATAGTAACGTCGCGATTGTCCAAATCTTGAAGGAGTATAATAGTCACTACTAATTTGATCGAACTTTTTCAGACACGAGGTCTATGAATTAACTCGAATGTGCCTGCAATTTGTTTACTTCTTGAAACCACTCCTGTTAGATTAGCAGAAAATCTAAAGACATTTGGTCGGGGATAGTAAGCTCGGATTCCAAATGAGATTTCAAAACATAGCGATCAACCCTGGAAGCTTACAAAATTGACCAAATATCTTCGGACTTAATACTACCTGCCAATAACAGAGCAAGAATGTACTGGCTCACACTGTAGCGAGCTCATTCTGTAGGAGTATACAAGCATCAAAGCCTTGCATCGTATTAGTTTTGCTTCTTGGGCTGGAACTCCTTCACTGCTTGTCCACATATAGATTCGTAGGTGGATAGGGATATGTACTGGTACGGAAGGTGTGCAAATGCTGTCCCTGACCCGTAAGCTTCTATCCCATGATCCTTTAACCGCCGCGTTCTCATAATTTCACACTTTGCTTGAAAAGAAGGACGTCTTCGTTAGTCGCTCGAGCACGATATTAATGTCGTTTCAGATTAAACAATTTCTCGAGACGTATTCCATACGTGCTCGTTTTACTCTGGAAAGATATAAAAATATGTGCTCGAGCATAGGTCTCGTCATAAGTTTGACGTGGTGGTTAAACGACTATATCCTCCCAAACGTCCAACCAACTCGTCGACCAAGATTTCTCTCATCATGGACGTTGCATTGGATGGTTTGTGGGAAAATAGTATTTGCACTTTTGCAGTATGCAGCGCACGGTATAAAACCAGACCTGGTCTGGTCTACCATTACGGTCATTCCCACTCTACTTCCTCCGGTGATCCTGCTAAGGAACTAAGTCCCAGTCCTGCCGAAGTTGAACCTAGGAGCGTTGCAGACACCGCTGCTTCGAACCAGCCAGGTTGGAGCCAAAATCAGCTCAGTTTTCTCACTCTCCTTCAAGTCACGATATCCCCCGTTCCCCCTGTCTCATCGTTCACCTCGATACCCTCTCATCTTTGATCTGATCCCGTTCACGCAACTCTGTTCACCCAACTCTGTTCACCCCAGACCATTCTTCCCAATCTCGATGGAACTAAGTATATTTTCTTTACATGTATTGCAAATGCATGCATTGCAGATAACGTAGCGTAAACTTTTTGTGTTCACTTTTTCATATATACAGCGTTCTTTTATACGTATGGACTTTTCTTGCACAACTCTTTTGCGAATACATATCCTGGACCGAGCCGTTATCATACGGAGAAACAACCCTTTAAGCCAGTATGATACGAACGGTTTCCTTTAGTATGTCTACTTAAGAACGATACCTTGCTCTCTCGGATCTGTGTTTCTCGTGTCTTGCTTTTCGATCGAACCGTGGATCTCAACTATTTTTAATAATAGACGGTTGAAAGTATAATTTAAAATAATTTGGATGTTTTTGTAGATGTATAATTAACGAGATCTGGGACCAGGAGAAGAACAGATTCTCGTACCCGTCCTCGGTCGAGAAGCGAGACATTACCGCATCGTCGTATTATCGATTCGAGAGAAGTGAAAAGCGATTGTTGCGAATGTTTTGCAATAGCATGCTTCTGCAATCGCGTCTAAGGACCGTTTCCGTAGTATTATATCGTTCGTAGAGGCGTTGTTCCGTTCGAGCCTTTTAGAATGGATAGCGTTTTTAGTCGCGTAGCCTCTCGAGTGTTTGGTATGTGTGTGTACTTTTAATGTAATATCAGTTTTCTGTATCCTTCTTCAGCATGACGATTACTGACAAGTAACAAGTATACTCTTTACGGCGTTTGACGAGTCTTCTGTTTGATCTTTTTTTATGTTTTTGCTCGTATTACGCTTTGTCTGAACTCCTAGAGCGATTTTGGCTTCGATTTTCCTCTCGACGAGCGCCTGCTGCTTCATTAAAGTTACGGGCACGGGAGACTGCTCTCCCGGAGTCGCGAAAGTAGCCCTGTCGCGTTTGTGCCGCTGTTTTGTCTGATCTTTGGAACGCATACTTCGACGTTGTATCGTTGGACATTGCTCTTGGTGATGGAATGCATCGATTTACGTAATTTGTGCACCTTGTTACGATTGTACAGGATGTCCCGTCGGAAACAGGATATTTTCAATTGTTCGGTATTTTGAATAACAGAAGGAAACATTGTTCACAGAAGTTACGCGCGGCTGTCTCTCGATGCTTCTTTTTATTATTAAAAATGGCGAAGATATCGAGATGACTTGTTTCTAGCGGGACACCCTGTACGTTATTTGACTCTGTTTTTCTCTTCATTGTTGTGCCAGTTCTTGTTTTTTAAAGACTGCGATGTTTCGAATAATCGATCTCGGTCGTTCGAACATACGTTACACGGATGAATTGTCGCTCGAAAAATTCTTCGAGTTTCGCTACGGAGGACCGTTTCTAACGATTGTTCTTTCTTTTATAGTCGACACAGAATCAGCTGGCCGCTGGAGGTCACTTCCCGCGCCACGAAAGTAGCTCCAGAAACGCCTGCCCGCTTTTAAGCTACGCCTTCTGGTCCTCGAGTGGTCGGGGATGACCGATCGGCGACCCAGTTGACGCTAAACCTACCGCAGTTGGTTAAACGAGTGTTTTCAAACTTTGATATACAGCTCTTGTATGCGATATACGAATTTTATACAATTGTTTCATGTATCGAGAAAAGTATCTCTAACCGTTTGACTGCTAAGCAATTCTTGCAAGAACGCACAAAAACTGCGGGACATATTTTCACTTGATGTTGTCAAAGACATTATCAAGACACACTGAAACTCGCAGCGCAAAAGCGCCGCGTCGCGGTTTTCGAGACAAATACACGCAACCGTTTGACTGCTAAGCAATTCTTGCAAGAACGCACAAAAACTGCGGGACATATTTTCACTCGATGTCAAAGCCACGCTGAAACTCGCAGCGCTTTTGCGCCGCGTAACAAGCCAAACGGTTAAGGGTAATTTATTTGTTTGACCACGGTAGAAGTTTAGCGTTAATTTTGTCTCGACTGTGATCGCCTGGTCAGTTACTCATTGAAGGTATTTTTGTTATTCAGGATGAGACTAAGATAAAATTCAGGTTGAAATTCGAAGAACGCCGGGTCAGACGATCGCCGTTTCCAGAGCTTGTTCGTACGATCGAGTCGATTGCTGGCCATTGTCACAGAATTGACTCTTTAAATCATTGTCTCTAAGCCAGTGTGCATGGTCATTAGCTTGTGACGCAAAGCGCAACTGGGTATGTGGTCGGTTTGTGATCAGGTGGTACACGTCGGGGTCGTCAGAACGCAACCTCATCGAGTACTTCGAGTCCCTCTCCCGCAGCACCTTCCGCGTCCGCTGCGGGAGCGTCCACGCAGCCTCAGCCGCAGTCGCAGCAGCCCCAGCCGGCCCAGCCTCAGCAGCAACCGTCGCCCCAGCAGGCGCCCACGCAACCGTTGCCTCCTGCCCAGGCGACGGTGGCGCCTCTCTCGCCCACCGTTCCACCAGCGAAGGAAGATCTGCCGACCGCCTCGTCGCCCGGCACCGCCGTTCCTTCGCCGTCCTCGGTGAGGACGGAGGGGCCGCCCACCCCTGGAAACAATGAAAAAAAAGCTGGCAAATCAGCCCAACCTTCCCCGTACTGCGACTTCTGTCTGGGCGACGCTAGGGAAAATAAAAAAACCGGCGGATCCGAGGAATTGGTCTCTTGCAGTGATTGCGGTCGCTCAGGTAAGCCAGAGGAAAAGATCAAGCGCAAGTATACGCGAAGAACGAATCATAATTAATAGAGGTGGCGCGTGGAACGTGTTCACCGCCACGGTATAATTGGTTAACGTGTCGATCGAGCATTCTCGAAACCAGAGATTACTTTCGGTGGTGTGTATACGTACTGACGTTGCCATGCACGCGGGGACGACTCTCGATGACCATTAATTTTTTTCTTCTCTTTTTAGAAAGCGTCTAGAGACCTTCGTCGAAAGGTCAGGAATCTCGTGGGATTCCCAGGGTCCATCTACCGCGCTCCCGGGTTAAGTTGCCGAGTGTCTAGAAGTTGAAAGGGGGCCGGGGTGAAGACCTTGGTGATACGGATAAATACTGTTAACCCTTTGCACTCGAGAGGTGACTCTTGCTCGCCACTAGCTTCGATGCAGTAAATCGGCCAACAATAGCGGCCAATAATATTTGTTTAGGTTTCATTTCTTTGGAACTCGAAGCGTCGATAAAATGGTTGTCGACAAGGTAAAGGTGACCCGATTAAACTTAGCATTCGTGGCAATAGATTACCAAGAAAGCATGTCAAGTTGCTAGTAGATACCAGAAAGAAAGGCCTCGAGTGCAAACGGTTAAGATATCACAAAATCACGGACAAGGGAAGCTTAAGTGATTGTTGGATCGCTGTAATACTTCATAGTTACATCAATGTGTATTCCATTTGTCATTTGCTTTCGTCGCGACCCCGACAAAAGCCATTTGTTGCGAATCGCATGGTCGGTAACAAAAATACGAATAACTCGAGGCGTATCTGATTCGACGGCAACTTAACTTGGGAGCACGATACTAAAACTCCCACGGTGTGTCCTGTTATGCGAGCACCTTCCAGTGCCCTCCTACTCCGGACGAGTTGCATGGGATATTTTTCTCCTAAACATTTCAATCGCTAATTTTCAAAGGATTAAGGAAAACAAAGGATAGCGTTAACTGTCCTCCTCGCGTGCATGGTCGGTAGCTTCTTTTCTCTTCCGTGTCTCCTTACGATCCGCGACCTGTGTTCGTAACAATCCAAATTATTATCGAATCAGCGATTTATTATCAGCGATCGGTTGTCGATGATTTGTTTTCTGAATCGTTACGCGGACCTTATTTTTTCATACCACCGGATCGTAACGGATAACCGAGAAAACGAGAACGCGAGAAGAAGGAAAGAAAGAATATTTTTGGGTCGAGGAAGATAGGACGATAACTAATTGCTGCGTGACGTACGTTCGAAAATCATCGTTAAAGGGTAAAAGTGCCGTGTGTGCAATAATTAAGAAACGATTGTCTGTACGGTTCGGGCGATGGATAAAGAACATAACGAGATATGGTTACGAGCTTTACGTACACTAGTCAAGCCACGAAAAAGCAAAAACATCACATTGTCAATGGGTGCAACTTGTCGCGTCTGAGTGATAGGAATTTTCGACAATTCCTTTGCGTGCACGGATCAACTGTGATTTATTGTGTAAATTTCAATGATTAGTTTTTAAGGGAAAATTTTTACGATGCAAAGAAAAGAAAAAAAAAACAATAAGTAATGTACAAAAAGTATAGCGAATTCGATACACGAATCTCGTTCCGGAATATTAACGAAAGCAAACGTCTTCGACGAATTAAAAAAGAAAAAAGAGCGAGCGAGAGAGCGAGAGAGAGAGAGAGAAAACTACTGTTTAGATAAATTTTCGAGGGGGGAAAAAAAAAGGAAAAAACGAGCAAAATTCCTGTTACACAGTATCACTAGAGCACGTATTGAAGAAGATGTGTTTGTGTTCTCTGTTTGACTGCAGTGTAATCGCGTTTTTACGTTATTGCGTTGGTAATCAAAGAGCGACGAGAAGTAAAAAAAAAACAAAAAACAAAAAACGAACGAAAGGGGGGGAAAAAAAGAAAGATGATCGAGAAGCTTGCCGCGAAATAATCGTTCTATAATCGAGAAGTTTTAAGAGAGCTTAACAAACGATACGAGTATATATACTTTATATAATTATATTATCCAGCACAGTCGTGAATCGTTTAACGAGAGCAAAACATATTTATATAGTAAGACGAGACGAAGGTCGAGACGACGTTTTCGACATTTCTACGTTTCTCGGGGGATCTGTAAATATTTCCTTTGTCTCCTTGCGTTTCGCATATTTCTATTTACAGATCGCGATACACGACACCTAAGAGCGCAGCACATATAACGCTAGTTAAAAAGTATTATCGTTCGAACACTCGCGTTAAGAGAAACTAATTTTTCCGCGCGATCAGGTTCGTCGTTGATTTAAAGTCACGTTTACATGTTGAATAAGTGCTCGATCGAACCTTCCCATCGCGTATGGTTTGATTTCTTTCCTACGAATCTCGCGGTTCGCCGCGACGAACCGCGCCAGAAAACTCGTAAGTCGTTTCTAGAATTCTTGTTCCCCTCCCCCGTTATTGGGTTACTGCAGGGATTTTAATTGGTACTTTGACCTCTGATTAATTAATCGATTCATTACCTGTGCCTTTCTGTGGTAAACGTACCGTTTATTTAAAAAAGAAAAAAAAAAAGGAACCGTACCACTCAACAAATATAACATAACAAAACGACGAGCAAATGTTTCTGTTTATAGTTACGTATAATTATCTTTTTTAATATTGTTGACAGGTCCTGTACAGGTCCTCATCAGATGATTTAACACGTGTTTTCTTCCTCTCGATGAATTTCTAATTGCATCCTATAATCGCTGTGCTAGCGTCGAGCGTATATTTTAATTATTCAAGTTTCGACTCGCGTCACGAGTATCTTATTTAATATATTGTTCTTTTAGTAACTTTAAATGTCGACCGCGGCGTTGGACGTCCTTGCAGCAACCACGCAGGGTCTCCGTAAGCTTCTCGTTTCAACGACTTACGAGCATTTCAAACAGACATCAAAATATCCAACGAAGAAATTCTTCGACGCGTGTTTCGCTTCACTTTATTCTTCTTCTTCTTCTGTTTCTTCTTCTTCCTTTTCTTCTTCTTCTT